>NW_003852465.1:9614128-9622493 GCF_000181295.1 Otolemur garnettii
TTTTCTTTTTTTTTTTTTTTGAGACCGAGTCTCACTATGTCACCCTCAGTAGAGTGCTATAGTGTTACAGCTCACAGCAACCTCAAACTCACGGGCTTAAGTGATTCTCTTGCCTCAGCCTCCCAAGTAGCTGGGACTACAAGTGCCTGCCACAATGCTTGGCTATATTTTTTATTGTTTTTTGAGACAGAGTCTCACTACGTCATCCTGGGTAGAGTGCTATGGCATCATAGCTCACAGCAACCTCAAACTCTTTGGCTTTAGCGATTCTCTTGCCTCAGCCTCCCAAAGTAGCTGGGACTACAGGTACCCGCCACAACGCCCAGCAATTTTTGTTGTTGTTGTTGTAGTTGTCCTTGTTGTTTGGTAGGCCCAGGCCGGGTTCAAACCTGCCAGCCCCAGTGCATATGGCTGTCGCCCTAGCTGCTGAGCTATGGGTGCTGAGCCACAGATCCTTTTATTTTATTTTATTTATTTTTGAGGCAGAGTTCCCCTGGTAGAATGCCATGGTGTCATAGGTCAAGCAACCTCAGACTCCTGGGCTCAAGTGATTCTCTTGCCTCAGCCTCCCAAGTAGCTGGGATTACAGGTGCCCCCCACAAAGCCGGCTATTTTTAGAGATGGGGGTCTTGCTCCGGCTCAGCCTAGTCTCAAACTCATGAACCCAAGTGATTCGCCTGCCTAGGTCTCCTAGTGTGCTTGGCCTCTCTGTCTGTCTGTCTCTCTCTCTCTATTTTTTGAGACAGAGTCTCAAGCTATTGCCCTGGGCCCTGGCATCATAGCTCACAGCAACCTCCAACTCAGGATCAAGCAATCCTCTTGCCTCAGTTTTTCTATTTTTAGTAGAGATGGGGGTCTTGCTTTTCCTCAGGCTGATCTCAAACTCAAGAGCTCAAGCAATCCACCTGCCTTGTCCTCTCAGAGTGCAAGCATTACAGAGTGCAAGCCACCCTGCCCTCACTTTGGAGTCAGAGTCTCACTTTGTTACCCTCAGTAGAGGGCTATAGTGTCATAGCTTACAGCAATCTCAAACTCTTGGGCTCAAGTGATCCTCTTGCCGCAGCCTCCAGAGTAGCTGGCAGTACAGGTGCTTGTCACAACACCTAGCTATTTTTAGAGACCAGCTTTTGCTCTTGTTCAGGCTGGTCTCAAACTCCTGAGCTCACGCTATCCACCCACCTCAGCCTCCCAAAGTGCTAGTATTACAGGGGTGAGCCACCACACCTGGCCTCAAACACTTTGATAGAACTCTGTACAATTAATGTTCAAAGAAACATTAATTCTGGCCAGGTGAGGTGGCTTATGCCTATAATCCTAGTACTTTGGGAGGCCAAGGTGGGCAGACTGCTTGAGCTCTGGAGTTGGAGACCAGCCTGAGCAAGAGTAAGACTCCATCTCTACTAAAAATAGAAAAACTAACAGGGCATTGTGGGGGGTGCCTGTAGTTCCAGCTACTCAGGAGGCTAAGGCAAGAGGATCATCTGAGCCCGAGTGTTTGAGGTTGCTGTAAGCTATGATGATGCCATGGTACTCTACTCAAGGTGACAGAGTGATGAAACTTTCTCAAAGAAGAAAAAGAAAGAAACACTAATCCTGCAAAAAAGTTTCTTGCGTGGGTGGGTGGGGTTCTAGCTACACATGTAGCCTGCTCAATTCAATATGAACAAAACACATTACCATATTAAGTACTCGGAGAAACCAGTTTAACATGATTTCAACTAGTGCTTCCCAAACTTATTTGGACACAGAATAGTATTCTCAGATAGTATCTTTTTAGCATCCCATGAAACTAATTTTCTGTAACTTGAAATTTGGACTGACAAGATCAATATTCTTAGGTAGTAGAGGTAGTATAGGCAAAAGGAAAAATACAATCGTAGGAGATGTTCTCTACTGTTTGGTTTTTTTTTGCAGTTTTTGGCCCCCGCCACCTCCAGTATATGAGCCACAGGCACTGCCCATCTACTGGTTTTTTATGTCTGTTGTGATTTGTAGCTTCAGTCAATGGATACTTAAAAAAGTTATGTTTCTTATGGTTATCAAGTCTCTAAAATGAATTAAATTTCTGTGACTCTTAGACTATAGCTTAACTTTAGCCTCTTTCCCTCCCTAATAAAAACTTGGAATCTGGCAATCGATCACTATGATATTAAACATCAACTCAAAGCAAAAAATACTAGATGGCTCACGCCTGTAATCCTAACACTCTGGAAGGCTGAGGCAGGTGGATTGCTTGAGCTCACCAGTTCAAGACCAGCCTGAGCAAAAGCGAGACCTTGTCTCTACTAAAAAATAGAAAAACTGAGGCAAGAGGATCACGTGAGCCTGAGTTGGAAGTTGTTGTGAGCTATGATGCCACAGCTCTCTACTCAGGGTGACAGCTTGGGACTCAAAAAACAAACAAACAAAAAACCCATTAAAGCTAAACTGAGACATATGGATATTATTTCAAAATGATTTTTCAAAAAATCCTTAACATTTATTCTAATCATTCAAGAAATTAGGTTGTTTACATTTATTGCAGCATTTTTTTCCTCCAATATAATTTATACATGAACTTTGAACAATTTGCAGTTATTTCAAAGCAGTTAGCTATCACTTTGTTTTATCGTGAAGTAAAACATGCACATACTTGGAAAATATATATGTAATATAAAGAATAACAGTAAAATTATTGTGCAGGTCAAAAAAGTATTTTGGAAACATGTGTTTAAAGTCCTTTCAGAGAAGTTGAATGGTGCATGGACAAAGGGTGAAGGTGGGCCATGAGTTGCAGTATCCCTTTTGCTAACTCCACAGAGTAAGACATATGCTTTATGCAACCACCCTCCTTGGGGAGCAGATAGTTTGGGGGTAAAATATTTGTGAGGTCAGCACTACTGTTTAGCAAAATGTTCCTTTCAACCACACTCAGAACACTCCCTTGGAGGAAATCTGTTAAATACAATATTCTCCATCTCATTAAATTTCTAGCATTTTTATTTATTGTTTGCTTTTTGTTTATTTATTTAGAGATAGGGTCTTGCTTGCTCTGTCCCCTGGGCTAGTGTACAGTCATGTAATTAAAGCTCATTACAACCCCAAACTTTTGGGATCAGGCAATCCTCCTGTCTCAGCCTCCCAAGTAGCTGGGACTGTTTGCATTAGCCACCATGAATGGCTAAATTTTTATTTTTATTTTTGTAGAGACAAGTGTCTTGTTTTGTTGCCTTGTTGCCCATACTGACCTCCAAGTCCTGGCCTCAAGTGAGGCTCCAAAAATGGGAGGATTACAAGTGTGAGCTACTACACCTGGCTACCAGTGCTACTTTAATAGCTCTAAGAGATTTGGCCTAGGTCTGCTCCTTAATCTACCTCTCTTCTCTCTCTCTCTTTTTTTTGAGACAGCATCTCACTTGTTGCCCTGGGTAGAGTGCCGTGGCATTACAGCTCACAGCAACCTCAAAATCTTGGGCTCAAACGATACTCTTGCTCAGCCTCCAGGGCAGCTAAGACTATATAGGTGTCCACCCACAATGCCTGGGTGGCATATATTTGGAGACAGAGTGTCCCACTATGTTGCCCTGAGTGAGTGCCAGAGTCACAGCTCACAGCAACCTCCAACTCTTGGGCTTAAGCGATTCTCTTACCTCAGCCTCCTGAGTAGCGGGGACTACAGGAGCCCGCCACAACCCCCGGCTAGTTTTTTTTTTGTTGTTGTTGTTTATAGTTGTCATTGTTGTTTGGCAGGCTCAGGCTGGGTTCGAACCCGCCACCCCTGCTGTATGTGGGCGCCATAGCCGCTGAACTACAGGCACCGAGGCAATGCCTGGCTATTTTTAGAAATGGGTCTCGGTCTTGCTCAAGCTGGTCTCGAACCTGAGGTGAGCTGAGGCAATCCACCCACCTTGGCCTCTCAGAGTGCTGAGATCACAGGCATGAGCTCACCTGGTCACCTACCCCTCTTAATAGATTCTTTTCTTTAGTTCACAGCAACCTCAAACTCTGGGGCTTAAGTGATTTTGCCTCAGCCTTCTGAGTAGCTGAGACTACAGGCACCCGCCACAATGCCCGGCTATTTGTTGCAGTTGTCATTGTTATTTAGCTGGCCCAGGCCGGGTTTGAACCCTCCAGCGGCCGGCGCCCTACCCACTGAACTACGGGTGCCGCTTTTTTTTTTTTTTTTTTCCTTTTGCATTTTTGGCCGGCGTGGGGTTTGAACCCGCCACCTCCGGTATATGGGGCCGGCGCCTTACTCTTAAGCCACAGGCGCCGCCCTCGGGGGGCGGGGGGGGCCCGCTAACTTAACAGATTCTTGACCAGCAGAAATGAGTGCCTCACACAAGTGGGAGACACTGACTAGAAAGGTGCACATATGCAAGATGGTTCCTGCACTGAGGTTGGGAGTCTTTCTTGGAAGACAGAGGAGTATTTAACAGAAACGTTCGACGGCGGGCGTGGCTTACCACAGCCGCGCAGTGGTAGAGACGGAGCAGAAACCGACTTGGGCAGTGCGTGGAGCGGGCAACGCCCAGACAGAGAACTTTTTTACACTCGGGAGGTTACCCTGGCCCAAGGGCGTCCTCCTCCAGACACCACCTCCACCACCGTTGGTAGGTCTCGACGTTTCTCGCAGCTGGTGGCTCTAAAATGGCCTTGGGGACAAAACTTGGGTCGGGAAGGAGGAAAAGGGGATAGCGGTGTAAAGTCCCCCAGATGAACTAGTGAGTGGCAAAATGGAGCGTGGCCCTACAGTCCTGGCCCAGGCCAGGAGGAAAAAGTCGCGCGCGTGCGAGGCTTCTTTCAGGCGTCCTCTTTCGGCCACCTCCGGGAGAGTTTCGGCTCTTTCCGTCAGTTCCTGCTCAGGCCCTCGGCTCCTGGCACGCGCTATGCCCCCAGCCACACCGCCCGGCTTTTTGGGGGTATGGGCCGTTCTGCACGCGGGCCCAAACTCGTGTCTTACTCGTTTTCCCCCTTCCATCTAGTTTATCCCCGACCCCACTCCTCCTGCCCCTTCTCTTTTTCGGTAATGCTCAATCCCCGATGACGCCCGAGCTCCCATAACTCAGGCGCGTGAGCCGGCGAGATGCGAGAGAGCAGGTACCGAGAGGAGCGGTCACCAGACCCACTGGAGCCCGCTCCTCACTTCGCGCCTTTCCACTCGACGGTCTCCAGCGTGCGCGCTGACTCCCTCTCGGAGGTGTGCTCGCGCGCCCGTTGGCTACAACGGCCTCGAGGTCGGCACGCCGGGTTCGCGCCTACGCGAGCACGCGCCCTGCGCGCTGGCTGGCTGATGCGCACGCGCCCGTGAGGGCTCCGGGGCGGGGCGAGCAGCTCGCGCTCTGTGGAGAGTCGGTGTGGGTCCGCTGGCGCTCCGGACCCCAGCCGCGACTGCGATCTCCTGCCAGTCCCCTAGCCCGGGAGGGAAGCCGGGAAGGTGGTCGTGGGGGCGGGGCAGTGTCCGGCTTTCGGAGAGCTGGGGGAGGAGTGCGGCGACGGCGGCGGCTCTCAAAGAGGAGGAAAAGGAGGTGGAGGATCTTTCCTCTTCTCAGACCCCAAAGCGTCTGGGACGTAGAGCCCGGAACTCGAGGGACGCGGCGACTGCGGGGCCCAGTCTGAGGTGAGGCCGAGGGTGCTGGGCGGAGGGTTTGGCCGGGGCTCAGAGGGGCACAGAGGTGCAGAGATCGGATTCGAAGGAGGGAAGAGAGGGTGGGGGCAGTTGCTGGGGGTTGAGGGACCGAAAATAGGGGAATGTGAGTCCTATGGGACCAGGAGTGTCCAGAGGGTGGAAGGTTTTTCGGGTTCGCGGGCCGGCAAGGCACACGGGTCCGATTTGGGAGTTTACAGAGGGATAGGCCGGGGAAACAATGGAGTGAGGGGCGCTCTGGTGTGAGCGTGTGTGGGGCATTGGGTTTTAAGAAACCACGAGCGAGATCGAAAAGAATGAAAGAATGGATCATTTGGTATGAGAAGTACAATGAATAGGGAATGCGGTGGGGATGCGTAAGGTCATCTGCGTAGGTGTCCGAGGTCCTTATGATTGGGGGCAATAATGGGATTTGAAAATAAGGGATGGAGGGGCATTCTTGGGAACGGAATGGAAAATAAGGCGAAGAGAGGCAGAGATATACAATAGATTTAATTATGGCTTGAATTAAAGCAGGAAGATCCAGTCAGAGAGTATAGGTAGGTAGGACTAAAGTGCTATCTTTTTCCTAATTCATAGAAGATGATTGGGTTCTTTTAAAAAGTGGATCTTTCTCAATCTTGTCCCTCTCCCTGTGCTAAGGAGTAGAAGCCATTCTTTTAATAATTTGAGTGTCATTTATAGTCCATTTTATTGATAAAGCATGACTGTAAAATTTATTTTTCCCCTATTTAGGTTACTGTATGTCATTTACTTCTGTTTAATGAAGCAGGAGAGGATAGATCACCAAAAATACCTTGCTTTGAGTGAGGTCAGTGATAATGCAGAGTTCAGAGTGTTTAGAGGGGAATCAAGAGCTTGTGTATTTGTTTTTAGTTGGAACAAAAGATAATGAATAGGCTTGCTAAAATCTAAGTTATTTGTACTTTGTTAGAATTGCAATTTCTCACTGAGAAATGTTCTTCTACCATCTGCTACTGGTTTTATGCTTGTGGGAGAGAGTTGGGGTTCTGCCTCAAGAAATTTTCTTGATGCTGACTTCGGATTATCAGGCTGCCTTGTATCTTCCAGTTTGTATGAAGGTATTTGAGAATATTGTTAAAAAGTATTTCTGGAGTTAGGATCTTTGCATTTCCTTAATACTTGGATTTCCAGATCAAATTTGTAATGATACTGTACTAGATAAAAATAAATAGCAGATTTTGAAATTGTAGTTATCATTCCGCATTCATATATACTCCATGTTAAGCTATTTATTTGTTTAGCTTTAAGTTTTGCTGACTCATCTAACATTTTTGGACATTCATCAGTTTATATTTCTCTTGGATGGTAGCATTAGTCTGCTGTATAAAGGTCCACAAATAATGATCTAAATTGTCACTTTTCTTACGTGTTATGAAAACTGAACAAAGCAATAAGTAAGTTCAGTGTCCTTGTTAGTGATAATGTGGTTCTTTATTGACCTCTTTCAGGGTGCTAAGATTTTTCCATGTATTATCTCATTTAATCCTCACAATTATTTCTTTGTAAATTAAGAAGCTAAATAATTTGCTAACGTCACACAGCCAGTGAATAACAAAGCTGGATTCAGATCAGCTTTATTGGATGCCTTTAAATGATCACTTCTCTGTGGTTCTTTCTGTTCCACCCCCATCTTACTTGTAGTAAAGCAGCATGAACTGGTTGAAAACTTGGGTCTGTTATGGTAACAATGATTTAGCTGAGGATTGGGTTAGTAGGCTACATCTGTAGGGTTATGGAAGGTGTACTGCTCCTGTGATTTAACAAAGCACCTGGAGTCCTAATGACAGGGCTAAAAAACATCTTGCTAAGAATTTGTCCTGTGAGCACACTTAATTTTCTGTTAAGGCTTCTGTGGCTGAAGTACTGTGCAGATGTAACACTCTTACTTGTAGAAGTCAAGATAGCCAATTGTGGAGCCAAAACCAATTAACTCTGGAAAACAATTGAAAACTGCTCAGTGCTTAAGTCTTCCAAGCACCAGTTGAACCCACAGTTGGTACTAGCATTTCCTCTAAATATAGATAGGATCCTCTTTGAAACTGAGAGTGAAACAACTGGAACTGAGGGAAGCAGCAGGGGCCTGAGGGAGGAGGAAGTTACAGACCAAAATATCAGCATAACCTCTGGAGGCTGATCAGGCTACAGATAGTAGTGGATGGCAGGAGGGGAGGGAATTTTCATTTGTTGAGCATTTATGTATGCTTTAGATGTATGTGTGCTTACATCTATATGTATTACCTTGTAAGATAGTTGTAAGTATTATCATTTTTCAGATAAGGTTCAGAGAATTAAGTAACATGCACAAAGTCAATAATGGCAGTGAAGGAAGTTTGTATATAATGTTTTTTAAATTGCTGCTTGCAGTTGTAGGGCCACCATATTAGAGCTGGAGACTAAAAGTCACTCACATCTACCTTCTCAGTTAGAAGTGAAACTGATTATTGGAAACTGGAAGAAAAGCTTGTATTTCTCTGATTTAGTTGATGGGAAAGAAAGTCCATTCCATTCATTACATTACAAATGATCCGACGAATATATGTGGTAATTCCCCTTCCTTGTTGCTTAGTGTATATCTGTAACAACATGAAAATAGCATGTCCATCTTTCTCATTCTGAGGTCTTGACTTTCAAGGTAAGTCATCTAGATTCTGAAGGATGACAGTGAAGCATGCCTGTTAAAAATGCTTCTACTTCTCTTGATATTTTTTTTTTTTT
>NW_003852465.1:9623080-9624267 GCF_000181295.1 Otolemur garnettii
TTTTTTTTTTTTTTTTTTTTTTTTGAGACGGAGCCTCAAGCTATCCCCCTGGGTAGAGTGCCTGGCATCACAGCTCACAGCAACCTCCAACTCCTGAGCTCAAGCGAGTTTCCTGCCTCAGCCTCCCAAGTAGCTGGGACTACAGGTGCGCGCCACAACGCCTGGCCATTTTTTGGTTGCAGCCATCATTGTTGTTTGGCGGGCCTGGGCTGGATTCGAACTTGCCACTTAGGTGTACGTGGCTGGCGCCCTAGCCGTTTGAGCCACAGGTGCTGAGCCTACATTCATATTTCTGTGCAACCAACACAACCATCCATCTAGAGAACTTCATTTTTCCAGATTGAAATTCTGTACCCAGTCATTTCTCCTTCTCTCTCCAGCCACTGGCAACCACCATTCTACATTTCTGACTCCATGAATTTGACAACCCATGTATGTGTATAAGGGGAATCATATAATATTTGCTATTTCGTAGGTGGCTTATATCTCCTAGCATGTCTTCAAGATTCGTCCATGTTGTAGCATGTGTCCCAAGTTTCCTTTTAAGGTTGAATACTATTCCATTGCATGTATATATCGTCATTTGTTTATCCATCTTCAGTGGACATTTAGATTGCTTCCACTTTTTGACTTTTGTGAATAATACTGCCATAACATTGGTGTGTACACATGTGTTTGAGTCCCTGCTCTCAGTTCTTTTGGGTATATATATGGGCTTAGTGAGCCCATGCTTACTTGTGTTTAGTTTTTTGAGGAAACCTGGTTACTTTTAGATGGTGGCACTTGGCCTTGTCTATGAGGGATGGTGCTTCCTCTAGCGCATTGATTTTTATCCTGTGTGCCTTAGCACACTGGTGCACCATGATAGTATCTTAGATGTGTTGTGAAAAATTTTAAAGATCATTAATTATTTTCAAAAGAAGGTAAAATCACAGTAAGTATATTCTTTCTTTCTTTCTTTCACTTTTTTTTTTTAAGAGACAGAGTCTCACTTTGTGCCGTGGTGTCATAGCTCACAGCAACTTCGAGCTCTTGGGTTTAGGGCGATTACCTTGCCTCAGCCTCCTGAGTGGCTGGGAGGATGGATCTCCCGTAGGATGGATCTAACTATAGGCACCCATCACAACGCTCAGCTATTTTTTTGTTGCAGTTTGGCCGGGGCTGGGTTCAAACCAGTCACCCTCAGT
>NW_003852465.1:9624620-9628287 GCF_000181295.1 Otolemur garnettii
CCTTTTCTTTTTTTTTTTTTGTACAATATAATTTGAGTTGTGGAATTTAACTACAGGTTCAACTGTGCTATGAGATAAAAAAAAAGGTCGAAAAATACTGCTCTAGTGAGTTTTCCTGTATTCCTAGCAGTATGCTTATAGTAGAAATGATTCAAAAGGAAATATTTTACCCAGTTTTCACGTATTCAGTATGGAAGGAACCATTTGTTATATACAGTTCTTTCCCGTCATACTTGCAAATAGGGATGATTATCTTAGAAACACTGTGTGTCTATGAAAAATGTGTCAGTAGTGTAGAGCATTTTTAGTTCACTTTCCTGTCTTTGAAATTCAGGGTATTTTTTTCATTTAAAATGTTTTACATGTGTGAGCTGTTGGTTATTTCTTACCTGCTGTATCTCTTCTTCACTGGAAAACATTCGAATACCTGGCATATGCTTTAAATAGTTCAAGCAGGTAGCTGGAATATACGGACAGAACAGGAAGTAAAGTTGATAGAAGTCATTTTTTGATTCTATTTTCTCTCCCTGCATATATAGTATATGAGTTGTCTTGTAATGTCAAATATAACAGGTTGCAATAGCTGTAGTAAACTGCCCCGTAGGATGGATCTAACTTCCCATTTCATTTTTTCTAAATGTCACATGAAGGTTAATTATCCCTATATCTTGCTTCAGGAGATTATTGGGCTACAAAGTGACTTCAGACTAATAGGTCATTTTCTGGGAGTCTTACAGGAGACTTAGTGAGCCCATGCTTACCTTGCAGGTGGTGGTGTACCTGAAACACAGACTAATTGCCAGTTGAATTGGTTCTGAAATATTTCTAAAGATCTGACATCGGTAAACACTTTAGGTTGCTGGATATTAAGGATTGGCCAGAGGCCAGCATTCCCTCTCCATGTTGGTCACATGTACCATGACAGCCTATTATAGGAGGGGATTTCTGAAATATACATCATCTTCTATATAGATTCTATAGTAGCTCGAGGCCCTTAAAACATTCTGCAAGGCCTTAGAATACAGATTTTAGGTTAAAGGTAATTTTTCTGAGGCCTTTGTTCTATGACTAATTTGTGATTAGACCCAAGTTGATTGGAATTTTTTGGGATTCTTACTGGTCCAAACCCTAAATGACAACTTTGGATTGCTGGCAAGGAAGATTTTTTACATTACTTTTTTTTTTTTTTGGAGACAGAGTTTTATTATGTTGCCCTCAGTAGAGTGCTGTGGCATCACAGCTCACAGCAACCTCAGCTCTTGGGCTTAAGTGATTCTCTTGCCTCTGCCTCCCAAGTAGCTGGAACTACAGGTACCTGCCACAACACCTGGCTATTTTTTGTTGTTGCTGTAGTTGTCATTTTGTTAGCAGGCACAGGCCAGGTTTGAACCTGCTAGCCCCATTGTTTGTGGCTGGTGTTCTAGCCACTGAGTTACAGGCACCAACAATGGCTATTTTTTTTGTTGTTGCAGTTGTCATTGTTTAGATGGCCTGGGCTGGGTTCGAACCCACCAGCCTTGGTGCATGTGGCCAGTGCCGTAACCTCTGTGCTATGGTTGCCAAGCCTACATTACTTAATTAGGAAGATGATATGATTACTAGTTATAGAGTGAGAGTGTGTGTGTGTGCTCTTTAGAGTTGGCTAAAAGGTATTAGAACTGAAGAGAAGGAGGTTTGTGATGAGGACATATACAGGGTGGATATAAAGTTTGTGTGCAATTTACTATGTAAAACTTTTGTTTTTTTCTTTAGAGACAGAGTCTCATTTTGTCACCCTCGGTAGAGTGCCATGGTGTCACAGCTCACAACAACCTTCAGCTCCTGGGCTTAGGTGATTGTTTTAACTCAGCCTCCCAAACAGCTGGGACCACAGGTGCCTGCCACAATGCCCGACTATTTTTTGTTGCAGTTTGGCTGGGGCCGGGTTTGAATCCGCCATCCCCGGTATATGGACCTGCACCCTACTCACTGAGCCACAGGTGCTGCCCTATGTTAAACTATTTTAAATTGCACACAAACTTTATGTCCACCCTGTATGTATGATTGTGGGTGAGTCAGGGTAGGTAAGTGATTGTATCTTTTGTATGTGAAGATACTACTGATGATAATATTTCCTATTGACTTAGATAGGACTGAAAAGACCAATTTTGTAAGACTTGTAGTCTTTTCTATCTTAAATGACTTCTTGCTGTTTTAAGGCTACCACCAGTAGTAGAGCAATAACTTTTTCTTCAGTTATCCACTTGATCTCTGATTATAGCATGTCAATGTGGTTAGCCTACTGCTGGTTCTACTAGCTTACTGTTAACATTGAATCAAAATGTGCATTAGCGTGTGGCAGAAATAACTCTTGTTTGGTTATCTTGCTATGTCTTTATAGTAATGTGCCTTAGTAGCCTACCTGCCCAAGCCCTCTATATAAAGATATCATCATAAAGAGTCTCCATCACATTTGATGAAAACAGTGAAACTTATCTATGACTTATATGGGATGACAGGAAGCTAAACTGTTGTTACTTGAGTGATAGGTGGAACAGAACCACCACAGAGCTAAGTTGGCCATTTAGTCAGCCATTTAGACCCAAACTTGATGTTTCATTTTTTTATTTTACTAGTCAAAACACACTAGGTCTCTTCTCCCTTCCTCTTTTTCTCTTGTCCAGGATATACCTTGAACATAGCTTTTTTTTTTTTGAGATAGAGTCTCATTATGTTGCCCTCAGTAGAGTGCTGTAGTGTCACAGCTCACAGCAACCTCCAACTCTTGGGCTTAAGCGATTCTCTAGCCTCAGCCTCCCAAGTATCTGAGACTACAGGCACCCACCACAATCCCCGGCTGTTTTTGTTGTTGTTGTTGTAGTTGTCGTCGTTTAGCAGGCCGGGGCCAGGTTCAAACCTGCCAGCCCGGGTGTATGTAGCTGGCGCCCTAATGACTGAGCTATGAACACTGAGCCCATAGCTAGGTTTCTTGAGACAGTTATCTAATTTCTTTTTAAGTTGACAATGCTTTAAAAAAGGCTTAGTTGAGTAATCTTTTTCAACTCTTTCACTACTCAAAAGTTGTACTTCATGTAAGAATTTTAAAAATTTGTATTTTACCCATGTCATTAGTTTGCTAGGTGGTAATGTTATAATGATCCTTTAAGTTAGACTACAGGATATTATTATGTGATATTATTGTAATCTGAGAGCACAGGAAATAATGCAACAACAATGATTACTAAATGTGTGCTTGGGCACATGAGATACAAAAAGCTTCTGAAGAAAGGAGGGATATTTGGTGCTTTCATTCTGATTACTTGTTACCTAAAATCCTAACAATTTAGTAAGATTCAGTATGATTATGTTCAGTTCTTACATGATTGTATTTTTGACTGGGCCATCAAGCAGAGAACATATGATTGTTTCACACTCTGCTGGTTAATTATTTCCATTGTGAAACAGCCCCAAGTTAAATTATTAACCAACTTGACAGCTGAAGTTTTTGATACCTGAAATGTGGATCTGCTAAATGGTGTTAGTTATGATCAGGCCAATACTGATAATGTATTTCCATGTATATTTCTGATATTTTTCTTTTAATTTCTTATTAAAATAGGGGAGCTGTACAACAGATTATTTTAGAGCACAAGCCATTGGGTGTACAAGTCTTTTTTTTTTTTTTTTG
>NW_003852465.1:9628508-9636369 GCF_000181295.1 Otolemur garnettii
AGCCGTCATTGTTGTTTGGCGGGCCCAGGCTGGATTCGAACCCACCACCTTAGGTGTATGTGGCTGGTGCCTTAGCCACCTGAGCCACAGCCAGGTGTACAAGTGTTGCTTTGAATCTCTACTTATTCCTTCTTGTGGACTTGGCAAAGTCATTTATTTCTCTGACCTGTGTTCGTATATCTGTGAAATGGATGAATGAGTAGTCCTTGCTACAGAGTTGTCATGACTGTTGGATTTTATTTTTGAGGTGAAATACACATAACATAAAATTAACCGTTGTATGCTGTGTAACTGTCACCTCTACCTAAAAGTTCCAGAACTTTTTCATCACCCCTAAAGGAGACCCCATGCCCATTGAGCATTCACTGTCCATTCTCCTCTCCCCTGTCTCTGGTAGCCACTTATTTGCTTTCTATCTCTATGGATTTACCTATTCTGTATATTTTAAATAAATGGGATGGTACAATATGACCTTTCGTGTCTGGCTTCTCTCACATGATGTTGACCATGGTAGATGTATCAGTGTCATTCCTTTTTTATGACAGAATACTATTCCATTGTACGGATATATCACTTTTTTTGCTTTTTTAAAACAATTGTGGCCATTCTTCCATGTACAAAGTGGTATCTTGTGGTTTTTTACATTTCCCTATTGACTAGTGGTGTTGAGCGTTTTTTCATATCCTTGTTGGCTATTTGTATATCTTCTTTGGAAAAATACCTATCACATCCTTTGCCATTTTTAAATTGAGTTGTCTTTTTATTGAATTATGACTGTTGAATTTTAATGGGTATAAAATATGTGATGTATGTAGTATGCACCTAATAAATATTAACTTATAATTATAATTACTTTTGCTACTGTGGACTGAATTAGAAGGAAATTTTGCCTGGTTTTTGCAAGTAGGAGTAAAGGGGCAACAAAACCTATATTTATTTATTTATTTTGCAGTTTTTGACCAGGGCTGGGTTTGAACTCGCCACCTCCAGCATATGGGGCTGGCGCCCTACTCCTTTGAGCCACAGGCGCTGCCCCCAAATCTATATTTATTGTCTTTTAAAAAATCTTTTCTTGGAGAGAGTGTCTTGCTCTGTTGCCCGGGTAGAGTGTAGTGGGGTAATCATAGCTCACAGCAACCTCAAACTCCTGTGCTCAAATGATCCTCCTGTCTCAGCTTTCCAAGTAGCTGGGAGCATATATCACCATGCCCAGCTAATTTTTTCTGTTTTTGGTAGAGACGAGAGTCTCACTCTTGCTCAGGCTCCCCTCAAACTCCTTGTCTCAAGTAATCCCCTCTCCTCTGCCTCCCAATAGTGTTAGCATGAGTCTTGCTTATGTTTTTTATCAATAAAGGTTTGACTCTCGTCAGTGTTTATTCTTTGCTTTTAATTATGCTCCCAAATCAAGAAATTAGAAATATGTATACATGAAATCAGTTTATCTGGCTTGGCGCCTGTGGCTCAAGCGGCTAAGGCGCCAGCAGCGCCAGCCACATACACCTAAGGTGGTGGGTTCGAATCCCCAGCCCAGGCCCGCCAAACAACAATAATGGCTGCAACCAAAA
The DNA here is from genome assembly GCF_000181295.1 of Otolemur garnettii. Lineage (NCBI taxonomy): Eukaryota > Metazoa > Chordata > Mammalia > Primates > Galagidae > Otolemur > Otolemur garnettii. The sequence goes on from NW_003852465.1 coordinate 9,630,074, forward strand.
AATGGCCAGGCATTGTGGTGGGCACCTGTAGTTCCAGCTACTTGGGAGGCTGAGGCAGGAGACTCGCTTGCGCCCAGGAGTTGGAGGTTGGTGAGCTGTGATGCCATGGCACTCTACCCAGGGGGATAGCTTGAGGCTCCGTCTAAAAAAAAAAAAAAAATAAATCAGTTTATCTTGGGCAGAAATCAGTTTATCGTCAATGTTTAATTCATTTCTAAGAACTGCAAGACAGTAGTATTACCAGCTAGTTATAGCTACAATTTAGATCATATTTCTTCATTCCTGTTATAAGACATTTGCTGTAAATCCCACGATCAGAATTTTTAAAAAACTAGGTCAGTGAAGCCTACTTCTTTTTTTTTTTTTTTTTTTTTTGGAGACAGAGCCTCAAGCTGTCCCCCTCTGGGTAGTACTGTGGCATCACAGCTCACAGCAACCTCCAATTCCTGGGCTCAAGCGAGTCTCCCCCCTCTGCCTCCCAAGTAGCTGGGACTACAGGCACCCGCCACAACGCCTGGCTATTTTTTGGTTGCAGCCATCATTGTTGTTTGGTGGGCCTGGGTTGGATTTGTACCCGTCACCTTAGGTGTATGTGGCTGACACCTTAGCCGCTTGAGCCACAGGTGCTGAGCCGAAGCCTACTTATTATATTTAATAGTATGCAATTGATATATTATCATTGTTTTATGCTTATTGTAACTTAGCTTTACAGGCTGCTCAAAAGAAGATAGATGAATGAAAACAGAAGATCAAAGTAATTACTAATTTAGAATTTTACCTTTTAGTCAGGATTGAACCATCTAGACTTAATGATTATGTCTGCCAAGGTTATAGGTAGACATGCTCATTTCGTTATGTCATAATGTAAGTGTAGAGTGGGACAGTAGCTTTAAGTAGAACTTCGAGAAAGCCATGTACAAGTCTAAATTTTTATTTTCTTGGAATAAACAATGGGAAGCATATGCATTCCAGAACTAGTGATTGTTCATATCCTTGCAGGCCCTTTCTCCTTGTGTTTCCTGGCTTTGTCCTGGACTCCTGTCTTTTGTGATGTGCCTTTACCCATTCTGTGAACTCTGCCTGTAAAGCCTTCTGAGTGAGTTGGTGACCTCTTAAGTCTTACTGAATTGTCTCAGGTGGACAGAAGCACTCCTTTTGGGCTTTTAAATCTTTCACATACTTTACAATAGCACTTACTCTAATGTACTTTTAAAAAATGCACATTAAATTTTTTTAAAGCAGTGCATGCACATTGTAAACAAAATTGAACAGCATAGAAATAAACAGTGTAGGCTCGGCACCTGTGGCTCAAGTGGCTAAGGTGCCAGCCACATGCACCTAAGGAGGCGGGTTCGAATCCAGCCCGGGCCTGCCAAAAAACAACAATGATGGCTGCAGCCAAAAAATAGCTGGGCATTGTGGCAGGCGCCTGTGGTCCCAGCTACTTGGGAGGCTGAGGCAGGAGACTTGCTTGAACCCAGGAGTTGGAGGTTGCTGTGGGCTGTGATGCCATGGTACTCTCCCCAGGGGGACAGCTTGAGGCTCTGTCTCAAGAAAAAAAAAAAAAGAAAGAAACAGTGTAAATAGTCTCCTAATTTTCTTCCCCAAAGGTAATCACTGGTAGCACTTCTCTTACATATATTTCCAGAGATGTATATTATGTTATGATATAGGTGTGAAGTGGGGTTGATATAAGAATTTTTATAGTGTATGAAATACTTACTTTTACTCTCTATTGTATTTATTTGTTGTAATTTATAAATATTGAAAAAAATTCAAGCATTATTGAAATCTATGGAGTGTAAAGCAAAAGGTCTCCTTTACCTTGATCCCTGACCCTGTCCAAATAACACTCCTTTTTTTTTTTTTGCCATGGCCTCACACTCACAGCAACCTCCAACTCCTGGGCTCAAGTGAGTCTCCTGCCTCAGCCTCCCAAGTAGCTGGGACTACAGGCGCCCACCACGACGCCTGGCCATTTTTTGGTTGCAGCCATCATTGTTGTTTGGCGGGCCCGGGCTGGGGATTCGAACCCACCACCTTAGGTGTATGTGGCTGGCGCCTTAGCCGATTGAGCCACAGGCGCCGAGCCCAGGCTGGTCTTGAATTCTGAGCTCAAGCTGTCCTCCTGCCTCAGCCTCCCAGAGTGCTAGGATTATAGATGTGAGCCACTGCACCTGCTCCCCCATTTTATATTATATAAGTAATATGCTTGTTATGAAACATGTATAAAGTGAAAAGTCATAGTCTTCCCCACTCTGTCTTTAGTTCTATTCTCTATTTGGGTACTGTTCTTACCCCATAGGCTAACAGATAAGTCTTTTTTTCCCCAGAACATTTTCTGTGTAAGTGCAGAAACATGTATGTATATGTTTATGTGTGCAAGCATGTATGTATATGTAAAAACATGCATAAATATACTTTTATGTTAATAATTTCCTTCTCTATGACTCTGGGCCGGACTTACTGACTGTTTTTAACAAACAGAATATGAAAAGAGAAAAACAGCCAGGCGTAGTGGCTCCTAGTTACTCTGGAGGCTGAGGCAAGTGAATTGCTTGAGCCCAGGAGTTTGAGGTTGATGTGAGCTATAATGCCATGGCACTCTACCCAGGGTGACAAAGTGAAACTCTGTCTCAAAAAGAAAAAAAAATTAATTAAAAATAAATAAATAAATACATTTTACAGGGGAGAAACCTGGCACAGACCACCTCAATGAGATAAAACAATATTATGCAGTTTTATTTTTATCAGTTAACAAATCATGAAAAGTAATACTAATGTGTTATAAATGTATGTTTCACATATACTCTACTATGTAGTATCTTTTTCTCACTAGATAAGCACTTTCCTAGAGTGACCATGATTCTTCCCACCTTACACCTATTCTTTTTCTGTGTAAATGATACCACCAGCCCTGTATTTGTTCATGCCAAAAACCTGTTATTTTATTTTATTTTTGCAGAGACAAAGTCTCACTTTATCACTCTCAGTAGAGTGCTGTGGTGTCACACAGCTCACAGCAACTTCCAGCTCTTGGGCTTAGGCGATTCTCTTGCCTCAGCCTCTTGAGTAGCTGGGCCAACAGGCGCCCGCCACAATGCCCAGCTATTTTTTTGGTTGCAGTTTGGCCGGGGCTGGATTTGACCCGCCACCTTAGGTATATGGGGCCAGCGCCTTACCTACTGAGCCACAGGCGCCACCCCAAAAACCCTTTTATTTTTTAAAAACAAGTTTTATTGAGCGCCTACTATGTGCTGGGTACGTAGGAGTAAATGAAGCATGAAAATTCTTGCCTAAATGCAGCTTATATTCTGGTAGGGGAAGGTAAGTATTAGGTGAAGGAGTGAAATGTTTAGTATTTTACTTGGTGATAACTGGTATTTGCCAAGAAACAAAAACCAAACTCAAAAAACAAAAACCGGAAAGGAGAGAGGGGAACTATATGAGCATGTGAGAGTGTGTGTGTGTGTGTGTGTGTGTGTGTGTATGTGATAGAGAGGCAGTGACAGAAAGATACAGATGTGGTAAGGGGAGGTATCATTGAGAAAGTAATATTTGACCAAAAACCTAAAAGTCATTTTTGATTTCCTTTCTCTTTCTCATACTTTACATTAAATGTATTGCCAGTTTCTGTTGTTTTTGTGTTTAAAATATCTCTGAAACTCACCTACCAGGTAGGTAGATTGATTTGACAGTGAGAATTTGTGAAAGTTGTCTTCTTATTGTTTTTTAATATTCTTAGTGAATTAGAAAAAAAGTACTTAGTTGAGAGTGAGGGTGGGAAGGAGTGGAGGTTTGTGGGGAGAGAAGGTGTGAAATTAAGAGAATGGGAGAGTGGCTGCAGCAGGAAAATATTGTATGATTACCAAGTGGCCCCTTGGGGTTTATGGTCATGAATTTAAAGTGAGATTAGTATTTTTTTTTCTTTTCTTTTTTTCCTTCAGTCACATTCAGCTGCAAGGCTGTATGTCTGGAGAGTATTTAACCAAGGGAGGGTTTCATCAAGATAATAGAACAAAGCAGGAAAAGGACAAGGGAGGAGAGGGTATCTGTACAACAATTACATAACATACTGTGGAATTTAAACCAGGTAAGGAGGGAAGGAAGGGCATAAAGTGGCTAAGAGAGAGTGAAAGATGGGAGGATCAGTAGATTGAAAGTTCTGGTGGTATCAAAAGCTGTTAGAATTTGAGTATGTGAGATACTGAGCAATAAAGATACTAGGTCATTGTTAGACAAAAATTGAGATTGTGGAGGCATTGATCATGGGCTGAGTGGGTGAAGGACATTATTATTGGGGATGAGAAACTTAAAGAACTGTTACAGGAATTCTGAGAAGTGGAATATTGGAAAGATCATCTTAGTGGAATCGCTGAGACTTAAGATGAGTAGTGGAAAGTCACAGTAAGCCAGGTAATGGGGGCCAGGTGTGGTGGCTCATGCCTGTAATCCTAACACTCTGGAGGCTGAGGCAGGTGGATTGCTTGAGTACACGAGTTAAAGACTAGCCTGAGCAAGAGCAAGACCCCATCTCTAAAAATACCTAGACATTGTGGCGGGCCCCTGTAATCCCACCTATTCAGGAGGCTGAGGCAAGAGAATCGCTTGAGCCCAAGGGTTTGAGGTTTCTGTGAGCTATGATGCTACAGCACTCTACCAAGGGCTACAAAGTGGGACACTGTCTCAAAAAAAAAAAAAACCCAAAAAACTAGGTAATAGACTTTTCAGAGGATATTCAAAGCAGGGGAGTTGTTTAGGGAAGAAGGCAAATGGGGCTCCCTCTTCAGACTACCTTCCCTGGAGACTGATTTGCAACCTCCAAGAATCAGAGGACACTTAATCTAACCTGGGGTCCAGTAGAAGAGGTGTGGGAAAGATTAATTTACTCTACTTAGGGCTGCAGAGGACAGTAGGGCCTCAGAGGAGATCCAGATTTCAATTAGAGGAAGAAGTTAAAGGGAATGTTCAGAGAAGATGTTGAAAATGTAGGGCACAGAGGAAGGGTTTTCAAATTTGGAGAGAGATGGGTGTCACATGGAGACAGAGCCAGAGATGCATAAAACTGTATGGAGGTTAAAATACAGGAGATGAGAGAAAGGTGTCTAGGCTTCTTTTGATGGCCAGCAGAGATGGAGATGAAGAACATGAAAAAATTAGGCCTGGTAAGGAGGAGGTGATTAGGACAGGTAAGGGTCAGAGTGTTGGCAGGGAGGGAAGGGCATTCTTACTCTAAGTACCTGGACCTCCTTCTTATATATCTGTTAAGATAACAGATGTGAGCCACTGTAGCTAGCTGAGAGGATATTTCTTAATTGGAGTCATGTTTGCTATATAGGAACGCTGGAAATAAGAAGCAGTTTTATTTTTGGACCTAGCAAGTCCTGGCTCTTTCATGTATCTTCTATATTCAGCTTGAAAATTGTATAATTCCTTCTTTAGCTCATCTTGCTCTGTACCTTATGATACACAGCTAAAATAAACCAGTTGATACTTCATATTCTGCCTGGAAATCTCCTTATGCAGTATATTAGTTGATTAGTTAGATTTCCTGTTTTCCACATTACTGCAGATGACAGCTTTGTTAAACTTTTCTACCATTTCCCTAATAAAATTCTCCTTTTCTTCAGCTTCCAATAACACTTTCCTCATTTTCTTTTAAGCCAAGAGTCAGCAACCTTTTATTTATTATTATTATTATTATTATTATTATTTTTGCAGTTTTTGGCCAGGGCCAGGTTTGAACGTGTCACCTCCTGTTAGTGTTCCCCTAAGCCCTCTATTCTTTATATTAGGCCGGCACCCTACTCTTTTGAGCCACAAGGACCGCCCCGAGTCACCAACCTTTGAATTAAAATGTTGGCTTTGGGACTGGCTAACCCTCTCAAGGCCTTTCTTGCTTTTTCCCTTATTGCCCAGTCTGAAAGCCAAAGATTTTAATTTTTTGTTATGGCAGAACAAAAAAATACACTCCCTACACTAATGTTTTGCTTATCTATTGCTATGCGACACACCATCCCAAGTACATTTATATGGAATACAAAATAAAGCTCTGGATAGTAGCCTGTGGCTCAGTGGGTAGGGCACCAGCCCCATGTACTGAGGGTGGCAGGTTCGAACCTGGCCCCAGCCAAACTGCAACAAAAAATAGCCCCGCGTTGTGGCAGGTGCCTGTAGTCCCAGCTACTTGGGAGGCTGAGGCAAGGCCCAGGAGTTGGAGGTTGCTGTGAGCTGTGATGCAACGGCACTCTACCGAGGGCGATAAAGTGAGCCTCTGTCTCAAAAAAAACAAAAAC
>NW_003852465.1:9636735-9640487 GCF_000181295.1 Otolemur garnettii
CCTGCCACCTTAGGTGTATGTGGCTGGCACCTTAGCTGCTTGAGCCACAGGCGCCGAGCCAATGCCCGGGTATTTTTGTTGCAGTTGCCACTGCTGTTTTATGTGGCTGGGGCTGGGTTCAAACCCACCACCCTCAGGATATGGGGTTGGCCCCCTACCCACTGAGCCACAGGCGCCGCCCACAAAGCTCCTTTTTATCTTTTATGGTTCTGATATTTGGGGTTGGCTAGGCAGTTATTCCTTAGGGTTTCAGATGAAGGTGCAGTCAAATGATAGCTGGGGCTAAAATCATGTAGAAGGTCTCTTGTGCAGTTGAAGAAAGATGGGCCTGGAATCATCATTTCAAAGTGTTCCTCATTCACAAATCTGGTGATGGGGGTGGGAAGACTTGAACAGCTAGTGTTTCCAGACATCTCTTTAACTCTGTTAAGATTCATTGGGTATTTTACATGGTGACAACCAGAGTTGCCTGAGAAAGTGCCAGGCAGAAATTTCATCACCTTTTCTGACCTACTTTCTGAGAGTGTGTCCCTTCCACTGTATGGGAAGAAGAATTAGACTGTACCTTTGGTGGGTGAAGGAGCAAAGAATTTGCAAACATGTTTTGAAACACTAAACTCCCCACACGTACACTATCAACAAGTTTTGGAATCTAGAATATATTAGTTCAAACTTTTCCTTCCATTTTCACTGGGCAGGGGGATGAAAAACTACTTTTCTTCTAAAGTGTTCAAGAATGTGTTTGTCAAGAGCTGTGGAAGGAGTCTTCACAATAACAAATGCTGTACTTCTTTTCTTCACTAGAGACAGGACCTGGAAGCTTTGAACTGGCATTCCTTTTTTTTGCCCAGGGCTGGGTTTGAATCTTCCACCCAGCATGTGGGCTGTTTGAATCTTCAGCCCCGCATGTGGGGCTGGTGCCCTATCCCTTTGAGCCACAGGCACCGCCCTGAACTGGCATTCTTTTTCCTCTTCTTTTTGTATGAGAGTAGGCATAATGGTAGGCATATCTCAAGGGAGCAGAAAGGAAGAAAGGGAGGGAGGGAGGACAGGGAAGAAAAAAAGGGAAAAGGGAAGGGAAAGGAAGAAAGAAACAGAAAGAAATCCTTGAAACTATTAAAAATTTTACCATTAGGCCAGGCATAGTGGCTCATGCCTATAATCTTAGCATTCTGGGAGACTGAGGGAGGAGGATCAGTTGAGGTCTGGAGTTTGAAACCAGCCTGAGTAAGAGCAAGACCCCATCTCTGCTCAAAATAGTAAAATTAGCTGAATGATTATAGTTCCAGCTTCCGGGGAGGCTGAGGCAGGAGGACCACTTGAGTACAGGGGTTTGAGGTTCCAGTGAGCTGTGATGATGCCACACACTCTACCTGGAGTGATAGAGACTTTGTCTCAAAAAAAAAGCTAACATTTAGAGATTTGCTTGAATCCATAAAGTAACATCTTCCTGATGGTTAAGGAGTATATGTAACTGTCCTTCATACTTTCAGTTAAATTAGTTTAGCTAGTTTTCTCAATTCTTATAGTGATAGTCCTAAGGGAGATTTTAAAAAGCAAAATAATTTTAAATTTGGGATCTAGAGAGTAGGTGGTAAAGCAGGTTACAAGAGACTTTGAATGGCATTAGGGAATGGCCCCTAGGACCATCTTATTGCCTGTGGAGCAGGAGACAAATTCAAAAAGTTGGTATTTTGGCTCAGCACCTGTGGCTAAAGCAGCTAAGGTGCCAGCCACATATAACTAAGCTGGTGGGTTCAAATCCAGCCTGGCACAATGACAGCTGCAACCAAAAACTAGCCAGGCATTGTGGTGGGTGCCTGTAGTCCCAGCTACTTGGAAGGCAGAGGCAGGAGAATCGCTTGAGCCCAGGAATTGGAGGTTGCTGTGAGCTGTGATGCCACATCACTTTACCCAGGGCAACAGCTTGAGGTTCTGTCTCAAAAAAACAAAACAAAAAGTTGGTATTTTATGATGCGTGTTGATAAGGACTTTTTGTGTTTTGTAGTCTTTACATTATATTTTCTTTTTGCTTCTTTGCCTTTTCTGGGTTTGTACACCATGGGAAATTCCACTCATGGTCTCTAATGATCTGAAAAAAGACCATAGTTTAGCAAATATGAAGTCGCTATTAAAAATAACTGCCTGCCATATTACTTTTTCCTCTTTTGGGAAGAACAAATGCCTGTATTCAATCATTTCCTTGTTTTATTTTTCTTGGTATCCAGATTTATACATTCATCATTGAAATTGGGGTAGAGGGAAAAAAATCTCTTAGCTTTTATTTTAAATGACTCACTTATTTTTTTACTTGGTATTTGAAAAATACTTTTAGAAAGCTTTAATAGACTCTTTACAAACACACTTATTTGTGGTGATATAAGAACCAGGATAAGAGTCAGAAAAAAAAAGCTTTGGAATGAGTTACATCATAGGAAGGAAGACAGTATGTACATAACCTGAAAATCGGAAGACGTGGCTATAGTTCCTTAAGTTCTGTTGCAATTTGGAGGAAGTTTTGGGATTAGTATTCTGTACCTTTTCAGGTTTTTATTTTGTTTTTATGTGCATTCTTTTCCCCCTCTATTTGGCATGTATCATCCCTTCCCACCTCCCTCACCTGTCCCCATCTCAAAGGTTCATGAATGGTTTAGAGTGAGTGGAGATGAAGAGAAGAAAGGGTTAACTTTTTGTGCTTTTAAATTCACCAGTATCACTTAACTAATTTCAGCTAGATGAAAACTTATCTTTTAGAATATTTAATGCATGATATGCTACATGCATTATGCATCCATTTTAGGAATTATAATACAGTAACATGGATTTATGAATGACATGGACAGCAAATTATTTCCAATCTGAATTACTCTGTTCATTTTTAGGCAAAATAATTACTAGAGCAATATTTTTCTGACATATTACAAGCCTGGGAGTGGTTGGAAGGATTTAAATGAATGCTGATTATAAAGATTTTTAGTGTAACTTGATTTTCTTTCTTGAAAGTGTCAGGGGATTAGTTTGATCTTACATGAGGGAAGAAGCTGTTTTGTGAAACCAGTAATTCCATAGACACTGGTGGTATTATACATATTTTTATATTTGGGGCAGAGCTGGAAATTTGAGCTTGATGTGCCTTTTTATTTTTGCATTAAAAATATATTGTTCTGAATTTAAAATATATTATTGATTGAAAGTTTAGTTTGTGTATTGACTTCTGGTTTGGGCTTCTTTAAACTGTACATATTTGAATCAAGTTAATTTGTTAAAAAGTAACAGTTTATTCATTCTGTCCTTTCATCTGACATACTTTATAGAAGACAGCTATTATTTTGAAAACAGAAGATGTATTTAATATTTGGATTATTGTATAGATATGGACAGGAGCAAATCGTTAGGGTCTGAAAATGTGTCGAATATAGATTTTTAGTCCAATATTAAAATATGCCATTTGGGCTTGGCCCCTGTAGCACAGTGGTTCCAGTGCTAGTCACATACACGGAGGCTGGCGGGTTTGAACCTGGCCCAGGCCAGCTAAACAACGACAACTGCAACAACAAAAAAATAGCCAGTGTTGTGGTAGTCTCCTATAGTCCCAGCTACTTGGGAGGCTGAAGCAAGAGTATCACTTAAGCCCAAGAGTTTGAAGTTGCTGTGAGCTATGACGCTACGGTACTCTACCAAGGGCGACATAGTGAGACTTTGTCTCAAAAAAGAAAAAATATATATATATGCCTTTTTTTTTTTTTTTTTGA
>NW_003852465.1:9641544-9643654 GCF_000181295.1 Otolemur garnettii
AGCCTCCCAAGTAGCTGGGACCACAGGCACCCACCACAACACCTGGCTGTTTTTTGGTTGCAGCCATCATTGTTTGGCGGGCCCAGGCTGGATTCAAACCCGCCACCTTAGGTGTATGTGGCTGGCGCCTTAGCCACTTGAGCCATAGGCGCCGAGCCTTAAATACCATGTTTTAGGGAAAGTTTAACTCTCAAGGCAAATTTATTAGCAAAGTTTCCTTTTTCTTTATTCCATTGGAAGAACTCAGACCATTCTTTTTCCAGTTCAGTGATACTCAGACCTTTGTTCTTGAGCCCCATGTATTCTATTCAGCAGCAGTCTTCTTCTAAGACCTGTTACATCAACCGGACCACACTCAGATGGGTAACCAGGCTGCCTTTTAGATTTTTTTTTAGGCAGAGTCTCACTTTTTTGCCCTCAGTAGAGTGCATTGACATCGTAGCTCACAGCAACCTCAAACTCTTGGGCACAAGTGATCCCACACATGAAAGGTGTGCCAACCCATTTTTTTTTTTTTTGAAACAGAGTCTTATTCTGTCACCCTTAGTAGAGTGCTATGGTGTCATAGCTCACAGCATCCTCAACTCTTGGGCTCAAGTGATCCTCCTGACTTAGCTTCTTGAGTAACTGGGACTGCAGGCACTTGCCATCACCATGCCTGGCTAATTTTTCTGTTTCTAGTAGAGACAGAGTCTCAGCTCATCTAAAACTCCTGAGCTCAAGCAATCTACCCACTTCTGTCTCCCAGAATGCTGGGATTACTGGCACAAGCCACTGTTTCTGGCCACTGTTTCCATTTTCTTAATTTTCTTTCTTTTTTTTTTTCTTTTTTGCAGTTTTTGGCCACGGCTGGGTTTGAACCCACCACCCCTGGTATATGGAGAGCCAGCGCCCTACACCTTGAGCCATACCCTCTGCCCTGTTTCCATTTTCTTAAGTGTCATGAATACTGTATGTTTTCTGTTATACTATGAGTAAGAATTTCTCTTAGTGTTTAGGAATGTAATCCCTGGGACATAGGATTGATAAATGTGCTGCTTGATACAGTAATGATGTATTCCGTATTCCAGTTTACCCTCACACCAGCAATAAAGAAGAAATGAGGTCCTTTTTGTTATGAGAGAATTTTAAATTATGACCTCCATTTCTTTTACAGTTTATAGGATTATTTAGATTTCATGTTTTTGTGTGAGTCTATTTTATGCTTGTATTTCTATTTTGTTTGGTCACTTGTGTTTTTCAAGAAATTTGTAACCCAAATTTTCAAATGTATTAGCATATGCTTGTGTATATTTTTGACTTAGGTTTTTAATATTTGCATGAATAAGCTCTTTACTGATTATTTTTAAAAATTACTGAGAATTGCTATTCCTTTTTTTGTTTTTGAGACAGGGTCTCACTCTATTGCCCCAAGTACTGAGTGTAGTGGCATGATCATAGCTCAAGCAGTTGCAACCTCAAATTCCTGGGTTCAAGCGATCTTGTCTCAAACTCCTGAGTAGCTAGGACTACAGACTTCTGTCATGATGCCTTGCTAATTTTTCTATTTTTATTAGGGACAGGATTTTGTTCTTGCTCAGTATAGTCTGGAAGTCCTGAGCTCAAGCATTCGCTCCACTCTGGCCTTCCAGAGTGCTAAGATTATAGTTGTGAGCCACAGCTCTTGGTTAATATTCTTTTGTTCATTTTTTTTTTGTCTTAGCATTTCTAGAGGTTTCTTGCTGGGCCAAGAAATGAATTATTTCATTTCATAGGTGTTTTTCTTACTGTATTTAAAAATCTTTTTAGGCTGTGCACAGTGGCTCACACCTGGAATCCTACTACTTTTGGAGACTGAGGATCACTTGTGGACAGATGTTTGAGACCAGCCTGGGTAACATAGTGAAACCCCATCTCTACAAGAACATTTAAAAATGAGTCAGGCATGGTGTTCTCTGCCTGTAGTTACAGCTACTTAGGAGGCTAAAACAGAAGGATTGCTTGAACCCAGGAGTTTGAGGTTGAAGTGAGCTACGATGCCGCTATATTGCAGCCAGAATGACAGTGAGAACCTGTCTTTAAAAATATATATAAATAAATTAAAATTAAAATTTTTTTTTTTTTTTTTTTT
>NW_003852465.1:9644257-9656424 GCF_000181295.1 Otolemur garnettii
GCCGAGCCTGTTTTTCTGTTTTTAGTAGAGACAGGTCCTGCTCTCACTCAGGCTGGTCTCAAACTCCTGAGCTCAAGTGATTCTCCCTCTTGGCTTCCCAGAATGGTAGGATTACAGGCATGAACCACTGCATCCAATCTGGCATTTTAAGTATACAGTTCACTGGCATTAAGTATATTCACATTGTTGTACCACCTTTGGTTGTTGTACCACCAGCCATCACCACCATCAATCTCCACAACTTTTTTCTGTCTTCCCAAACTGAAATTGCATGCATTAAACAATAACTCCCAGTTCTTCTTCCTCCCACTCTCTGACAGCTATCATTCTACTTTTTGTGGAATTTGACTAGTCTAAATACCTCAAATAAGTGTAATCATACAGTATTTGCTTTGTTTTAGTGGCTTCTTTCTTTCTTTTTTTGAGACAGAGCTTCAAGCTGTCGCCCTGGGTAGAGTGCTATGGCATCACAGCTCACAGCAATCTCCAACTTCCGGGCTCAAGCGAGTCTCCTGCCTCCACCTCCCAAGTAGCTGGGATTACAGGCGCCCACCACAACGCCTGGCTATTTTTTGGCTGCAACCGTCATTGTTGTTTGGTGGGTCCGGGCTGGATTCAAACCTGCCAGCTCAGGTGTACATGGCCGGCGCCTTAGCCGCTTCAGCCACAGGCGCCGAGCCAGTGGCTTATTTCCGTTAATGTAATATTTAAGATTCTTTCAGGTTATATTACATGTATCTGAATTTCCTTCCTTTTCAAGGCTGAATAATATCCATCTTTTATAGTTTTTTTATCGTTAAGTTTTGGCACATAGTAGATTTGTATTAAATAATTATTAATCAGGACCAGGAGTGGTGACTCACGCCTATAATCCAGCTCTCTGGGAGGCCAAGGCAGGTGGATTGCCTAAGCTCATGGGTTCTAGATGAGCCTGAGGAAGAGCAAGACCCCGTCTCTAAAAATAGCCAGGTATTGTGGTAGGCAACTGTTGTTCCAGCTACTTGGGAGGCTAAGACAAGAGAATTGCTTGAGCCCAAGAGTTTGAGGTTGGTGTGAGCTATGATGCCACAGCACTTTACTGAGGGCAACAAAGTGAGACTCTGTCTCCAAACAAATAAATGTTAATGAATTAATAATTTTTACCTTAGCAGAGGTATCAGAAATTGCCGTTTCTGTGTACATAGACTCTCCCTTTATGGGTTGAAATCAGTGAATAAAGTTGGTCTCAATTACCTTGTTTTGTTTTTGCCTCAAGCTACTTGCTCATGTGTGCTTTGGGAAGCTAGGAGGAATGGAGTTTATGTGTATGTGAAGCGGGGGATAAAATGATCAGTATTGTTTAAATCCATATCAGCTGAGGATAATTTGGCGTGGCCACCTGGGTGAGGAGGAGGTACAGACCACTCTAACCATCAAGCTAGCTGTGAAGCAGGAGGAGACAGATATGTATTCCAACTCTGCTCCTTTTGAGCTCCTTCTACTCCCACACTTACAGCTGCTGCTGGTGACTAGTGTTGAGCAATTTGGGGGGCACTGTGTCTTTTAATAGTAGTAGGGAGGAGTTGTGGCATCATATGGTTCACGGTTCTAGTTTTATACTTAGAATGGATTTTAAATTTTCAGAAATTCTCTTATTCTAATTTCTAGTTTTATGTTGATTCAATTTAAGGTTTTAAGTTAAAAAAAAAAAGTACTGGTTTTTCTAAATGAAAGTTTTATTTTCCAAAAAAAATTTATGGTAATCAGGTCTTATAATTATGGGAGTATTTTTAGATTGGAGTAAAAGTTAGTATTAATGAATGAAGATACTTGTTAAGAAAGCAGACTTACAGGAATCTCACACATTCACCTTTTGGTCTAAGGAAATCACCTTTTTGTTCCCAATTCTTTTATACAATATAACAGTGTTTAAATTTGGGTCTGTCTTTTTATATTTCTTTCCTTTTTATTTTTTTTAATTTCAGGTTAATGTGAGGGTACAAACACCAGGTCACAATATTTGAATTTTATAGGTAGAGTCCCTCTTGTAGCTGTGGCCTGTACCCAAAAGGTGTGCCGTACATTATATGTGCCTTGTACCCCTCCATTGTTTCCATTAAGTGGGAGCCCTGGCCAGGCACGATGGCTTGCTTACACCTGTAATCCTAGCACTCTGGGAAACCAAAATAGGCAGATTGCTTGAGCTTAGGAATTCGAGACCAGCATAAGCAAGAATGAGACCCCATCTCTACTAAAAATAGAAGAACTAGTCGGGCATTATGGTAGGCGCCTGCAGTCTCAGCTACTCCTGAGGCTGAGGCAAGAGATCTCTTGAGCCCAGGAGTTTGAGATTGCTATGAGCTATGACATCATGGCACTCTACCAAGGGCAATGGACTGAAACTCTGTTTCAAAAAATATATTAAAAAGTGGGAGGACTGCAGTGCTCTCTCTCTTCTGGCCCCTGCCTCATTCACCTTCCCCAAACTTCAATTGAGATGAGTTTTATTCTTAGGTGGGTGTGAATTAGATTGTTTACTGGCTTCATGTTGGTATTGAGTACATTGGATATTTGCTTTTCCATTCTTGTGATACTTTACTAAGAAGAATGTGTTTGAACTCCGTCTAGGTTAATACAAAAGATAAAAAGTTTCTATCTTTTTTATGGCTGGCTGGATAGTACTTCATGGTATATATACCAGAGTTGGTTAATCCATTCCTGAGTTGATGGGCATTTAGATTGTTTCCACATCTTGGCGATTGTAAATTGAGCTACAATAAACAATCTAGTGCAAATGTGCTTATGATATAATAATTTTTTCTTCTGGATAGATGCTTGGTAGTGGGATTGCAGGATCAAATGGGAGGTCTAATTTGAGTTCTTTGAGAATTCTCCATACTTCTTTCCAAAGAGCCTGTATTAGTTTGCAGTCTACTAGTAGTGTAAAAGTGTTACTCTCTCTCTACATCCACACCAGCATCTGGTATTTTGGGACTTTGTGATGTGGGCTAATCTTACTGGGGTTTGGTGATATCTCAGGGTGGTTTTGATTTGCATTTCTCTGATGGTTAGGGATGATGAACATTTTTTCATATGTTTGTTAGCATTTGTCTGTCTTCCTCAGAGAAGGTTCTGTTCATGTCTCTTGCCCAGTGATATATGGGATTGTTTGTTCTTTTTTTGTTGACTAATTTCAGTTCTCTATAGATCCTAATTATCAACCCTTTGTCAGATTCATAATATAAAAATATCTTTTCCCATTCTGAAGGTTGTCTATTTGCTTTAGTTGTTGTCTCCTTAGCTGTCCAGAAGCTATTCAATTTAATTAAGTTTCATTTATTTATTTTTGTTGTTGTTGCAATTGTCACAGAAGACTTCTTCATAAAATCTTTCCCCAGGCTGATACCTTCTTAAGTGTTCTTGTTAGAAAAGGATGTTGAATTTCATCAAATGCTCTTTCTGTCTCTATTAAGAGGATCATATAGTCTTTATTTTTGCTTCCATTGATATGGTGAATTACATTTATGGATTTGTCTATGTTAAACCAGCCTTGCATCCCTGGGATGAAACCTACTTGATTGTGATATATAATTTTTTAAATGTATAGCTGTAATCTGTTGGCTATTATTTTTCATCTATATTCATTAGTGATACTGGTCTGTAGTTCTTTTTAGTTGGGTTCTCCTCTGGTTGTGGTATCAGGGTGATGTTTGCTTCATAGAACATATTAGGAAAGGTGACTTCCTTCTCAATGTTTTGGAATAGATTTTGCAGTATAGGTAAAAGCTCAACTTTGAAGGTCTGGAGTTTTTTTTGAAGATTTTTTTTTTTCTTTGAGACAGAGTCTCAATATGTTTCCCTTGGTAGAGTGCTGTGATGTCACAGCTCACAGCAATCTCAAACTCCTGGGCTTAAGCAATTCTCTTGCCTCAGCCTCCTGAGTAGCTGGGACTACAGGTGCCCACCACAATGCCTGGCTATTTTTTTGTTGTAGTTGTCATTATTGTTTAGCAGGCCTGGGCCAGGTTTGAACCTGCCAGTCCTGGTGTATGTGGCTGGCGCCCTAACGACTGAGCTATGGGCGCTGAGCCTGTTGGAATATTTTTTTATTGTTTCTTCAATCTCAGTACTTGATATTGGTCTGTTTAAGAGATCTATTTCTTCCTAGTTAAGTCTAGGAAGATGGTGTGATTCTAGGTGTTGGTCTATTTTTTCCATATGGTCAAATAATGGGCACAGAGTTTCTTGAAGTAGTTACGGATAATCTCTTGTATCTCTGTGATGTCTGTTGTTATTTCTCCTTTTTCATTTCTGATTGAGGTTAATAGAGATTTTACTTTCCTGTTTCTAGTTGATCTGGCTAAAGGTTTTTTTTTTTTTTTTTTGGAGACAGAGCCTCAAGCTGTCCCCCTGGGTAGAGTGCTGTGGCATCACAGCTCACAGCAACCTCCAACTCCTGGGCTCTAAGTGAGTCTCCTGCCTCAGCCTCCCAAGTAGCTGGGACCACAGGCGCCTGCCACAATGCCTGGCTATTTTATTTTTTGTTGCAGCGGTCATTATTTGGCAGGCCTGGGCTGGATTCGAACCCGCCACCTTAGGTGTATATGGCTGGTGCCTTAGCCACTTGAGCCACAGGCGCCGAGCCTGGCTAAAGGTTTTATTTTTGATTTTATATTTTGGAAAACCAACCTTTTGTTTTATTAATTTTCTGAATGATTCTTTTGTTTTCAATTTCATTTCTTTCTTTCTTTTCTTTTTATTTTTTTTGAGACAGAGCCTCTGCCTCCCAAGTATCTGGGACTACAGGCGCCTGCCACAATGCCTGGCAATTTTTCTGGTTGCAGCTGTCGTTGTTTGGCAGGCCTGGGCTGGATTTGAACCTACCAGCTCAGGTGTATGTGGCTGGCGCCTTAGCCTCTTGAGCCACAGGCGCTGAGCCAAGAGAGAATTTAAATATCCTCTTTTTGTATTGTTCCCTTGATCAGAATGAAGTGCCCATCTTTGTCTTTCTTAACTTTAGTTTAAGTCCACTTGTCTCTGAAAATTGATTGCACTCTTCCTTTCTTTTCATTTCCATTTGCCTGAAATACTGTTTTCCATTCCTTTTCCCTGAGTATTGTTTTGTCCTTCAAGGTTAGGTGTGTTTCCTGGATACATCATACAAATGGCTTGTGCTTTTTTTATCCAATAGGCCAGGCTGTACTGGGAATTAAGGCCATTAACATTTATGGAGAGAATTGTTGAATGTGGTGGCATTCTGTTTATCTTATTTAATGAAAGTCCATTGCTTAGTTTTATCCTTTGCACCATTATGGAAGTGAGGTTTTTTGTTTGTTTGTTTTTGGGTTTTTTTGCAGTTTTTGGCCAGGGTTGGGTTTGAACCCGCCACCTCCGGCATATGGGGCTGGCTCACTACTCTTTTGAGACACAGGCGCCACCCAGGAAGGTAGGTTTTGTCTTTTAGTTTCTGGGTGTTTACTTTTTTGATGGTCCATTGTGATGGTCAGTGTGAAGAGTAGGTCTAAGTATTTCCTGTAAAACTGGTCTTGTGGTGATGAATTTACTCAATGTTTTGCATATGAGTAAAAGATTTGATTTCTCCATCAATTTTGAAGCTTAGTTTAGAAGGATACAAAATTCTGGACTGAAAAAAATTTTTTTTTTTTTGAGACAGAGCCTCAAGCTGTCCCCCTGGGTAGAGTGAATGTTCTACTTTCTCTCTCTTCTTTTCTGCCTCTTTAAGTACCTGGGTTAGGTCCAGACCTTTATCCTCTAGCTCTGAGATTCCCTTTTGTCCATGGTCTAATCTATTATTGATAATTTATACTAGATCTTTTAAGTTCTGTTAATGACTCCTTCAGTTCCTTAAACTCCACCATATCTTCTCATATCTTTTTTCTTCTGGTTCTGGTTTTTCACTTTCTTATCAATTGCCTTTGCCATCCATATTTTTAATTCCCTTTCTGTCATTTCCATTAATTCTTTATAGGTGGAATTCTCTGCGGTGGGGGCGGGAGGGTTGTTCTGTTTTGGTTTTTCATATTGCCAGAATTTTTCTGTTAGTTTCTCCTCATGTGTTTGTTTATTTGTTTGTTTACTTCCTTTCCCTACTTCTTCCTTCCCTCTTATATCCTTTGCTTTAAATTACCTTGTGACAGGAAAAATGATGGTCTTTGGCAGGGTGCTATGGCCACACTTGCAACTCTAGGGCTCCTCCATTTTTGTTATGCTTTTTCAGCCCCTTTTATCCTCTTTTTATTTCTCTAGGACTCTAGGACTTTGAGGAACTGGGCTGGGCAGGTCCCTTTAAGTCAGAAGCTCCTTACCCACCTGGGCAAAAGCAAGACAGCCCCCCCCCCCAAATACAAAAAGAGAGTTGTTGCAGTGGGGACCTACCAATACAGTCTTTGCAATGGCTGAAGCTAGAAAGGACACCCTAGACTGTAAGCTTGTGATGTCCTTGACCCAGACAAATACAGTGATTCCCAAGCACTCAGAGAAAAGAAGAAAAAAATAAAATTAAAAACATAATTATAGGCTCGGTGCCTGTGGCTCAAGTGGCTAAGGCACCAGCCACATACACCTAAGGTGGCGGGTTCGAATCCAGCCCGGGTCCGCCAAACAATAATGACGGCTGCAACCAAAAAATAGCCGGGCGTTGTGGCAGGCACCTGTGGTCCCAGCTATTTGGGAGGCTAAGGCAGGAGACTCACTTCAGCCCAGGAGTTGGAGGTTGCTGTGAGCTATGATGCCATGGCACTCTACCCAGGGGGACAGCTTGAGGCTCTGTCTCAAAAAAAAAACCAAACCCATAATTATATAAGATAAAGAAAAAAAAAGGATATCTGAGCTGTTCTATGAGAAATTTATGTGGGAAAGATGAGAAAAGTAGAAAAATCTCTACCAAAAGAGAGAAAAAAAGCAGAGAAATAAAAAGAGAATAAAAGGGGCTGAAAAAGCATAACAAAAATGGAGGAGCCCTTGCTATTGGAGAAAATAAAAGTGAAAAAATGTAACCAAAAAATGCCAAGAAATCCCACAACAACCCTAACAACAAAAAAAGTGGTGGTGAGGCTTGTCAGGCAGTGGACTGAGACTGGCATACAGGAACATGGTCCCTTGACTCCAACTAGTCTGACAAGCAGAGGCTAGCTAGATGTGGACTGAGACTGGTGGGTGGGGCTGTGACCCTGGCTCCAGCTAGGCCTGTGAGCAGAGAAGTGGACAAAAGTGTGGACTGAGTCTGGCAAGTGGGAGTGTAGATCCCTGGCTCCAATTGTGCCATTGCAGACCCTTGAATATCTCTGTGTTGGGCAGGGTTTGCACTGCCTGGGACAATTATGTTGGAACCCGTGTCTGGGGATGTCCACTTGGGGACATTCTGAGGTTGACCTTTGAAGTTCTGTAGCAGAAAAGAACTGAAGGGTGGGGGCTGGTGGGCGCCCCAGCTGTTTATATCTCTTCATAGTTGAGATTTGAACCTAATACTATGGTTTCTTAGGATAGGGTGGAGGTTGGCTGGTATCAAAACAGAGCTAGCAGCTTGGTGCCTGTGGCTCAGGTGGCTAAGGTGCCAGCCACGTACACCTAAGGTGGCTGGTTTGAATCCAGCCCGGGCCCACCAAACAACAATGATGGCTGCAACCAAAAAATAGCCGAGCGTTGTAGCAGACACCTGTGGTCCCAGCTACTTGGGAGGCTGAGGCAGGAGACTCACTTGAGCCTAGGAATTGGAGGTTGTTGTGAGCTATGATGCCATAGCACTCTACCCAGGGGGACAGCTTGAGGCTCTGTCTCAAAAAAAAAAAAAAAATCCAAAACAGAGCTAGCTTGTGCTATCTCACCAAGTAGGTCCTCAGAGTCTCCAGCTAAAACTCTGAAAGGGGCCTTTGTAAGGTTGTAGGAGATAAGCCACAATTACAAAGCCTAGTCCTTTGGTAAGGGGCTATCTTTACTACCTGGGAACCCCAGTTCAATCTCACCCTACCCAAACAGTGAAAAATAAACATAGTACAGACCCAACCGAAGAACTCTGGCAACATGAATAACCAGAGTAGATCAACCCCTCCCCCCCTCAAGAAATGACAAAGGAGATACAACTGAAGATGCCATGCATAGACAAATGGCAGCAATGTCAGAAATCGAATTCAGAATATGGATGGCAAATAAGATAAATAGAATGGAAGAAAAGATAGAAATTGAATCCCAAAGAGTAGTTCTAAAGGTGTCTCAAGAAATTAATGAATTTAAAAACCAAGTCCCAAAGATATGGACATAATGACAAAAGAGATAGCAGAGCTCAAGGAAACAAAAAAGTTAGTTGAGGAGCTCCAAGATACAGTAGAATCCCTCAGTAATAGAGTTCACCAGGGAGAAGAAAGGATCTCTGAAACTGAAGACAAAGCTTTTGAATGTTCCCAAACACTCAAAGAGGCAGACAAATGGAGACCAAAAACTGATCATTCCCCGAGAGAGTTCTGAGATCACTTCAAAAGATCACACATTTGTCTTATAGGAATTCCCAAAGGAGAAGAGGATGGTCCTAAAGGTATAGATGCTCTACTCCAAGAGATTTTGGAGAAGAATTTCCCAAGCATTGCAAGAGATACAGAACTTCAGATAGCAGACAGTTTCAGAACCCCAGCAAGACTCAGTTCAAATAAAGCATCTCCCAGACACATTGTAATTAACTTTGCCAAAGTTAAGAGACAAAGGAGAAAATTCTGCAAGCAGCCAGACCAAAAAAAAGCATCACCTACAAAGGGAGAAATATCAGAATGACTGCAGACCTCTCAGCTGAAATGTTTCGATCCAGAAGAAGATAGTCATCAACCTTCAGTCTCCTCAAACAAAACAAATTCCAGCCCAGGATCCTGTATCTGGCTAAACTGAGTTTTATTTGTGATGGAGAAATCAAATACTTTAATGACAGACATATTGAAGAAATTTGCCATAACTAAACCAGCTCTCCAGGATATTCTCACACCCATCCTCCACAACAACCAGTGCAATGCTCTACCTCCAAAGTAAACTCACCCAGAAATTTTTGAACAAAACCCAACTTCCACAATAGGGAAAGGATTAAAAATGTCCACCAAAAATTATGACACCCAAAACACAACCAGGCTTATCAGTTCTCTCAATTATATGTGAATGGTTTAAATTGTCCTGTAAAGAGGCACAGGCTGGCTGACTGGATACATAAACTCAGACCGGATATCTGCTGTAGACAAGAATCTCACCTTACCTTAATTAGGATAAAAATAGACTCAGTGTTGCTGTCACCCTGCTTGCTGTGCCAGAATGTTGCTCATGGAAAAGCGATGTCGCAAAGAATAAGCACGCTTATTGAAATTATGTTTTAAATAAAGGTGACCATCTGCTTGTTCAGGCAAAATGGCAAGCCTTCTTTATTTGCTATTGGTTTATATAGGCAATCATGTGCATGCACACTATACAGCAATGACCTCATTAATATTCATTACAATCCTTCTACACATGGGCACTGGGCATCAATGACTTCCCTCTGCACATGCTCATTAGACATCAATGACTTCATTAATCCATTTAAACATCTTGTGACCATCTGCCCTGTAAGTAGCTCCTCCCTGGTAATCTGATAATCCACCCAATATACACCTTTAAGCATAACCCTTTCAACATAACCCAGTTTAATGTAACTTAATGAAGAACATGTTGTCAGTTATTACTTTCTTGTTCTTATCTGATGAAGCCTAAGGCTACAGGGGAAAGAGATGATTTGAATGTCTGTTCTACTGACCATGCCATTTGGAGGCAGTTACTTCGAATCTTTAAGCAAAGCATAGAGAAACTTCTTGGGCATACTGGAATTTGTGTGCAAACCTCTGCTCCCATGTAGGCCTTAAGTCAGGGGGTTTTTGCTGGAGCCTTTTGTAAGGAATTCTCAGGCTGGACTTCTCAAAAGCCTTTCATGAGCCCAGGTTTCATCTGTGCCATTAGATACCTGTATGCATTGAGTAAATTCCTCTTTTCTTGAGGTCCCCTAGCACGTTACCATTCCCAGACCCGTCAGCAAGAAACTTCATCACAAATCAGGAAAGGGTATCTGGCCAGTTTTCCAAAGGGCTTTTTCACTGGCCTTACTAAGTCAACCTTAATTCCTTAACACAGTCTGGAAATGCTATTCCAGCCAAAGCATGTTAGGCCCACAACTAACCCGGCCACATGGGATTCTACCTCAGTTTCTTACAAGTATGCCTGCACAAAGTCTTTTCACTGCTCTCTCTCAAACGGCATTTTTTGCCAGAGGCATATAGGCGTTTCGCCTATAACTCAGGGTGAAGGGATGGACTTGTATATTACAGGCAAATGGAAACCAGAAAAAAGCAGGGGTTGCAATTTTAGTAGTAGATACAATTGGCTTTAGACCAACAAAGATAAAGAAAGCTAAGGAAGGTCATTACATGTTTGTCAAGGGAAACATCCAACATAAAGAGATTTTGATAATGAACATTTATGCACCTTACCAGAATGCTTCTCAATTCATAAAGCAGACCCTAATGGATATGAACAACTTGATATCTTCCTGTACTATAATAGCTGGAGATTTTAACACCCCTTTGACAATTTTGGATAGATCCTCCAAGAAGAAACTAAACAATGAAATAATAGACTGAAACCTGACCCTAGAACAAATGGACTTTATAGATCTCTACAGAACATTTCACCCTAATAAAACTGAATATACATTTTTCTCATCAGCCCATGGGTCATCCTCCAAATTAGATCATATCCTAGGACACAAGTCTAACCTCAGCAAATTTAAAAGTGCAGAAATTATTCCTTGTATCTTCTTGGACCACCATGGAATAAAAGTTGAATTCAGCAGCAATGGGAATTTTCATACTCAAACAAAGTCATGGATGCTAAATAATCTTAGGCTGAATGATAGCTGGGTCAAAGACAAGATTAAGAAGGAAATCACCAAATTTTTGGAACAAAATGATAATGAAGACACAAATTATTGAGACCTGTGGGATACTGCAAAGGTAGTCCTAAGGGAAATTTATAACATTGGAAGCCTTCACCAAGAAAACAGAAAGAGATGAAGCCAACAACTTAATGGATCATCTCAAGCAACTGGAAAAGGAACAACATTGCAACCCCAAACACAGCAGAAGAAAAGAAATAACCAAAATTAGGGCAGAATTAAATGAAATTGAAAACAAAAGAATCATTCAGAAGATCAATGAAACAAAAAGTTTGGTTTTTTAAAAGATTAACAAAATTGATAAACCTTTGGCCAACCTAACCAGAAATAGAAAAGTAAAATCTCTAATATTGTTCATCAGAAATGATAAAGGAGAAATAATAACAGGCACCTCAGAAATTTAAAAAATCTTTAGTGATTACTACAAAAATCTCTATTTCTAGAAATATGAAAATCTGAAGAAAATGGACCAATACCTGGAAGCATGCCACCTTCCTAGACTCAACCAGAAAGAATTAGAAATCTTTTTTTTTTTCAGTTTTTGGCCAGGGCTGGGTTTGAACCTGCCACCTCTGGCATATGGGGCCAGCGCCCTACTCCTTTGAGCCACAGGCACTGCCCAGAATTTGAAATCTTGAATAGAACTATATCAACCACTGAAATAGCATCAACAATATGAAATCTCCCTAAAACGAAAAGTCCAGGACCAGATGGCTTCACATTCAAAGTCTATCAAACCTTTCAAGAGGAACTAGTATCTATATTATACAATGTTTTCCCAAGCATAGAATAAGAAGGAATACTTCCAACACGTTGTATGAAGCAAATATCACCCTGATCCCCAAACCAGGAAAGGATCCAACAAAGAAAGAAAATTATAGATCAATATCATTAATGAATATCTATACAAAAATATTCAATAAGATCTTAGGCAACAGAATTCAACAACACATCAAAAAAAATTATACACCATGATCAAGTTGGTTTTATTTCAGGGTTACAGGGTTGGTTCAACATACACAAGTCTATAAATATAATACATCACATCAATAAAATAAAAAACAAAGACCATATGATTCTCTCAATTAATGCAGAAAAAGCCTTTCATAATATCCAATATCCTTTCATGATCAGAATTCTTAAGAAAATAGGCATAGATGGCTTGGCGCCTGTGGCTCAAGGCGCTAAGGCGCCAGCCACATACACCTGAGCTGGC
>NW_003852465.1:9656838-9667126 GCF_000181295.1 Otolemur garnettii
CGGGCACCTGTGGTCCCAGCTACTTGGGAGGCTGAGGCAGGAGACTTGCTTGAGCCCAGGAGTTGGAGGTTGCTGTGAGCTGTGATGCTGCAGCACTCTACCCAGGGGGACAGCTTGAGGCTCTGTCTCAAAAAAAAAATGAAAAAGAAAACATTTTCACTCAGATCAGGAACGAGGCAAGGATGCCCACTGTCTTCACTGCTATTCAACATAGTAATGGAAGTCTTAGCCATTACAGTAAGGCAAGAGTAGGTGGTCAAGGGTATCCAAATAGGGTCAGAGGAGATCATACTCTCACTCTTTGCTGATGATATGATCCTATACCTGGAAAACCCCAGGGACTCAACTTCAAAACTGTTAGAAGTGATCAAGGAATACAGCACCATCTCAGGATACAAAATCAGTACTTACAAGTCAGTAGCTTTTATATACGCCAACAATAGTCAAGCTGAAAGAACAATCAAGGACTCTATTCCTTTTACAGTAGTACCAAAGAAGATGAAATATCTGGGAATTTACCTAACAAAGGACGGGATAGATCTCTATAAGGAGCACTATGAAACTCTGAGAAAAGAAATAGTTGAAGATGTTAACAAATGGAAAAATATACCAAGCTCATGGCTGGGAAGAATCAACATTGTTAAAATGTCCGTACGACCCAAAGCAATCTACAGATTTAACGCGATCCCTATTAAAGCCCCATTGTCATGCTGTAAAGAAGTTGAAAAAATAGTACTTCATTTTATATGGAATCAGAAAAAAACCTCGAATAGCAAATACATTACTCAGAAATAAGAACAAATCAGGAGGTATCACATTACTAAACTTCAGGCTATACCATAAATCTATAGTGATCAAAACAGCATGGTACTGGTACAAAAACAGAGCAGTAGATGTATGGAACAGAATAGAGAACCAAGAGATGAACCCAGCTACTTACTGCCATTTGATCTTTGACAAGCCTATCAAAAATATTAAGTGAGTTGGGTGGAGTCTTCAGACAGCTGGTGCACCAGTCCCCGAACATCCTCCTGCTCCAATCCTGGTTTGTGGTCTGGTCACCAGCAACCTAAATCTCAAACCTGGGGAGTGCCTCAGAGTATGGGGTGAGGTGGCCCCTGATGCCAAGAGCTTTGTGCTGAACCTGAGCAAAGACAGCAACAACCTGTGCCTGCATTTCAACCCCCGCTTTGATGCCCATGGGGATGCCAATACTATCAGCAAGGACAGCAGGGCCTGGGGGGCTTAGCAGCAGGAGGTTGCCTTTCCCTTCTAGCCTGGAAGTGTCATGGAGGTATGCATCAGTTTTGACCAAGCAGACCTGACTGTCAGGCTGCTAGATGGTTACACGTTCAAGTTCCCTAACCCCTTCAACCTGGAGCCCATAAACTACATGGCAGCTGATGGTGACTTTAAGATCAAGTGTGTGGCCTTTGATTGAAGTCAGCTGGCCTGTGACCCCCAATAAAGGCAGCTGCCTCTGCTCTTCCTCGGGGTGGGGGGAAGAGAAATATTCAGTGGGGGAAGGACTCCCTATTTAACAAATGGTGCTGGGTGAACTGGCTGGCAACCTGTAGAAGACTGAAACTGGACCTCCGTCTTTCACCATTAACAAAAATTGATTCTCACTGGATAAAAGATTTAAACTTAAGATATGAAACTATGAAAATACTAGAAGAAAGTGCAGGGAAAACACTTGAAGAAATTAGCCTGGGAAAAATACTGTTTATGAGGATGACATTCACCCACCCACCAGGCGATTGAAGCAACACCAAAAATACATTACTGGGATCTGATCAAACTAAAGAGCTTTAGCACAGCCAAGAGCACAGTAAGTAAAGCAAACAGACAACTTTCAGAATGGGAGAAGATTTTTGCAGGTTATGCTTCTGACAAAAGTCTGATAACTAGAATCTACAGAGAACTCAAACTAAACAAGAAGAAAAGAATAAATAACCCCATTTCTATGTGGGCAAGGGACTTGTACAGAAACTTCTTTGATGAAGACAGGCGCATGGCCTACAAACACATGAAAAAATGCTTGTCATCCGTAGTCATCAGAGCAATGCAAATCAGAACCACTTTGAGATATCATCTAACTCTAGTAAGATTAGCCCACATCACAAAATCCCAAAACTACAGATGTTGGCGTGAATGTGGAGAGAAGGGAACACTTAACGCTGTTGGTAGGAATGCAAGCTAATATGACCTTTTTGGAAAGAAGTTTGGAGAACACTCAAGGAGCTAAAAATAGACATATCATTCCATCCTGCAATTCCTCTACTCGGTGTATACCCAGATGATCAAAAATCATTTTACAACAAAGACATTTGCACCAGAATATTTATTGCAGCCCCATTCATAATAGCCAAGACATGGAAACAGCCCAAGTGCCCATTGACCCATGAATGTATTAACAAATTGTGGTATATGTATACCATGGAATACTATGCAGCCATAAAAAGATGGAGACTTCACATCTTTTATGTTTATCTGGATGAAGCTGGAACATACTCTTTTTAGTAAAGTATTTCAAGAGTGGGAAAAAAAAGTATCCATTGTACTCAATACTACTATGAAATCAGTTTATAACCACTTATACAATCATACAAATGGCAAAACATAACTATAGTCCTAAAAGTAGAAGGGAAGAGAAGAGAGAGAGAAGAGAGGGAGGGAGGATCTGGGAGGAGGGAGGGTACTTGGGGGGACCTCACCTAACGTGCATGATGCAATGGTACATTTCAAAACTATTAAGAAATGAGTATAATTGTGACAGATGTGTTACTTAGTTCAATGTAAGCATTTCAGATTGTATATCGAAGCAGTACTCTGAACTCCATAAATGGATCAATGTACAAAGTTATGATTTAATAAAAAATAATTTTAAAAAAGTGGAAAAAAGAACAAAGAAAAAAATTGGGAAAAGGAGCAAAAAATGAAAGAAACACTCACACTGTATATACATATCTCAATGTATTGCCTAGACACCAGGTGGTGTTGTGGTGTTAAGAGACAGAGAACACATGCTGGGTTTTTATGTGAAAAATGAGGGCCAGAAGCCACTCTCTAATTGCAGAGGATGAGTCTTGTCTTCCTGACTTAGTTGCCTTCCATCAGAGCCTGGTGTCAGCATTCAGTCGCTTTTGGATTGAGATCCTAATGTCTCCCCAGATTGCTTAGGACACATGTCAAACAGTGCCCTCTGATAATAATGCGGCCTTCACTGGGGCATGAGGGATACTCAACTCACCCCAAGGATGGATGCCTGAGCTCAGTAGGCATACTAGAGCCAGCCAGCCATACACTAGGATCCTGTGGACTGTTTCTCCCACATGGCCTTTCCACATGGCAGTGCTCAGCTAGTAGCCAAGCAGATAGGAGATCTACCCCACCCTGTATTCAGTCCTGAACACTAGATGCTGTTCGAGTCTACTCACTCATTTCAGCCTTCCAAGGCAGCTCCAAGGAGCTGTTTAGCCCCAAATCAAAAAACTGCATGATGGACCTTTCCTGTCCCCAGTCCTCTGCAAGTGGGCTGGCAGGTTGGCCCCTACCCATTCCCAAGCACTTCTATGCTGGTTTTCCTCAGCTTCAGACCTCTCTGGCTTCTGTAGTCCACCACTGCTTCACTGCGCCCCTAGAACCTGGGAACCCACCTGGTTGTTTTTCTTGGGTTTTTTTGGTTATATCCCCTCAGCCAGAGGTGGGTGGAGTTTTCTTTCTCCTTCCTGGCTGTAAGTGACTGGAAAGGAGATGTTTCTAGTCCATCATCTTGCTCTGACCTGTGCTTTAATTATCTTTCAAGAAGAAACATGGCAGTCTCTAGCAGATGCACTCTGGTTTCATTGGCTTGCTAGTGCCTGAGCTAACTGCTGAGCATAGTACCTAGAATGCAAAAAGGTCAGTCTTTTTTTATTTTTTGATACAGAGTCTTACTATGTTGCCCTCAGTAGAGTGCTATGGCCTCACAGCTCACCGCAACCTCAAACTCCTGGGCTTAATCAATTCTTTTGCCTCAGCTTCCCAAGTAGCTGGACTACAGGTGCCCGCCACAATGCCCGCCTATTTTTTTGTTGGAGTTGTCATTGTTGTTTGGCAGGCCCAGGCAGGGTTCCAACCTGCCAGCCTTGGTATATGTGTCTGACGCCCTAACTACTGAGCTATGGGCCCGAGCCAAGAAGGTCAGTCTTACTGGCTTGAGTCATTACATGGTGGGGTTCAGGGCTGTCAGAGTAGCTGGAAAGTGAAGAAGAAAATCTGGCTCAACAGAAGAAATGTCCTCCCAGGAAATGAAAAGTGATACTCCAGAGCAGCCACACATGAAGCCTGACATATGCCGGCATCCTGTGCTCCTGGGTGCAGTGTTAGAGGCTTGGGGGTGGGGGAATGGGAGAGCTCTTTTCATATTTCTTTATATAGCTAATGAGAATGATATTTATTGGTAAACTGATGATATTGTGATGCCTTTTTTATAACCAGAACTCTAAAAATGAGAAAAGAAATGTTTTGTTTGGAACTTTATCATTTTCTTTTCTTTGTTTTTTATTTTTATTTTTATTTTTGAGACAGGGTCTTACTTGTGTCTCTCCCTTCGTAGAGTGCTGTGGCGTCATAGCTCACAGAAACCTCTAACTCTTGGGCTTAAGCAATTCTCTTGCCTCAGTTTCCCAAGTAGCTGTCATGACAGGTGCTCCGTAATGTCTGGCTATTTTTTTTTTTTTTTTGTAGTTGTCATTGTTTGGCAGGCCTGGGCCAGGCTCGAATCCCGCCAGCCCTAGTTGTATGTGGCCAGTGCCCTAACGGCTGAGCTACAGGCACCAAGACTCTTGCTTTGTTAAGTGGGCTCAAGCTAGGTTCAAACTTGCTACCCTGGTACCCACACAGGGCCAGTGCTCTAACCACTGAGTTACAGGTACCCAGCCTTCATTTTCTTGTTCTCAGTTATTTTGTAGGTATAGTGAGCTAGCCTTTCCTAATTATTATCGACATTTCTTGAACCTGTTGATTGGGATTTGAATTGGAATAAGTATTATTTAGATTCAAGTGAGGAGCTGGGCGTGGTGGCTCACTTCTGTAATCCTAGCGTTCTGGAAGGCTGAGGTGGGTAGATTACCCTGAGCTCAGAGATTCGAGACCAGCCTGAGCCGAGTGAGAGCCTGTCTCTACAAAAACAAGCCAGGCCTGTAGTCTTAGCTACTTGGGAGGCTGAAGCAAGAGAATCACTTCAACTCAAGAGTTGGAGGTTGCTGTGACCTATGATGCCATGACACTCTACCGAGGGCCACAAAGTAAAACTCTGTCTCATAAAATAAATACGTACATACATAAAAGAAAAAAAAGAAAGTTAAAAAAAAAACTTCAAACTAAGACAATTGAAAGCAGAATTTGAAAAAATAGATTCAAATGAGGGCTTTGATTTAATTTATGGAGGAGGAATCTTTTGTAAAAGAGTACGTATTGGCTGGCACCATCACTCATGCCTGTAATCCTAGCACTCTGGGAGGCTGAGGTGGGTGGATTGCTTGAGCTCAGGAGTTTGAGAACCTCCTAAGCAAGAGTGAGACCCCATCTCTGCTAAAAATGGAAAAACTAGCCAGGTGTTGTGATGGGTGCTTATAGTCCCAACTACTGGAGGCTAAAGCAAGAGGATTGCTGGAGCTTAGGTGTTTGTGGTTGCTGTGAGCTTTGGCACCACCACACTCTACCCAGGATGACAGAGTAAGAATCTGCCTCAAAAAAAAAAAAAAAAAAGAAAAAGGAAAAAAGATGTTTATGCTGTTCCAATGTCAAAATATAAAAAGGTAGACTAAAAAGTTCTTCTTAAACCTTAGTTTTCTATCTGTTCAATTTACATTCTCCAATAGATTGTCAGTGCTACACTTTTTTTATTTATCCTTCCAGACACAATTTATGTATATGCAAGGCAGTATATATACATTCTTCTCTCTCATCATATTCACTTAACAATAATTTTACTGCATCAGTATA
The DNA here is from genome assembly GCF_000181295.1 of Otolemur garnettii. Taxonomy (NCBI): domain Eukaryota; kingdom Metazoa; phylum Chordata; class Mammalia; order Primates; family Galagidae; genus Otolemur; species Otolemur garnettii. The sequence continues at coordinate 9,662,830 of NW_003852465.1, forward strand.
TAGAGAACTTCTCAAAAACATTTAAATATCTCATTGCCTAGATGAATCATTATTTATTAAACCAATGTCCTTTTAATGGATAATTAAGTTGTTTCGAATATTTTGTTCTTACAAATAATGTTTCATTGGGTAACTTTGAACACACTATCCTCTGCTTTCCTTCCTCCCTCAACTCCCTATTCTGGCTTCCATGGGTAATCATAAGTATTTCTTCTGGTATTCTCCATATTTCTGAATAACATGATTATAATGATTTTTAAAAATCTTTCACTTTTAGACATTCTCATTATGGGAGATTGTTTTTCTTATTATTTTCTACTCTTCTCACGCATTCTCCCTTTTTCCTCAGTTGTTCTCTTTATAAATAGATTTTGTAATACTGTATATTTTAAATTTAGAATTACTAACTACAGGTACCTTTGGGTATAGCCCAGTCAATCCTTTGTTAGTTTGTCAGATCCATATAATGCCTGCCAATATTAAAGTTCACATACCCTAAGGTTTGAAAATCATACCTTCTATATAGAGTACTTTAGACTATTCCAGTTTCTTAATTGCACATCATCTAAATTTAGTAAAGTTGCCATTTCAAAGCTCTAATAATACCTATAATTATGATCTATTTCCAGTAACCCATAATCTTGGTAAAGTTCCCATTTCTTTGTAAGGAAACTTGTATAATCTATGATTAGAATATTTCATTTTTGTGGAACATGTCCTTCATTGCAGTTAATATCAGGCAGTGTTTATTGACTGATTGTCAATGTTAGACACTGTTTTAAGGACTACATCATACATATATCTGTATGACCTCATTAAAACCATATATCAATCTTGTGAGGAAGACGCTAACATTATTTGCATTTTACAGATAAAGAAACTGAGAAGTGGAGAAGGTAAGTATTTTGCTTAAAGTCATTCAGCCATGAATGACTGAGCCGGAAGTGATGGAGCCAGAATGGAATCTCAGGCAGTGTGGCTCCAGAGCCTTCACTTACCCACTCGGCTATGTGGCATCTATAATAACAATATACTCAATCTCAGCAGAGGGTGTGGTTTGGTTTGATATTCTGCTAATTGTGATGACTTTATACCAACCACCTATGTTTAACATTTATCATCTTTTTATTTTTTCCAAGTTACTGTATTCCTGAAAATTTTGAAAATAATTTTGAAAATTCCAATACTGGTAAGAAAATAATGTACAATTTGCCATCTTAACCATTTTAAAATATATAGTTCATTAGTTTAAGTAGATTCACATTGTTAGATAACACATGTCCAGGATTTTTTTATCTTTACAAAACTGAAATTCTGGGCCGGGTGGTAGCTCAGGCCTGTAACCTCAGTGCCAAGGCAGGAAGATCACCTGAGGTTGGAAATTTGAGACCAGCCTGGGCAACATAGTGAGACTCCATCTCTACAAAAAAAATATTAGCGAGGTGTGGTGGTGCACTTCTGTAGTCCTAGCTGCTTTGGGAGGGTAAAGTGGAAGGATCACTTGGGCCTGGGAGTTTCAGGTTACAATGAGTTATGACTGGGCCACTGTATGCTAACCTGGTCCACAGAACCAGACACTGTCTCAAAAAATAAAAATAAAAAAACCTCAAACCCCCCCCCCGAAATTCTGAATCCAATAAATAGCAATGTCTCATTTCCGTCTCTCTGCACAACCCTTGACAACTTCATTCTACTTTCTTTTTCTATGAATTTGACTATTTAGATATTTCATGTAAGTGGAATCATGCAGTAACTTTTTATAACTGGCTCTTTTGCTTAACTTAATGTCCTCTCATGGTTCATGTTGTAGCATGTGACAAGATTTCCTTCTTTTTTGAGGCTGAGTGACTTTACATTATATGTATATACCACATTTTGTTTATTCTTCCCTTGATGGACACTTGGGTTCCTGTTGCCTCTTGGCTATTATAAATATTGCTACTGTGAACACAAGTTTGCAAATATCTCTTTGATATCTTGCCTTCGGTTCTTTTGAATATATACCCAGAGGTGAGATTCCTGGATCATATATTAGTTCTATTTTTAATTTTCTGAGGAGCCTCTATTATGTTCTCCATAACAGCTATACCATTTTATTTTCCCACTAGTAGTATACAAACTTTCTAATTTCTCTATATTTTTACCAACACTTATTTTGGTTTTTGGTATTTTGGGAGGAGGGGAGTTGGTAGCAGTCATTCTGGAGGGTGTGAGGTGATATCTTGTTGTTTTAGTTGTTAAGGGCACATAAGCACTGTATCATTGTGGTTTTGATTTGCATTTCTCTAATGAGGAGTGAAACAGTATCTATTCATAGGCCTGTTCGCCATTAGTGCATATTCTCTGGAGAAATGTCTGTTCAACTTCTTTGCCCATTTTAAAATTGGATTATTTGTGTTTTGTTTTTGTTGAGTTGTAGGTGTTCTTTATGTATTCTACATATTAAGTCTTTATCAGGTATATATGATAATGCCTGTATTTTCTCCTATTCCATAGGTTGTCTTTTTACTCTGTTACTTTTTTTACTTTGTTGATTGCACAGTTTTTAAGTTTGATGGAGTCTCACTTACATATTTTTTCATGTGCTTTTGCTGTTATATAAAGAAATAATTGGCTCGGCGCCTGTGGCTCAAGCGGCTAAGGCACCAGCCACATACACCTAAAGTGGCGGGTTAAAATCCCCAGCCCGGGCCCACCAAACAACAATGATGGCTGCAACCAAAAAATGGCCAGGCATTGTGGTGGGCGCCTGTAGTCCCAGCTACTTGGGAGGCTGAGGCAGGAGACTCGCTTGAGCCCAGGAGTTGGAGGTTGCTGTGAGTGTGATGCCATGGCACTCTACCCAGAGGACAGAGTAGTCTGTCCCTAGCTTGAGGGTCTGTCTCAAAAAAAGAAATAATTGCCAGATTATTTTGTCCTTCAATTTTTCCCTGATGTTTTTCTTCTAGGCGTTTTATAGTTTTAGGTCTTACATTTGGGTCTTTAATTCATTTTTAGATACTTTTGTATATGGTGTAAAGTAAGGGTCCAGCTTCCTGCTTTTGCTTGTGGATATCCAGTTTTCCTAACATTTTTTGGGAAACTCCTTTCCCCAGTGGTCTTGGTACTCTTATTGAAGATCTTTTGACCGTTTATGTAAGGGGTTATTTCTTGGCTCTCTGTTCTGTTCCACTAGTGTAGAGGTCTGTCTTTATGGCAAAACCACGTTGTCTTGATTATTATAGCTTTGTAATATGTTTTGAAATCAGGAAGTGTAAGACCTCCAACTTTGTTCTTTTTGTAGATTGTTTTGGCTTTTTTGAGTCTGTTACTGAAATTAAAAAATATATGCATAACATAGTTATTTTACCAGTTGCATATTGATGCCATATCACAGGCATTAAACATGGTCAACATATTGTTGTTTAACCATTACTACCCCCAATTTTTTCCCCAACAAAAACTTTGTACCCATCAAACAATAACTCTTCCTACCTGCGACCCCTGGTAACCTCTATTCTGCTTTTCGTTTCTCTTTCTCATATCTTTCTAATCTGTGTCTCCATTCTGATAAATATAAAAACTGTATGCTTGGCTGGGTGCAGTGACTCATGCCTGTAATCCTAGCACTCTGGGAGGCCGAGGTGGATGGATGACTTGAGCTTACGAGTTCGAGACCAGTCTAAGCAAAAAGTGAAACCCCATCTGTACTAAAAATAGAAAAACTGAGGCAAGAGGATTACTTGAGCCCAAGTTGGAGGTTGCTGTGAGCTATGATTCCATGACATTCTACCCAGGGTAACAGCTTGAGACTCGGTCTCAAAAAACAAACAAACAAAAACCTTATACTCATTTTTGTTGTGGTTTGAAATGAAAAATAATTATGAAGATTAACAATAAGTCAAAGTAATAGATTCTAAAACAATATATGTCTATTTTTTTCCTTTCCTTAAGAGTAATAGATTTTAAAATGATATACGTCTGGTTTTCTCCTTTCTCTAAGAGTGAGTCATTGAGTTGTGCCCTAGTTTATACTAGGGGTGTGGACTGTGACCATAGACTTCTTTAGAGCAAAACTAATTTGAATATGGAATCTGGTTCATTAGTTTTCTTAGCTTTAAACTGTAGCTCCCTGAAGTAACTTATCCCAGATTGACCATTTTGAATTTTGTCTTATTATTTATTTATTTATTTTTATTTTTTTGAGACCGCGCCTCAAACTGTCGCCCTGAGTAGAGTGCTATGGCATCACAGCTCACAGCAACCTCCAACTCCTGGGCTCAAGCGAGTCTCCTGCCTCAGCCTCCCAAGTAGCTGG
>NW_003852465.1:9668709-9676910 GCF_000181295.1 Otolemur garnettii
GACGGCTGCAACCAAAAAATAGCCGGGCATTGTGGCAGGCGCCTGTGGTCCCAGCTACTTGGGAGGCTGAGGCAGGAGACTGGCTTGAGCCCAGGCATTGGAGGTTGCTGTGAGTTGCAATGCCATAGCACTCTACCCAGGGGACAGCTTGAGGCTCTGTCTCAAAAAAAAAACAAACATTCTTATTTATCACCATATGTACTTATTTCTTTTGGGTATATGTCCTATCACATAGTTTGACAAACTTTTTCCATGAAGGGCCATGTGGCAAATACGGGCCATGTGATCTTTGCTGCAACACTCATTTCTACAGTTGTAGTACAAAAACCACCACCATATATGATACATAACCAGTGGGCATGCCTGTGTTAGAGTAAACTTTTATGTATAAAAACAGCAGAGCTATTTTTGCTGATTTTCTGTTTGGGTTATTAATCAATTATTGAGAGTAAGATACTGAGATCTTTATTGTTGTTGTTGTTTTTTGAGACAGAGTCTCAAACTGTCACCCTAGGTAGAGTGCTGAGGCTTTTGCTCAAACTATCCACCCATCTTGGCCTCCCAGAGTGTTAGGATTATAGGCATGAGCCACTGTGCCTGGCCTGAAATCTTTATTATTGTTGAATTCTTTATTCTTTCTGTCAGTTTTTGCTTTATGTGGATTATATATTTATAATTGTTATATATTTCTGACATCATGACCCTTTTATCATGATGATGGATTTCTTTGTCTCTAGAAATATTTTGTCTTGAAGTCTGTTTTGTCTGGTATTAATTTATTATTACTGTTTGCATGATGTATCTTTTCTTATCTGTTTATTTTCAGTCTTTTTGTATCTTACTCTGTAGTGTATCTCTTATAGGCAACGTAGAGTTGGATTTTATTTTTTCATCTAGTCTGATAATTTTTATCTTTTGAGTGTAGTCTTTAAGCTATTTATATTAAATGTAATTTATGATATAGTTAGAATTCCCTCTATTTTGATTTTGTTTTTTGGGGGATGTCTCTTATCTTTCTATTTGTTCCTCTTTTATTGCCTTACCTATGTTTAATAGACATATTTTAATGCATGATTTTTCTGTTGTCTTTTGTTTATTTCTATTATTTTTTAATTTTTTCTTAGTACTTGCTCTGGACATTACAATATTCATTTTAACTTATCACAGCCTACTTTAATTAAATTACTGCTAGTTTAATTCCGTAATGAAGCTTCTTTGCAATTATTGTATGTATTATGTCTATTTTTGTTGTACACCCAACACTGTAGTATTGTTACTACTTTATGTAATCTTGTATTTTTAAAAGATTTTAATAGACAAAAACTTTAAAATATATGTTTTATATTTACCTACAGATTTGTTTTTCCCAGTGCTCTTTTTTTTTTTTTTGCAGTTCTTGGCTGGGGGTGGGTTTCAACCTGCCACCTCTGGTTTATGGGGCCGGTGTCCCACTCCTTTGAGCCATAGGTGCCACCCTCCCAGTGCTCTTCATTTCTTTGTGTTACCATCTGGTGTCATTTCCTTTTAGCCTGAAAGACTTCCTTTAGAATTTCTTATAAGTCAGATTTGCAGGCACTGTATTCTCTGTAAGTCTTTAGGATGTCTTTATTTCACCTTCATTTTTGAAATATAGTTTTGCTAGATATCGTATTCTTGCTTGACAATTTTTTCTTGAATATCATTTCACTGTGTGTTGGCTTCCCTTGTTTCTGATGGGAAATTAGCTGTTATATTGTTGCTTCCCTGCACATGATTAGGTTTTGTTTTTGTTTTTGCTGCTTTCAAAATTTTCTGGTTTTAGCTTTCATCATTTTCACTGTGTTACGTCTAGTTATGAGTTTCTGTGTGTATTGCAGTTGTAGTTCATTGAGCTTCTTGAGTCTAAATACATTTTAAAAATAATCAATGTGCATTATTTGGGTCATTATTTTTATCTTCTGGATTCACTTCTTCTGCAACTTTTACTTTGTATATATTGATATACTTGACATTGTTCCACAGATCTTTGAAGCTCCATTTTGTTAAGTTTTTTTGTCTGTCTTCTTCAGATAATTTCCATTGCACTTTCTTCAAGTTCATTGATTTATTTTCTTCTACTCTGGTATTCAACTTCACAATTTCTGTTTGGCTTTTTTATTTATTTACTTAAAAAAAAAACTTTTTTTTTTTTTGAGATAGAGTCTCATTCTCTTGCCCCAAGTTAGAGTTCCATGCTATTAGCCTAGCTCACAGCATCCTCAAATTCCTGGGCTTAAGTGATCCTCTTGCCTCAGCCTCCCAAGTGGAAGGGATTACAGGCACCTACCACGATGCCCAGACCGGTTTTTCTACTTTTAGTAGAAACAGGTTCTCACTCTTGCTTATGCTGGTCTCGAACTCTTGAGCTTTAGTAGTCCACCCACCTTGGCCTCCCAGAGTGCTAGGATTACAGATGTCAGCCACCACACTCAACCCATATTTTTCTTTCTTTAAAGAAATTTGAAGTCTTTGTGAAGTCAGGCATTTGGGCCTACTCAGGCACGATTTCAATTTCCTGTTGTTTTTTTCTCCTGAGTTTAGGTCATACTTTTCTACATCTTCACATATGTAATAGTTTTGTTTTTTTTTATTGTTGAAACTAGGTATTTTATTTTATTTATTTATTTTTACTTATTTTTTTGAGACAGTCTCACTATGTCGCCTTGGGTAGAGTGCAGTAGCATCATAGCTTACAGCAAACTTAAGCTCTTGGGCTTAAGCGATTCTATTGCCTCAGCCTCCCAAGTAGCTGGGACTACAGGTGCCCTCCACAACGCCTGGCTATTTTTTTTTTGTTGTAGTTTTCATTGTTGTTTGGCAGACCTGGGCTGAGTTCAAACCTGCCAGCTCTGGTTTATGTGGCTAGTGCCCTGGCCACTGAGCTACAGGCACCAAACCGAAATTAGGTATTTTACATAATGTATTGTAGCTTTGGTTTCTGTTTTTCCCCCTTTTAAGGGTTGTTGCTCTGTTGTGATTGTTGTGTTTTTTGTTTTTAGTTTTGTAGAGACAGTCATTTTGTGGCCCTTGGTAGAGTGCCATGGCGTCACACAGCTCATGGCAACCTCCAATTCCTGGGCTTAGGTGATTCTCTTGCCACAGCCTCCTGAATAGCTGGGACTACAGGTGCCCAGCTATTTTTTTGTTGCAGTTTGGCTGGGGCCAGGTTTGAACCTGCCACCCTCAGGGGACTGGCGCCTTACTTACTGAGCCACAGGCACCGCCCAGAGTGCTAGGATTATAGACGTGAGCCACTGTCCTGTTTTCTTATTTTTTTTTTTTGTTTTTTTGAGAGAGAGCCTCAAGCTGTCCCCCTGGGTAGAGTGCCGTGGCACCACAGCTCACAGCAACCTCCAACTCCCGGGCTCAAGCTAGTCTCCTGCCTCCGCCCCCCAAGCAGCCGGGACCACAGGCGCCCGCCACAACGCCCGGCCATCCTTTGGTTGCAGCCGACATCGTTGTTTGGCGGGCCCAGGCTGGGGATTTGAACCCGCCACCCTAGGTGTATGTGGCTGGCGCCCCAGCCGGTTGAGCCACAGGCGCCAAGCCCTGTTTTCTTATTAAAGAAAAAAAATTTAAGTCTGGCTTGTTGGAGTTATACCTATGTCTACTAGGCTAGTGATCAATTAATAGCTGGTCAAAGGTTATACTAAAACACTCGAGACAGTACACATTTCTTTAACCCTCTGCCTGTAGATCTTTTTGTTGTTGGGATCACTTTCAAAGTTTGGATTTTTTGGTTTTTTTTTTGCAGTTTTTGGCTGGGGCTGGGTTTGAACCTGCCACCTCCAGCATATGGGTTTGGCACCCTACTCCTTTGAGCCACAGGCGCTGCCCCGACAGAGTCTTATTTTAGTAGAGTGCGATGGTGTCACAGCTTACAGCAACCTCCAACTCTTGGGCTTAGGCAATTCTCTTGCCTCAGCCTCCTGAGTAGCTGCAACTACAGGCACCCACCACAATGCTTGGCTATTTTTTTGTTGCAGTTTGTCCAGGGCCGGGGCCGGGTTTGAACCCACCACCCTCGGTATATGGGGCCAGTGCCCTACTCACTGAGCCACAGGCACCACCCAAAGTTTGGATATTTTAAAAGTCTGTTATAACAGTGACTTTCCATTCGGCTTTCTTAGGCCTTTTTCACCTCCATGCACACACTTGTGATCAGCCAGAGATGTTTGGATAGTTTATACCCTGTTTAGTATCTCTAGCATGAATGTGTGGAACACATTACAAGGTCCCCTTTAGTCTCATTTTTGGATTTCCCTTTAAAATTTCTGTGTAATCATTGATCTGTTTATTGCACCAACTATGACAACAACCTCAGGCCTGCTCAGCCCTTGGTCTTACTTATTTGTCACCAAGAATACAAACTAGGTATGGGATTTTTCTGTGCTTTGCTTCAAAATCAAGTCAGCCCCCTCTGTCATCAAGTTACTTGTTTTCATGGCTTTCCACTGGGCCCCCAGGGATATGTAAGGGGAGTAGCCCCAGGCAGCAGTCCCATAGACGCCCACTTTTCCTACCCCAAGTTCAGTAGTTTCATGTGATTAACCTCAGAGAAGGTAACATTTGAAAAAAGACCTGAAGGGGTGGCACCTGTGGCCCAGTGGGTAGGGCACAGGCCCCATATACCAAGGGTGGTGGGTTCAAACCCAGCCCTGGCCAAACTGCAACAAAAAAAATAGCCAGACATAGTGGTGGGTGCCTGTAGTCCCAGCTACTCAGGAGGCTGAGGCAAGAGAATCGCCTAAGCCCAGGAGTTGGAGGTTGCTGTGAGCTGTGTCGTCATAGCACTCTATAGAGGCTGGCAAAGTAAGACTCTGTCTCTAAAAAAAAAAGAAAAGAAGAAGAAAAAAGATCTGAAGATAAGGAAGTGTTCCATATAGATATTGAGGGGAAGAACATTTTGAGCGGAGGGAACACCTTCAGAGCACCAGGGAGATAACATATCTGGAGTTTAAAAGGGATGATTATAAGTCCATTGTGGGAGGACTTTGGTTTTTGGTAGAGTGTGGTAGAGTATCGCGGCATCACAGCTCACAGCTCACAGCAACCTCCAACTCCTGGGCTTAGGTGATTCTCTTGCCTCAGCCTCCCAAGTAGCTGGGACTACAGGTGCCCACCACAACGCCCAGCTATTTTTTTGTTGCAGTTTGGCCGGGGCCGGGTTTGAACCCTCCAACCTTGGTATATGGGGCCGCCACCCTACTCTCTGAGCCACAGGCACTGCCCAGGACTTTGGTTTTTATTTTGAAAGAAATGAGAAACTGCTGGAGGGCTTTAAGCCACAAAGTTGCTGCCTTTAAAATAATTTTATTTATTTATTTATTTTATTTATTTTATTTTTTTTTGAGGCAGAGCCTCAAGCCATCTCCCTGGGTAGAGTGCCATGGCATCACCCTCACAACAACCCACAACTCCTGGGCTCAAGCGAGTCTCCTGCCTCAGCCTCCCAAGTAGCTGGGACTACAGGCGCCCGCCACAGCACCTGGCCATTTTTTGGTTGCAGCCATCATTGTTGTTTGGCAGGCCTGGGCTGGGGATTCGAACCCACCACCTTAGGTGTATGTGGCTGGCGCCTTAGCCGCTTGAGCCACAGGCGCCAAGCCTAAAATAATTTTAAAAGCAGCTAAAGTGAAATAGAAGCTGGAGAGTGGCAGAATAGGATGCCAGTTAGGAGGCTATTATAATCCTGATTATAGCAGTACAGGTGAGATGGTTGTGACTTAAAACAAGAGGGGTAGCAGTGTAGGTGGTGAGAAGTAGTCCAGTTCTGGGTGTATGTTTTAAATGTAAAACAGATGGGATTTTTTTGTGATGGATTAGAGGTGGGAATTTGAATAGATTCAGGACTTTATTATTTCAAGGGAATTTACTTGTATATTTCTGTGAATGCTTTTTCTGTTCCCTTTATTGAGTCCTAAAATTTTTGAGTCCCTCTATTGATTCCAATTATCCTTAAATTAGCTCATTTTTTGTGCTTTTATGTTATCTCCTAGTTACTTTAATCTCTGGGTTTTTTTCTTCTGAAGGCTCTTCCTTCAGTTCATTCATTCTGTTTTCATCTGTGCCTATTGTGCTTCTTACTATTTCTGACTTCTTAATGATGGTGTTTTTTCAGTTTTTCTTTAAACTGAAAGCAGTCTGCTTTCTTTTTATCCTTTATTTATAGGTTTTGTTTTATTGAATTCAAGTTCTTATTTGAAGTATTCAAATAAGCATTTAAGGGATAATCTGCTTTTGTTTTGGGGGGGTTATATTATTTTACAGAGTGGAGTCTTCATCTTTTACATGGTAATTCTTATCTCTCATTGTTTTTCCCGTTTGTTACAGTAGGTTTGATAGTTGTTGTGTTATTTTTCTTTTAATATGGGATGAGTCACAAATTTGCATGCCATCCCTGTGTAGGACATGCCATTCATTTAAAAACTATACCATTCCAGTTTTTGTAAATGTGCTGCTGAAGTGAGCACTGCTGTGTCATTTTTATTTAATCTTTTCTATGCTCTGTGTGAACAGCTTTGGTTATACCTTTTGTTTGTAGCTATAGAGTTTAGATGCCATACCCTTGATATGTTTACAAACTTATTTGGGACCTATCTTACCCATTCCTACTTATACACTGTTGTTAGTTGTTGGATTTTGCTTTCATCTTCTTTTCTTTTCTTTGTTCTTTTCCTTTTTGAGATGAAGTTGAGGTCTGGTTGTGTTGCCCAGGCTGGTCTTGAACTTCTTGGTTTAAGTGATCCTCCTGACTCAGCATTTGGGACTATATTCAGGCATCCTCAAACTATGGCCTGCGGACCACGTGCAACGTGCCAAGGACATTTATCCGGCCCACTGGGTGTTTTTGCTGATGCTGCCTGTCCTGCTTAGCAGCCGACTCGTCCTGGGGCCTGCAGTCCAGCCCTCCAATGGTCTGAGGAACAGTGAACTGGTGCCCTGTTTAAAAAGTTTGAGGACTGGACTATAGGTTTGCACCACAGCACTGTTTCTTTAAGCTCAGAAGGCGAAAGTGGAGAAGAGCTTGCCATAGGAGACTTCAGTTCTTTTTGATAGATATGAACTTTTTTTTTTTTTTTTTGAGACAGAGTCTGACTATGTCGCCCTCTAGGTAGAGTGCTATGGCATCACAGCTCACAGCAACCTCCAACTCCTAGGCCTAAGCAATTCTCTTACCTCAGCCTCCCACAGCTGGACCACAGGCACCAGCTACAACACTGGCTATCTTCCTACTGGAGCTGTCATTGTTGTTTAGCAGGCCTGGGCCGGGTTCAAACCTGCCTACCTACACTGAGCCTATGAACTTTTTTCTAAAATCTCATCACATGTTCCCTATCAAGCTCACTTTATCTAGGGGTAGATTCTATGTATTTCCATAAGCTTTGGCTGATTCTCCCAACTTGGCTTAATTTTCTGAAAGATCATAAGTCTCAGATGCTTACGCTGCTGTTCCTGAGGTCACATTGTGGTATATAGAGGTTCTTTTTCTTGGTGGAATACTTTTTAAACTTTTCCATTACCTACTTACCCTTTCCTTCTCCTCTTTTCAAATTGGAAGGTATTTTATATAAAGCTACTTTCCTTTCCTTGCATTGTATTTTGTAAAATGTTTTACCTGTCAGTTGTCCAGGAGTAAGAGTTCTGTAATCCTCACCTTGCTTTCTTTACCCAGAAATCTTGGGTATCTGTTTTGAAAATGTTTAGTACTATGAAAACAATAGCTTATCTTTATAATAAATTTAGAGAAGCTTCTTACAGTATTGACTAATTTCATTTTAGTGCTTCCATGTTCCATATTAAAATTCCTTTGCATTCCCCTCCACTACCCTGCTCACAGCTCCCTGGGTTATTACAGCTGCATTTGAGCTGAGAAGTTAAGTATAGGAAATTCTAGAGAAAGAGAAAAGACCCCTTGATTTGAATGGGAAGATCAGGTGGTAAGAAAGATTTTAGGGAGCGATAAGAGGTAATATTTTTGTGAAGCAGAGATGAGGATGAGATGTTTGAGATACATACAGAAGACTGAGAAAAATGCTTTCTAAACTAAGAAGATGATCTGATTCTAAGATTAAGTTTTCTTAAGGCAAAAAATACTGCTTTTAAACAGATACAGTCTTTCTTTTTTTTTTTTTTTTGAGACAGAGCCTCAAGCTGTCCCCCTGGGTAGAGTGCGATGGCAT
>NW_003852465.1:9677062-9691107 GCF_000181295.1 Otolemur garnettii
GCCACCTTAGGTGTACGTGGCTGGCGCCTTAGCCGGTTGAGCTGTAGGCGCCGAGCCCAGATACAGTCTTTCTAGAGTACTTTTTTTTTTTTTATATAAACTAGCTGTGTTTAGAGAATTAAACATAATAAACTTTATGGGTATCTCTCAGAAATTTTGTTTAGATAGCCATTATTGTAATAGTGAATGTTATGTTTCTGTTTCTCTCTCTAGAATCTTCCTGGAAAAAGAGACATGAATGAATGTCTGCAATGATACTTCTTGACAAGCAGTTGATACAGGAGAAGGAAAGATTAACAGCAGTGAGCAGAATTTCCAACAACCAGGATTCTGTATTTATAACTTCTAATTACAGCCTTCGGTTGCCGCTTAAATCAGAGATAACTACACAAGGCAAAAGGATACTTTTCTTCTGTATTTTTTGAAATCAAAGAAATTGCAATGTCTAGGAAACAAAGCCAGAAGGGTAAGATTACCCATGGGCTTAAATTGTTAGAAGCATAGTTGTAGAGCAGTGATCCCCATTTATATCTATATATTTAAAAACTGTTTCTAATAATGTGTTTTGAATGGCTTTACAAATACAGCTGTTAGATGTTAGCTTTGTGTAGTACTAGTCTGGGAATTAATTTGTATAACAATTGCTTTTCTACTTATACAAACATTAAATTGTAATATACTTACAGGAAGGCCAAATGCACCTTGGAGGAGCACTTTTGGAGAGTAAAAAAAGTGTTAGGAAGATGTGGTAGGAGACAAATTACTGCAGGGCATTCTTTGTCCTTTGAGTTAACATTTTACTGGAGAAAGGAAATGAAACAAGAGTAAATGCTGGTGGTTTTTGTTCCTCCTTCAGCTTTCCTTCCGGGACTGTCACTCTAGCTTCTTATCTCAAGTAAAATATAGGGTGCCAGAGAGTCAGGAAGTGTCAACGGTCAAGGGTAGTTGAATGAGGGGAAGGACAACAAAGGCTTTGTAAAACCATTTTCAACTTTCCTAGAATAGCTGCAAACATTTAAAGGGACAAATTTAACAATAGCACCAGAACTATTAATATTACATGTTACTGGAATATATTTAATAAAAGAATGACCATAGGTATCCTACCCTTTTCTCCTTCATTCAGTTTAACATTCAATTTAAAGCTGATGTTCTTAATTCAAAACAAAGCTCTGTAGATCCAAGTTTCACATGTTAAATTTGACAGAAATGCTTTTAAACTTAATTTTGACTTGGCAGTTCAAAAACGTTTTAAGGGAATAATATATCAGAGCTGCTTATGGTTTTGAAAACTGTAGTTCCATTGTATTGTATTTTCTTCATATAGACTTAACTGTATGAAAAAAATCAGAGTTTTAAGGAATGACTAGATTATACTGAATTATTTATGGAAAGAGATTTATAAAGTGAAAAACTTTTATAACCTCAATTTGTTTTTTCCTAGTCATTATAATTGTTTGTTTTTTCCCAGTAATGCTTGAAACATTGAGCATCTGTTTTTTCTCCTGCAAATGAAAAATACTGTGATAAAAATAGGATTCTGGACTTTGCAATTATGGACTCTTTAAAACTGGAGTCTTCGTTTATTTCATACTTTTCTGTCAGAGCTGTAAAAAAATTGTTGCTTTTTGTAATTGGTATCTAATTACTATAAAATGAACTTAAATTTTAGACCACATCATAGGCATTAAGTGATTATTAATTTTGATTAAACTTAGACTATGTTTACACTTTATTTGGAAAGAAAATAAAGTTTGTGGTGTTGGGACTTTTTCTGAGACAAAAATCTATGCATGTAATGATTTATATGTCTGATATTTGTTACAGAAAAGCACAAAGTATAAAATTTTGTCTCATTTATTGATTTATACATTTAGATTTTTTACTGTTTGGGGTTTTATTAGTTCAAATAATCTGTAATTATAATTATTTTTATCATCCACTTAGTAGATTTTGTTCTCTAGAGGCATCTCATTTAACAGTCATTTTGTAATGAGTTATGATTTATTCCATAATACACCATGTTTCCATATTTTCCCTTTGTCAATAATACTTGTATATTCCCTATTTAATGAAATATTTAGAGAAGTTAAATTCGAATAGCTCTGTTATAACTATTAATCTCTCAAAGCCTTGTAGCAGAAATTCGGTAGCCCAGTACTGCTCAGAGTGTGGTCCATGTGGTACTTGTCTGTGAGCTGGCAAAATATGTAGAAATGAAGAGTGTACAGAAGTTCTTTTATAGTGATTTGATAGTGCTGCAACATCTAAGCTCTTTTTAAAACAGTTTTACTGAGATGTAATTTAAATACTATAAGATTCACCCATTGTAACTATATAATTTTCTTTTTTTTTTTTGAGACGGTGTCTCACTGTGTTGCCCTCAGTAGAGTGCTGTGACATCACAGCTCACAGCAATGTCAAAGTCCTGGGCTTAAACGATTCTTTTGCCTCAGCCTGCCAAGTAGCTGGCTACTAGTCAATGTAGGCTGGCGTCCTACTCACTGAACTATGGGTGTAGTTACACATCATCAATCCCTCTTTTGTTTATGTTCCTCAGGTTCCAAAACTCTTTTACTTGTTTGGGATCAATTCCTGTTTCCTACCATAGCCCTGGCAAACATAGACTTTCTGTCTCTAGTTTTGCCTTTTCTAACTATTTAATATATATAAATTAATATGGTTTTTATATCTAGCTTCTTTGACTTAGTATGTTTTTGAGGTTTCTTGTGTTATTGAATGTATCAGTAGTTTGCTCCTTTTTATTACTGAGTAGTATGCTTGTATCTTCTTATCCATTTACTGATTGCTCCTTATTTGGATTGTAGTTTATGCTATTATGAATAATGATAAATTACGTACATTTGCTTACATGTGTTTGTATGGACATCTGTTTGCATTTCTCTTGTGTAAATACTTAGGAGTAGAATTGTATAACTTTCAGAAATTGCCAAACTATTTTCCAAAGTGGCAATATCATTTTATTATACAATCTCAATGGCGATTTCAGATTGTCCATATCTTCCCTAATACTTGGTATAGCCAATTTTTTAATTATAACTATTATTGGCCATTTGTGTATTTTTTGAGTGAAATGCCTATTCAAATTCTGTAGTTATTTTAAAAATTGGAGCCTTACTGTGTTCTAAGTGTTCTTTATGAATACTGGATACAAGTCCTTTGCAAATGTTCTCTCAATCTGTGGCTTATCTTTTAATTTTTTTAATAGTGTCTTTTAAATAGTGCTTTTTTTTTTTTTTTAATGAAATAGAGATGGGGTCTTGCTATGTTGCATAGGTTTGTCTTGAACTCTTGGGTTTAAGCAATCCTCTTGCCTCAGCCTCCCAAAGTGCTGGGACTACAGAAGTAAGTTACAGCACTTGGCCATATGAGTGAACTTCTCCAATTTTGGTAAAGTCCAATTTATCTTTTTTGTTCTTTTATGGATTGTACTTTTGGTATAATGTCTAAGAATTCTCTGCCTAACTCAGAGATGTAAAGATGTTTTTCTCAGAATTTATATAGTTTTGTCCCATACATTTAAAAGTCTGTGATCCTTTTTTTTTGAGACAGAGCCTCAAGCTGTCCCCCTGGGTAGAGTGCTGTGGCATCACAGCTCACAGCAACCTCCAACTCCTGGGCTCAAGCGAGTCTCCTGCCTCAGCCTCCCGAGTGGCTGGGACCACAGGCACCCGCCATAACGCCCAACTATTTTTTGGTTGCAGCCGTCATTGTTGTTTGGCAGGCCTGGCCTGGATTCAAACCCGCCACCTTGGGTATATGTGGCTGGCACCTTGTGATCCTTTTTGAGTTAGGTTTTCTGTGAAGTGTAAGGGTACCTATGATTATCTAGTTGCTATAGCCCCTTTTGTTGAAGAGACTGTCCTATGAATTGCCTTGACACCTTTGTTGAAAATGGGTTAACAGGCCTGGCATAGTGGCTTACACCTATAACCCCAGTACTCTGCAAGGCCAAGGTGGGTGGATTGCTTGAGCTCAGAAGTTCGAGGCAAGCTTAAGCAAGAGTCAGACCCCTGTCTCTACTAAAAATAGAAAAACTAGCTGGGGGGTAATCATGTATGGCTGTAGTACCAGTTACTCGGGAGGCTAAGGCGGGAGGATTGCTTGAGCTCAGGAGTTTGATATACTAAGTATCATGTTAGCTATAAGTTTTTCATGGATTATCATGTTGAGGAAGTCTTTTTTTATTCCTACTTGCTGAGTTTTTGCATGAATGGGTGTTGGGATATTGTCCAGTGCTTTTTTGCATATACAGTAGAACCTCTGTAAGTTGACCAGGAACTAGGCCTACTATATTGATGCCTACATGTGGTACATGTTTGGTCTATGAAAATAAGGTCAATTTAAGGAAGTGGTTGATGTAGGGAGGTGGTCAACTATGGTTCTACTGTATTTCAGTGGTTCTTAACTGGGATGATTTTTTTTTTTTGAGACAGAGTCTCAAGCAATTGGCCTGGGTAGAGTACTGTGGCATCATAGCTCACAGCAACCTCCAACTCTTGGGTTCAAGTGATCCTCTTGCCTCAGTTTTTCTATTTTTAGTAGAGAACAGGGTCTTGCTTTTGCTCAAACTGGTTTCGAACCAGTGAGTTCAAACTGTCTATCCACCTCGGCCTCCCAGAGTGCTAGGATTACAGGCATGAGCCATTGCACCCCACCTTAAGTGGGATGATTTTGCTCCCTGGGAGATATTTTCCAAGGTCTAGAGACTTTTTTGGTGATCACAACTCAGGAGCAGGATGCTACTGATACATGGTGGGTAGAGATCTAGGCTGCTGTAAACATCATATAGTGCACAGGATAGCCCTTCACAACAAAGAATTGCTCAGTATAAAATGTCAATACTGCTGAAGTTGGCTCAGCACCTGTGGCTCAGTAGTTAGGGCACCAGCCACATACACCAGGGCTGGTGGGTTTGAACCCGGCCTGGGCCTGCTAAACAACAACAATAATAAGTAAGACAAAAAATTGCTGGGCGTTGTGGCGGGCGCCTGTAGTCCCAGCTACTTGGGAGGCTGAGGCAAGAGGATCACTTAGCCCCAAGAGTTTGAGGTTGCTGTGAGCTGTTATGTCATGGCACTCTATCAAGGGTGACAAAATGAGACTGTGTCTCAAAAAAACAAAAAACAAATTAAACTGCTGAAGTTAAGAAACCTGGTCTGGGCTACCTGATGGCTCATGCCTGTAATCCTAGCACTCTAGGAAGCAGAGACAGGAGGATGCCTCCAGGTCAGAAGTTCTAGACCATCCTGAGTAAGAGTAAGACCCTGTCTCTAATAAAATAGAAAAACTGGCTGGGTGCCTGTGGCTCAAGCAGCTAAGGCGCTAGCCACATACACCTAAGGTGGTGGGTTTGAATCCAGCCTGGGCCCACCAAACAACAATGACGGCTGCAACCAAAAAATAGCTGGGCTTTGGGGCGAGCACCTGTGGTCCCAGCTACTTGGGAGGCTGAGGCAGGAGACTCCCTTGAGCCTAGGAGTTGGAGGTTGCTGTGATGCTGTGAGCTGTGATGCCACAGCAATGTACCCAGGGGGACAGCTTGAGGCTCTGTCTCCAAAAAAAAAGAAGAAAAACTAGCCAGGTGTTGTGGTAGGTGCCTATAGGCCCAGGTACTCAGGAAGCTGAGGCAGGAGAATCACTTGAGCTCAGGAGTTTGAGGTTGTTATTAGCTAGTTTGGGGCCCCAGCACTATAGCCAGGGGCAACAGAGTGAGATTCTGCCTCAAAAAGAAAGGAAGGAAGAAGGGAAGGAGGGAGGAAGGAAGGAGATCTGTTGATAGGATTATGTGGTCTTGCCTTTTATTAATATAGAATATTACATTACTTCATTCTCAGATGTTAAAGAAATTCTGCTTTTCTATAAATCCAGATACCCCATCATGGTATATAATTTTTTGTTATTTCTGGATTTTGTTTACTAATATTTTGCTATAGATTTTTGTACCTGTATTCACGAGTGATATAGGTATGTAGTTTTCTGCTCTCATGATGTTGTTTGTGTAATGCTCTGTCCTTACAGAATGTGCTATGTATATTGATCTGTTGTTGGGTTAAGTGTTCTATATATGTCAGTTAAGTCAAGTTGAGTGATATTGATGTTCAGTTTGTCTGTATCCTTTTTAATTTCCTGAGTGTTTGTCCTGTCATTTACTAAGAGAAAGGTATTGAAATCTTTAACTGTAATTGTTGAATTCTGTCACGTTTTCCCCCACATATTTTAGTACTGTTTTTTTAGGTGCATAAACATTTGTAATTGCTGTATCTTGTTGACATATTGTTTTTGTTTTTATTTTGGTAGGGGGACAGGATCTTGCTCTTTCAGCCCAGTCTATAAAGCAGTGACATGATCGTACCTTACTGTAGCCTTGAACTCCTGGGCAAGCAATCTTTCTGCCTCAGCCTTTTAGATACCGAGGAATACACATGCGTGCCACCACTCCTGGTTCTTCTTAAAATTTTTTTTTGTAGAGACAGGGCTCTACTGTGTTGCTCAGGCTGGTCTCAAACTCCTGGCCTCAAGCAGTCCTCCCACCTATCTCTGTATTATTCCAATTTTTATCATCATGAAATGTCCCTCTTTGTTTTTAATAATATTTCTTATCTTTAAGGATTTTAGTTTTATTTTTAAGGGACAGAGTTTCACTTTGTAACCCTCGGTAGAGTACTGTAGCATCACAGCTCACAGCAACCTCCAGCTCTTAGACTTAGGCAATTATCTTGCCTCAGCCTCCCGAGTAGTTGGGACTACAGACTCCCACCACAACGCCTGGCTATTTTTTTGTTGCAGTTTGGCTGGGGCTGGGTTCAAACCCACCACCCTTGGTATATGGGGCTGTTGCCCTACTCACTGAGCCACAGGCGCCACCCAAGGGTTTTAGTTCTTAATTTGCTTTCTTTTTTCTCTTTTTTAACATAGGTTGTTGCTGTTTGCCTAGGCTGGATTTAAACTCTTGGGCTGAAGAGATCCTTCAGCCTCAGCCTAACAAGTATCTGGGACTATGGGCTTTTGTGACTGAAGCTGGCTTTTTTTTTTGCGCAGTTTTTGGCCTGGGCTGGGTGTGAACCCACCACCTTCAGTATATGGGGCTGGCACCCTACTCCTTTGAGCCACAGGTGCTGCCCTGCAGCCAGCTTTTTAAATTAAGTTTTAATTTTTCTGCTAGTAATATAGCTGCTTCAGCTCTCTTATGGTTATTGTTGGTAGGGAATTTTTTTCATCCTTTTCCTTACTTCTGTTTGTCTTTTTGAATCTATGGTATGTGGGTACCATATAGTTGGATCTTGCTTTTTTATCCATTCTGAGAAATCTACCTTTTGATTATTTAATCTATTGACATTTAATGTAATTATCATATGATTGGGGTTATGCCTGCTACGTGTTCTACATGTCTCTTATTTTGTGTTCTGTTTCTCCTTTATTTCCTTCCTTTGTGTTCAAAACAAAATATATTTTTTATTGCCTTCCTTCCTTTCTCTCTCTTTTATATCTTTCTCTTCCCCCTTTCCTTCCTTTGTTTCCTTTTCTTCTTTCCTTCTTTTCTTCCTTCCTTCTTCTCCTTCCTTCCTTTCTTCCAGTGAATAGTTTAGATAATATGTATTGTATTAATTCTGTATTCTCATTTTACTTTCTGAGGGTGTTTGAAAAATAATTTGTCTGGACTTAGTAGACAAATAATAATGACTCTTATTATGATAATGAGGACTCTTCCTTCCCCTTGAGTACAGCCTCTAATACATGTGTGCTTTTTTTAATCCTAATTTTTATCCTGTATTTTTAGGGATTGCCTCTGTGCTCAGTAGTGACCAAGTTATTTGGACAGCCCAGAAATCTCAAGCCCATAAGGCCTTGATCCTATGTGGGCTGAGTACAAAGTTCAGACAGTTCTTAGTTCTGCTTTGGCTTTCACTTTCTGCCAGTTTCATGTGTTTCCCCTGTGCAAGTAAATACTTTCATGTTTAGCTAGGGATATATAGACAGCTTATTTATCTTTTCTGTGCTTTTCTCATTTGTTGGGGTTCTGTTACATTTCCTATTTGTTTACTACTCACTCAACTAAGACCCCAACTTCAGGTTAGCAAAGCTATAAGTTCTATTCATTTCCTACTGAGTTCTCCACTTCAGCTGACAAGTGGGTTTTCAAGTCCTTTCTAAATGGAGTTAGTTCTGGTTGTCAGTAAAGCTGCTGATTTTCATGGCTAGCCCAGCCCTGGTAAAGTGACTCTTCTTGAGGGAGCTAGAGATAGGTGAATAGGAGCAGCCTTATTCTAGGCAAGGAGTACACAGACTTCACTGTTCTTACCTAATGCTTTAGCAGTTTCTTGATAATTTATTGTCTGCCTTTGGTTGATTTCCAGAATTCTGAAGTGGTTTTTTTTGTTGTTGTTATTGTTTTGAGATAGAGTTTTACTTTGTAGTTCTTTGTAGAGAACCATGGCATCATAGCTCACAGCAACCTCAAACTCTTGGACACAAGCAATCATTTTGCCTCAGCCTCCCAAATAGCTGGGACTACAGGCTCTGGCTATAAAATGCCTGGCTCTTTTTAGAGGTGGGTTCTTGCTCTTGCTTAGACTGGTCTTGAACTCCTGAGCTTAGGCAATCCACCCACCTTGGGCTCCCAAATTGTTAGGTTTATAAGCCTGAGCCATTGCACCCAGCCTTTGACGTGGTTGTTTTTTACTTCTGTACAGTTTTATACTTGGGTTTTAAGGAAAGGACTTTCCAACCTGTTTATACCACCCTTACCCTAAGCTTGGTTTTATTGTATTTTGTAGAAGCATTGGTCTTCAAAAGATTAGAAATTAAAATAATGAACAACTTGTTCTTCAGTATAGCTTGAATAACACTGTAATTAAATAATGGCAACAGTGGGCAGTCTTTAGAAATTAAGTGGCCTACTTGTTCATGTGGCTTACTAGTTAACTAGGTAAAGATATTTTTGCCAGTGGGCGGCACCTGTGACTCAGAGGAGTAGGGCACCAGTCTCATATGCCAAAGGTGGCAGGTTCAATCCCAGCCCCTGCCAAAAACTACAAAAAAAAAAAAAAAAAAGCTATTTTTGCCAAAAATCTCCTATACGCTGGCTAGGCATGGTGGCCTCATGCCTGTAATGCTAGCACTCTAGGAGGCCAAGGCTAGGGGATCCCTTGAACTTAGGAGATTGAAAACCAACCTAAGCAAGAATGAGACTCCATCTCTACTAAAAAATAGAAAAACCTGGCTTTGGAGTGGGCATCTTTTGTCCCAGCTACTTGGGAGGCTAAGGCAGGATGATCTCCTGAACCCAGGAGTTTGAAGTTGTTAGGAGCTAGGCTGAAGCTCTGACACTCTAGCTTGGGGCAACAGAGTAAGACTCTGTTTCAAAAAAACAAAACAAAACAAAATGAAAACTCTTGTAGGCCTTACACTGGGATCATGTAAACTGTTTGTTGAGGTACCAGATGTCAAAAATTATGAGATAAATAAAGGAACCTTTGAATAGAAACCAAGGCAAAATATTTGAGAACCTGTTATATTTATGATATGAATTTATAGCAGAATAGACATGTGTAACTTTTTTTTTTTTGAGGCAGAGTCTTACTCTATTGCCCTGGGTAGAGTGCAGTGAGATCATCTTAGCTCACAGCAACCTCAGTCTCTTGGGCTCAAGCAATCCTCTTGCCTCAGTTTTCCTGTTTTTAGTAGAGACAGGGTCTTCTTCTTGCTCAGGCTGATCCTGAACCCCTGAACTCAAGGAATCCGTCCACCTCAGCTTCCCAGTGTGCTAGGATTATAGGCCAGAGCCACCGGCTGGCCTGACATGTATAACTTTTTGTCTTTTCCTGACTGATCTCTGAATCCAGCACTGGATAAAAGTAAGCAGTGGTAATGCAAAGTTAGTAGTAGGCTTGTTTGTGATTTCCACAGATTGCTATTGAATCTTACATCACTTCTAACTTAACTCCCTCCCTCCCTTTCTCCCTTTTTTTGTTGAGATAGGATCTCTTTCTGTCATCTAGGGTGGAGTGCAGCGGCACAGTCATAGTTTACTGCAACCTTAAATTTTTTCTTTTTTTTGAGACAGAGCCTCAAGCTGTCTCCCTGGGTAGAGTGCGATGGCATCACAGCTCACAGCAACCTCTAACTCCTGGGCTCAAGCGAGTCTCCTGCCTCTGCCTTCCAAGTAGCTGGGACTGCAGACGCCCACCACAGCGCCTGGCTATTTTTTGGTTGCAGCTGTCATTGTTGTTTGACGGGCCTGGGCTGGATTCGAACCCACCAGCTCAGGTGTATGTGACTGGCGCCTTAGCCGCTTGAGCACAGGCACTGAGCCTTGCATTTTTTCAAGTGATCCTCCTGTCTTGGTCTCCCAAGTATGTTGAACAATGGGCATGTTCCACCATGCCCAGCCCATTTTTAAATTTTTTTGTAAAGATAGAGATCTATCTATGTTGCTCTAATTTTCTTTCTAAATGGCCTCTCAAGAAGGATGAGATTGGCTCGGCGCCTGTGGCTCAATCGGCTAAGGCGCCAGCCACATACACCTAAGGTGGCAGGTTTGAATCCCCAGCCCAGCCCGCCAAACAACAATGATGGCTGCAACCAAAAAATGGCCAGTACTGTGGCGGGCGCCTGTGGTCCCAGCTACTTGGGAGGCTGAGGCAGGAGACTCGCTTGAGCCCAGGAGTTGGAGGTTGCTGTGAGCGTGATGCCATGGCACTCTACCCAGGGGGATAGCTTGAGGCTCTGTCTAAAAAAAAAAAAAAAAAAAAAGGATGAGATTAAGCCATTATAATTTTTTAATATTTTTTGAAGTCCTCATTTTGTCAGATATTTGTTGCCTCCCCAATCTGACAGTATATCAGAATCATCCTAGAAATAAAAATAATTTTTGCATCTCTCTTTCTCTCTCTCTCTGGGGATTGTACACTCGACTTTTTAATAGTCAAGATTGTTAATATTGTTTTAGACATAAACTTGTGTTTGCCTATTAATGTCTAGTTCTGTTTATGAAGTTGCAATAAGAGCAAATTCACAAATAGTGTACTTTTTTTTGTCAACTTCATCTGGCATGTTAAGTTTAGTTCTCTCTCCTCCTTTTTTCCCCCGCATAAGACGATTCAGCTACACATTTCACACTTGGTATTTAAATCTGAGAAACAGTGAAACAGTTAACTTGATTTTCATAGTTTATCATGCATGAATGTCCTGTAGTA
Organism: Otolemur garnettii; assembly: GCF_000181295.1. NCBI lineage: Eukaryota > Metazoa > Chordata > Mammalia > Primates > Galagidae > Otolemur > Otolemur garnettii. The sequence continues at coordinate 9,688,282 of NW_003852465.1, forward strand.
CTGTGCTATTGCTTAATTCTTTCTCTACTTCTTGTCTTATAGGAGCTACATAGATGTTTCCCTCCCCTCCTCTTTCCTATCTTTGTTTTTTATTCTTTCGATGTAAAAAGAAATCTTCATTTTGGTTTTCCCCCTTTTATTTATTTTATATATATATATATTTTTTTTTTTTTGAGACAGAGACTCACTATGTCACCCTCAGTAGAGTGCTGTGGCGTCACAGCTCACAGCAATCTCAAACTCTTGGGCTCAAGCAAGTCTCCTACCTCAGCCTCCCAAGAAGCTGGGAGGTCAGCTACCTCAGCCTCCCAAGTAGCACCCGCCACAATGCCTGGCTATTTTTTAGAGACGATGTCTTACTCTGGCTCAGGCAGACTTTCTGGGAGATACATTGCATTTTAAATTGGATCAACCAATCTTGAATCAACCTCTTGCTTAGAAATCTGCCACTCTGAATTCCTGTGCAAATTTTTTAGCAACTTAGTCCCAGAGCAGTGATTTTCAGCTGGTGTACTGGGAGAGGATCTTAGGTATGCTGTGAAAATTTTAAAGATCATTAATTAAATTATTATCGAAATAAGTTCAAAGCACAGTGTTTTTTTTTCATCTTTTTTTCTTTTTTTAGAGACAGAGTCTCGCTTTGTTGCCCTCCGTAGCGTGCCACAGCATCACAGCTCACAGCAACCTCCAGCTCCTGGGCTTAGGCAGTCATTTTGCCTCAGCCTCCTGAGTAGCTGGGACTATAGGTGCCCGTCACAACACCTGGCTATGTTTTTGGGGTTTTTAGCAGTTTTTGGCCAGGGCTGGGTTTGAACCCGCCATCTCTGGTACATGGGGTCGGTGCCCCACTCTTTTGAGCCACAGGCTCTGTCCCTGGCTTTTTATTGTAGTTTGGCTGGGGCTGGATTTGAATACGCTGCCCCATCCTTTTATTTTTTTTTTTTTGGATCAACATAATGTAAGTGTGCTGTTGAAGTTTAACTATAGGTTCAAGTGTGCTGTGAGGTAAAAAATGTTGAAAAAACAATGGCCCCAAGATTTAGGTGTTAACCAACCTTGTTTGTTTGGACCAGCTTAACCAGTGTAACGTGGCTTCTTGGACTTCATCGAGGGGTGTTTTCCCCTGTAGGTCTTGGTTTCCTTACCATATCTTTCCAAGGGCTCCTGTTTACATTTTTGGATGTTGTTACTTTGTTCTTCATCAAAATGTAGGAGATGAACAGTTTCCTTCAGTGTCAGCTCTTGAGTCTTTTCCTTTGGGCCATCATGTCCCAACTCTAAAATTTTTAGTTACTGTAGGATATACCTACAGTTCAGTCTTTCACTCTGAAAAAAATCTTCACCAGCCACATACACCTGAGCTGGCAGAATTGAATCCAGCCCGGGCCCTCCAAACAACAATGATGGCTGCAACCAAAAAATAGCCAGGCATTGTGGTGGACACCTATGGTCCTAGCTACTTGGAAGGCAGAGGCAGGAGAATTGCTTGAGCCCAGGAGTTGGAGGTTGCTGTGAGTTGTGATGCCACAGTACTCTATCCAGGGCGACAGCTTGAGGGTCTGTCTCAAAAAAAAAAAAAACTTCTACAATACATGATAAACATTAAGACGTTATGCCTAATCCAGCATGTGGTAATAATAAAACATGAAAAAAAATTATACTAAAGAAATAATAAACTAAGGGGCAAAGCTCATACTTTCTACCTTTTGATGTAGAATAGACTCAACTGTTTAAGTTATAGAGGGTAAGTTAATATTGTGTGTCACAGTCCAAGTGGTCAAGGTACAACTTACAGACGTGGTCAATATATGGAGGTCAGTCTTCCATTGAGTGCATGTAGTATATGTCTGGTCTATGGAAATTAGATCAACTTAAGGAGGTTCTACTGTGTATGTGTGTGTGCATACACAGAGAGTGCCAAAAAATGTATACACATTTTAAGAAAGGAAAAAACACTATTAAAATTGTAATACTCGGGCCAGGCATGGTGGCTCACGCTTATAATACTAACACTCTGGGAGGCTGAGGAGGGTAGATTGCCTGAGCTCATGAGTTTGAGATCAGCCTGAGCCAGAGCGAGACCTGTCTCTAAAAATAGCTGGGCACTGTAGCGGGCACCTGTAGTGCCGGCTATTCCAGAGCCTGAGGCAAGGGGATCACTTGAGCCTAAGAGGTAGACACCACAGCACTCTACCCAAGGCAACAAAGTGAGACTGTCTCAAAGAAACAAAATAATAATAAAATAAAATTGTAATACTCAGTATATATCAATATGCGCCAATAACAAAAGATGAATATAAGTCACATTGAGCACCTTGTGTATTACAAATTTAATAGTTTTTTTCATTTTAAAAATGTGTATACATTTTTTGGCACCCTCTGTGTATACAAACATAGTTGTTAAGAGATAAGATAGAAAAATAAGCTTAGCAAAAGTTGTATATTAAGTTATTATACCAAATGGCTTTCCATTTAACACTTAATGTTATAAGATGATGTTACTTTCTTTTCATATGTAATTGTGCTACCCCATTATCTCTCTAAATAGATTACAAGTTCTCCTAAAGTATTTAGTAAATATTATATATGCTTTTGCTTAGTATATATTTGTGAAATGAATTAATTCTAAGGTTAGTCAGAATGAGAAATGATCATCTGATTATAATAATTATGATTTTAAAAATTCATGAATTCTTTTTTTTTGGAGACAGAGCCTCAAGCTATCCCCTTGGGCAGAGTGCCCTGGCATCACAGCTCACAGCAACGTCCAACTCCTGGGCTCAAGTGAGTCTCCTGCCTCCGCTTCCCAAGTAGCTGGGACCACAG
>NW_003852465.1:9691191-9700705 GCF_000181295.1 Otolemur garnettii
TTCGAACCCGCCACCTTAGGTGTACGTGGCTGGCGCCTTAGCCGGTTGAGCTATAGGCGCTGAGCCAAATTCATGAATTCTTAAGGAGATGTGATTATTTTTTTCTCTCTGAATAATTTTTTACTGTCTGTTGACAGTGATAACAAGACTTCCTTAATTTTAATTTTTTTTTTTTTTTGCAGTTTTTTTTGGCCATGGCTGGGTTTAAACCCCCCACCTCTGGCATATGGAGGTGGTGCCCTACTCCTTTGAGCTACAGGCACTGCCCAATTTTAATTTTTAAAATTGTAATTATATCTACATAAAATTTTATATTTTAACTATCTTTAACTGTACAGTTTTGTGGCATTAAGTACATTCACATTGTTGTGCAACCATTATCACATCTAGAATTCTTTTCATCTTGTAAAGTTGAAACTCTGTACCCATTAAACAGTAACTCAATGTTCCCTCTTCCCCTCGGCCCTGACAGCCATCATTCTACTATCTTTCTCTGTGAGGTTGGCTACTTTAGGTACTGCATATATAAATAGAATTATATAGTATTTGTCCTTTTGTGACTGGCTTATTTCACTTAGGGGGATAATGTCATCAAGGTTAATTCATATTGTAACGTGTCAGAATTTCCTTTTTAATGCTGAATACTATTCCATTGTAGGTACACACTACAGTGGAATAGTATCCATTCATCTCTTGATGGACACTTGGGTTACTTCCACCTTCCAGCTGTTATGACTGAATGCTGCTGTGAACACAGATGTATAAACATCTGTAATACTCCCTGCCTTCAATTCTTTTGGGTGTTTACCCAGAAGTGGAATTGCTAGATCATGTCGTAATTGTATTTTTAATTTCTTTTTTGGTTTTGAGACAGAGTCTCTATTTTGAGACATAGTCTCTCTGTCATAAGAGTAGACTGCAGTGGTGTCTCTGCACAATCTCTCTGCAGCCTCAAACTGGACTTAACCGATCTGCCTGCTTCAGCCTCCCAAGAAGGCAGGACTGCAGCACATGCCACCTTGCCTAGCTAATTTTAGAGATAGGGTCTTTCTCTGTTACCCAGGCTGGTCTCAAACTCCTGAGCTCAAGCAGTCCTCCTGCCTCAGCCACCCAGAGTGCTGTGATTATAGGCTTAAGTTGCTGCACCTGGCCCCAAAGCTTACAAAATAGCATTTGCCATAGTTATTTTTCTAAACTTTTCATCTCTAATATGCCTCCTTTCCAACCCTGATGCTCTATTATTTTCATTTTTAGTTGGTAAGTTGGCAAAATAAAGAATTGCCGCCCAGAAAATTAAAGTTGGTAACATTGTTAGTTTTGAAGTTCTAAATACATTCTAGTCCTTAGCTCCTAAGGTGACAGTAACTTTCTTTTCCTTGCACTCATACTTGTATAGTATAGTCCTGGTCCTCAATTTTGCCATTAGGACATATGAAAAAACTGAACTCCGTTTGTAACTTTATTGATGACTTACATGTAGATTATTCTCAGAGTTGGCATGAGAAAAAGCAATTCCCCAAAATTGGTCACTTTCTTTATGGTCAAATTTTGGCTGTGTTCAATGTGAAGGAGAACTTGAGTCTGTTTAATTGTTCATGAGATACCACTTCTGCAAGAATAACCTCTTATGTAGGCTCTGCTTTTGAGTTTGCTTTTTATTTATTTTATTACTTTATTTTATTTTTCTTTTTTTTTTTGAGACACAGTCTCAAGCTGTTGCCCTGGGTACAGTTCCATGGCGTCACAGCTCACAGCAACCTCAAACTCTTGGGCCTAAGTGATTCTTTTGCCTCAGCCTCCCAAGTAGTACAGGCTCCTGCCAAAATGCCTGGTTATTTTTTAGTTGTAGTTGTCGTTGTTAGGCAGGCCTGGGCCAGATTCCAACCTGCCAGCTCTGGTGTATATGGCTGACGCCCTAGCCACTGAGCTACAGTTGCTGAGCCTTGAGTTTACTTTTTAATTTTTTTAAGAGGAAGTTGATACAGTTAGAGAAAATATAACAAATGAACTTGTCAGGTTATCTGGACTCCTAGGATTCATTTGTGGACTTTACCTGTAGTTTAATTGGATCCTGTTACCTCTTTTGGCCTTTCTTTAGCCATGGTAAAATGTGAATAGTATTGTTACCCAGCTTCCTTAATGTACCTGTAAGGAATATCAGTGAGTTTTAGCAAAAATCAGAAATCCTAAAAGAAAGGTGATATATCAAGTTACCATTAAAATAACGGCAACTTGAGAACTAGAATATTTGGTGAGTTACAGCACTAATGTGTTAACATAAAACCTGGTTCTTCTTAATTCTACTATAGAATTTAGTGTGTGATTTTGAACAAGAAATCGGTACCATGGACTGATTTTCTCATCATTATAAAATAAAGAGGCGGGTGGGGTGGCTTACACCTGTAATCCTAGTACTCTGGAAGGCCGAAGTGGGTGGATTGCTTGAGCTCAGGAGTTCAAGACTATCCTGAGCAAGGGTGAGGTCCTGTCTCTACTAAAACAATAAACAAATTAGCTGGATATTATGGCACACGCCTATAGTCCCAATTGCTTGGGAGGATGAGGCAGGAGGCTTGTTTGACTTTGAGGTCACAGTGAACTAAGGTGATGTCACTGTACTCTACCTAGGGCAACAGAAGAAGACTGTCTCCAGAAAAAAAAAAAAAAGTTAAGAGAGGGTATTCTGGAAGAGATTATAATTCCATCTTCCTCCTTATTTGTCAGAAGAAATAATTTACGTCTTCTATGTTAATAGAAGAAAGATACAAGCAATCTAAAATCACAAGGTTTTGGTTGTTGGATTCTTTTTTTGGGGGGGGGGGCAGAGCCTTAAGCAGTCTCCCTGGGTAGAGTGCCGTGGCATCACAGCTCACAGCAACCTCCAACTTCTGGGCTCAAGCAAGTCTCCTGCCTCAGCCTCCCAAGTAGCTGGGACCACAGGTGCCCGCCACAACACCCAGCTATTTTTTGGTTGCAGCCGTCATTGTTGTTTTTTGGCAGGCCCCGGGCTGGATTCGAACCTTCCACCTTAGGTGTATGTGGCTGGCATCTTAGCCACTTGAGCCACAGGCACTGAGCCTGGTTGTTGGATTCAAAGATACAAATTCAGTGGCCTCCTAAGAATCTCTTTACTTACTCCATGCTTAGTTTAAGTCCCCTTTGCTCTTGTCTCTACTGTGAGCAGCCTGGAATTTGTGCATAGACCTCTACGTGATGTAAATAATTTGCTCATGGGTAATCATATCAAATTCACTTCAGTACTTCTAAGAGCCTTACTGTGTATTCATAAAACTACTTCTGCTAAAACTCTTTAGACAGAGCCCAAGGTGGTAGGGCTTTTAAAAATCTTTAATCCGTAATAGATAGTGTTATTGTAAAGGTCTAGCATATGTATTTAATACTGTGCAATTTGATGAACTAATGCATAGTTGCTATCATAGTGAGTTTTTTTTTGTTTGTTTTTTAACTGTTGTCTTGTTCTATAAGCTATCAAACTCGTAAGAGGACAGGAATTGTAGATGTCTTGTTCACCATTGGATCCTTAATGCCTACAGCCGTAATGGGTGTAAAAAATACCTCTGAGAGACCCCACTTTAATTTCTTTCATATATATACCAAGAAGTAGAATTACTGGATTGTATGATAGTTCTATTAATTTTATAACATCTGGGCGTAGTGGCTAATGCCTATAATCCTGGCACTTTAGGAATTGAGGTGGGAGGATTGTTTGAGGCCAACAGTTCAAGATGAGCCGGGGTATACCATAAGATTCTGTCTCAATGAAACAATTGTAAAAATTAGCCTGATATTGGTAGCTTGCACCTGTAGTCGTAGCTACTCAGAGGCTAAAGCAGGAGGATCCTTGAGCCCAGGAGTTCAGTGTTGCAGTGAGCATTGATCACACCACTGACTGTATTTCAGACTGGGTGACAGAGCAAGACCTTGTCTCAAAAAAAAAAAAAAAAAAAATCTTTTAAGGGACTACTATATGGCTTTCTACAGGGGCTTTACTATTTTGCATTTCAACACTTGTTATTTTCTGCTTTTTTTTTTTTTAATATATAGGCATTCTGAGTGTGAATATAATCAGGACTTCAAAACAAATTAATCAGATCAGGCCTGGTTGCTCATGCCTGTAATCCTAGCACTCTTGGAGGCCGAGGTAGTTGGGTTCCCTCAGCTCAGGAGTTCAAGACCAGCCTGAGTAAGAGTGAGACCCCGTCTCTTCAAATATAGCTGAACGTTGTGGCAGGCACCTGCAGCTACTTGGGAGGCTGAGGCAGGGTGATCACTTGAGTCCAGTTTGAGGTTGCTATAAGCTATGACATCATAGCACTCTACTGAGGGTGACAAAGTGAGACTGTCTCAAAAAACAAAAAAATTAATTCTAAAACAATTAAAAGAAATTAAATTAATTAATTAATTAATTTCTAAAAGAAATTAATTCTAAAACAATAAATTCTCCAGGTTAAATTATAAATTAACAGACTGTGTTTTAAAGGTTGATTTAATATGTGGAATAATTTGCCTTAGCAATTTCTGTGTTATCCTCAGTATCTAAAACAACCTTGACATGATTTTTGAAGCTGGCAAAAACAAACCTACAAGAATGTATTATAAATATGTGTCTGTTGTACAGTAAATAACAGACTTTTTCTAAAATGTGCCTGCATGTGTGCTAGTTTAAATTATTTCAAAAAACTTCTCAAATGGTTTATGAAAGAGGGAAATAAATGATAATAAGAAAGCTCAAGTGTTCCTCATTTCCTTTATGAATCCTGCTTGAGATCTTTATAGAGACAAAGTCTTGTTCTGTTGACCAGAGTAGAGTTCAGTGGTGTAATCTTAGTTCACTGCAGTCTCACCTCTTGGGCTGAGTAATCCTGTTGCCCCTATAGTAGCTATGACCACAGTCCCATGGCTGGTTAATTTAGTTTTTTGATAGACACTGTGGTCTTGTTGTATTGCCCAGGCTAGTCTTAAACTCGTGGCCTCAAGTGATCTTTCCACATGGGACTCCCAAAGTGCTGGGATTACAGGTATGAGCCACCATGCCTAATCTAGAATAATATTTAATAGCAATTTTAAAAAATGTATTTCTGCTACAGTAGCGGTTCACAACCTGTGGTTCCTCACAGGAATCTTATTAAAGGGCCGTGGCATTAGGAAGGTTGAGAACCACTGTGCTAGAATATATGTTCTTCTATCATAGCTAAATAAAAAGATGAAATCCTGCTTTATTTCCTACTAATAAAATTAGGTAAATCCTAGCATTCTTTTCATGAAAAAATTGTAGTGTTGTTAAATCACTAAATACTATTGACAGGAATTAAAAATTACTTTTCTCTATAATGCTGGGAGACATTCAAGCTCCAGTTCATTGAATATACTTATAGTAGTACTAGTTTAAGTTAAACAATGTAATATTAGCTAGTGAGTAGACAAATTAAGATATTAGTGTTTTCTTTTTTTTGGTGATCTCATGATGTAGAATATGAGTACAAAATTGTCATTTATGCCTTGGGATGGTGGCCTGTGTAAACTGTTGCATTGACACCCTATACCCTCTGACTGGATTGAGTTTGGCTGTTGGGCAGCATTGGTAGGAGATTCTGAGGCAGGGAGAAGAGTCTTTCTCTGAGGGTTACATATGTCCTTTGACTAAAAGGCACAGCAGCTATCTGATAGCCCTCTCCATACTATATGAAACAAAAGTTGAAAGAGCCCTTTGGGTTTGTGAGTTCCAGTAATTACTCCCTCTTTAACATTCTTTAAAACCTCCCAGTAGCAGTGCAAATTGCTATTATTAGCCAAGAAGTACTGTACTCTGTTGATTTCCCTACTCCCTGCAAGTACCTTTGAAAATAATCCCTTTATTAAACTCTACTCAGATTTCCCAATTTGATGTGCTGTTTGTTTCCCGTTGGGATCCTGACTAAAATAACTACTGATGTATTTTTAATCATTATCCTAATTGATACACCAGATAAGCCCTAATAATACTTATGCTGATTTGTTTGGTGGCAATAACTGAGTGTTTGCAGAACTATTCTTTTCTTGAAGTATATGTCATCTGGTGTGTTGTTAAGGGGAAAAACTGTGTTAGGTGATCTATAAGAGGCTAGTAATAATAATAATTTACTTAACTTATAGACCTTAAAATGCTGTTTTACTCTAAATGGTTCCTCTTTTCTCTAAAAGAGATTAGTGATTTGATTCTCTAATAAATTATCAGTATCCTTTTGTATCAGTAAGGCTCGTTGATACGTCTTTGGAGAAGGATACCTTAAAACATGCAAGAAATATAATTTGGCTAATCTATGAATAATTCTGAGAAAGTTCTAGATATAGTATTTTGACTGTATAATATTGTCATCTTTATATATTATGTCTCTTTTCAATTAATAAAGATAATTGGAAGATAACCATTTTACGAACCATGTTTCCCCAAAATAAGACGTACCCAAAAAATAAGCCCTAGCAGGATTTCTATGCATTTGTTAAATATAAGCCCTACCGCGATAATAAGATTTAGTGATGAGCATGGCTATGCAGCGTATCTGCACGCCATGCATTTCGGTGCAGATGGTAAGGAAGACTGGAATACCTTTTATCTGCCACAGCTCCTTTCTCCAAGCCATTGGCCCTTGCCCAGGTATACATGTGGTAACCGCCGTTGCAGACATCCTATTGCTCACATGCCAATGGCTAGGGGAAAGGAGTTCACGCATCACTAACACCAGCCCCACCAACAAGGTCGGCTCCCCCTGTTAGGTTCCAGAAAAGGATGACTTAACTGTATTTGAATAAATGTAGATGTAAAAATAAGACATCCCCCTGAAAATAAGCCCTAGTGTGTCTTCTTGAGAAAAAAATAAATATAAGACAGTGTCTTATTTTGGGGGAAACACGGTAGTCACTCAAAAGACTCAGGCTTAAATACTGAGTTTGTATAAGTGCAACTTAATTTTTTATTTCAGTAAGTCTAGAAACTGCTAGTAAGGTTAAATCTAAGTTAATTCAGGGTTCAGAATTAATCTGTAAAAGAAGCTTTAATTAGAACATCTATACTAATAGCAAAATAATTTGTAAAGTGTGACAGAATATTACTCTTGTTTTTTGGACTCCTTTTCTTAGAATTTCTCCTTTTATTTGCCTTGTTGACATTCTAACTCCAAGCCACTTGTAAGTACTGTGTGGGGATCAGTATTACCTGGGAGTAAAAATCTCAGGTCACAGGCCAGACTATTGAACCACAACCTACACTTTAGCATAAGATTCCCTAGATGGTGAGTAGACACATTAGAATTTGAAAAGCACTCTAACCAGTTCCTGCCATTGGATCTCACTGGATTAAAACTAAGTTGTTGAGTGTTAAAGCTGAGGTAATTTATTGATCACTTAATCAGAGGTAAAGATACTAATTGAGTTTACACATTGCCTTTTATTTCTAAGTACAGAGAAGCTAGAACATTTTTTTGTAATCACATGGAACGAAGTTTTCCCATAATTTAAACTTGAGTTGATTGCTTGTCAAGTATAGAGTTTCATCTCTCTAAGGTAAACTTGGGTATGTTGCTTCATCAAGCATTCCATTGGGGTCACAGACCTGATTGTATCATGGAGTTTATAGTTTTAGAACATAATTTATGTGGTGTAGTCTAGAAAAGGAAATTACTTTCATGTGTTATTATTAATGTCATAGGGCTTAAGTGATTCTCTTGCCTCAGCCTCCCAAGTGGCTGTGACTACATGTGCCCACCACAGTGCCCAGCTATGTTTTGTTGCAGTTGTCATTGTTGTTTAGCTGGCCTGGGCTGGTATATGTGGCTGAAACCATAACCACTGTGCTAGGGGCGCTGAGCCTGCTTCTAACATTTTTAGAGGGACTTTCAAATTAAGGTAGGATAATTAATGAGGATATCAAGGGTACAGAACAGTTTGATATAGTTGATACATTTAGTGTTTCCCTCAAGCTGTGACAGTTTGTAATAAGATCAAATTTTATTTTATAATTTAAACTCAAAAGGTCAATATAATTTACTCATTTAATAGAATTTGCTGAATAGCAGCTAAGTTGTTAATTGTTCTATGGGAAAAAAGCAGTCTTGGCCCTTCTATCTTGGGAATGTGTTTCATAATAGTTTCAGATCATTTTGAATATATTTTTCCCTTTTCATTCTTTCAGATTCATCAGGATTCATTTTTGATTTGCAGTCCAATACTGTACTGGCTCAGGGAGGAGCTTTCGAGAACATGAAAGAGAAGGTAAGACTAGTCATTATGGATAGTAAACTTGAATGTCATAGGAAAATTATGGCTATCACCAACTCATTATGAAACTGAGTTTTAAAAATAATACATTGCCACCATGTAAGAGTGGTAATTATAAAGGTTCTGAGGAATCAGTAAAGTACAAACATGATTTCCTTTATGTATATCCCTATGTATTCATTCTAAATTCTCTTGAAGATACTTTAAGCAATATTTATATGGCTGAGTTTGTTTCTCATTTGGCAACATTATTTGAGAACAGTCTGAGTAAGATACTCTCATTCACTTGAAGAGCATTAAAGATCCTTGGAGATCTTTATTTATTTTTATTGAGACAGAGTCTCACCTTGTTACCTTTGGTAGAATGTGTGATGTCAGAACTCACAGCAACCACAAACTCTTGGGCTCAAGCGATTCTACAGAGCATTCCTTCAGAAGAAAGTAGGTATTTTTAGAAACATAACAGTGAACTATATTGAGAAAAACATAAAAGCTTTATATATACCTTCTGTCTTTCTAAAAGAAAGTATATTGTCATAAATAGGCAGTGATTCAGTAATATAAACACTCACATTTTAAATTATCAGAATTTTACCTTTGGGATCTTTAAGTTTTGCCTAAAGTTCAATTTTTAGGCATCAATGGTAAGGGGTTTTTTTTAGGGGGGGGAGCACTGAGACAGGGTCTGGCTCCGTCACCCAGGCTGGAAGCAGTAGTGTCAGCATTAGGGTATCTAGTTTAGAGAACAATTTGGCATTATCTAATGAAATTGCAGATGCCCTACTATCCAGGAATTCTACTAGTAATTATATAAAACAGACATATTCACTGTTCACAGAAGACTCAATTTTTTTTATGGCTTACAATGTTCTAAACATTGTTTTAAGGACTGAGGATTTAGCAGCAAATAAGCATAAAAATGTTCATTATAGCATTGTTCATAATAACCAAACACTGAAAACAATATAAGTGCCCATCAATAGGAGAGTGAATAAATTTGATATATCATACAACAGAAATACTTAAATGAGTGAGATACATTTATCAATGTGGAAAAAATAAAAAAAAAACCAATGCTGTTTGAAAAAAGCAAATCAAAGATAAACAGTGTGAGGGCAGTGCCTGTGGCTCAGTGGGTTGGACACCGGCCCCATATACCAAGGGTGGCAGGTTCAAACCCAGCCCCGGCCAAACTGCAATTAAAAAAAAAGAAAATAGCCAGGCATTGTGGTGGGTGCCT
>NW_003852465.1:9701228-9702436 GCF_000181295.1 Otolemur garnettii
AAATAACAAATTCAGGGGAAAAATGAAGGGAAATGGGATTTATTAGGCATTCATGGGGCTTTACTTGTTATGTTTTAATAAACAGGGTGTCACATAGTGGGTGTTCATTATGTTTTGTGTACCTGAAATAGTTTATAATAATTTAAATTATTTGTATACATTATTTCTATAAAGTTTTTATATAATTACATGATATAAAGTAAAAATGTTTTAGAAAATGCTATACAAAAATCCAAGTTGTTATTGTGGTTCATTAAACTTTCTACCTTTTTTACAGTATACTAAAAATGAGTGAATGTCGATGCTAAATTAGAACCTGATACCTAAATTAAACCACCCTTTCTTGATACAAAATCTAGTACATACATTCTATGTATTTCTAGAAATGTTCTGCCTTTCTAGGTTTTGAAATTAATTTTTTATGTGCTGTTATCACTCTTCTATTTATCATTCCCAGTGAGATGGTTGTAGGTACTCTTATGGATGCTAGAGTGATACATATTGTTAAAAATGAAATGTCAAAAAAAAAAGAAAGAAAGAAAGAAATGTCATTCTTTCTGTTATTCTCTGTAATAGGCCTCAGCTGCCTACTGACCTGTGGATGTTAGAATTAAATTACCTTGTCATCTTTTCCAGATAAATGCAGTGCGTGCAATAGTTCCCAATAAAAGCAACAATGAAATCATCCTGGTTTTGCAGCACTTTGATAATTGTGTGGACAAAACAGTACAAGCATTCATGGAAGGTAATTCTACCTCATTTTTTTTTTATATAAGTTTGTATTTGTTCAAATAGAATTTGTTTCAGACTTTTATAACATCCCTCAATCAAATTCCTCATAGACGATATAGTAGACCTGTGGTTCTCAATCTTCCTAATGCCGTGACCATTTAATGCAGTTCCTCATGTTGTGGTGACCCTCAACCATAAAATTATTTTATGAAGTAGAAACGAAAATAATTTTATGGTTGGAGGTCACCACAACATGAGGAACTGCATTAAGGGATCGTGGTATTAGGAAGATTGAGAACCACTGTAGTAGAACCATGATAACGTAACATACCATGACATTTTAAGACACCTCTTTCAGCCCTATAAGCAATTCATTCATAAGTTATATGATACATAGAATAAGAGACAAGCTTGAGAAACTACATCATTTTACTCAAAATGTTCTCTAATGGTATTTAGGAAGAAATCATTCCAGC
>NW_003852465.1:9702794-9725756 GCF_000181295.1 Otolemur garnettii
AATTTAAGACTCTTAATATCAAAGTAGTGATTCCGTGATCCAGCACAGATGGCAAATTTAAGGACTCAACATGCTTTTCCAGACTCTAATATTATTAGTTTGGCTCTGGCAGGTGACTCAGATATCTTATCTAACATTACAAGAGTAGAGGACTTAGTCATGCCTTCAGATTTACTGAGTTGAAGAATGTTGTACAAACTTCTTTTCACATAACTCATTTAAGAAAAACTTTACCTTAAGCAGCTGTCTCATTGAATAGCAACATCAAGTTGGGTCTCTCTATTTCCATTTTCCTGAATTTGCCAGTATAGGATAAACAGGTTCAAATATTGTAAGATTTTTGTCTTCATTTATTTTCTTTATAATGTTAGCGTTTGGGTATAAGATATTGTGTAGCTCTTCTCAAAACACTGTAGCCAAGGTGGTTATGTTACCTAGAGGGGAAGGGATGGCACATTTGGGCTGAAACCACTCATGTTGGTATTCCATCTATCATATAGATAAAAGAATTTTCAAAATGGCCAGACTACATTAGTTTCTTCTTACAAGAACTTAGGAAATTACATGGAGAAGGGGAACCTAAATAGGTATATATTCCAAAAGGGAAGCATAAATGGTTATCTCATTACATTACTTCAAATACTTGATCCTTAACTTTTCCTGTTATAGAAGCTTTGGAAATTCTCCAGCAGTTACAAAACAGGATGGGGGAGGGTGAGTGGGAGGGACACTAATTCCTGCATGGTTGTGTGTGTGATAGGAGAGAAAATCTATGATTGGTTTCTCTTACAGGAAGTGCCAGTGAAGTACTCAAAGAATGGACAGTAACAGGCAAGAAAAAGGTAAAAATGAATTAAATTTCAAAGTATAATATTGATGTTTATATTATTTCTTTAAATTTAGGTTCTGCAAAACTATTTGAAAGCAAAGGTTTACTTATATTCACATCTTCAGTTTACCTGGGTTAAAATACACATCTTCTTTGACATTGAAACACACTGTGTCTCACTGAGTACCACACAGAGCCCTTCATGTAATTTAAGGCAGGAAACAGAATGGCTTTGCCATCGTGGTGCATTTACTGAGGGGATATTGGATAGGGGAGAAAAAGAGAGCAAATCAAAGAAAGTAGAGCTCCTCCAGAGAAAGTAGTCTAATTGAATGATTTTCAACCATATTCATATTAGATAAATTAAAACAGTTCAGATTTAACTGGACTGTAGTCTCTGATATTAATTAGCTTTAACAAAAAGTCTTTGCTACTATAACTAGGTGCCTTGCAGAGGACTCTGATATTTCAATTTGAGGCGGTAGAGGGCATTTGGGCTATGGACTCAGTCAGAACTGGATTTCTATCCTGTTCCATGGCCTTGTGACCTGAGAGTATTGTTTAACCTTTGTGCGCTTTAGTTCCTTATCTCTAAAAAGGAAAGTAGTACTAATAAATACAAGTACCTAATATAATGCCTAACATTAGTTCTCTTATTAGTTTTCTAATAAACATTAGAAAACATTAGTTTTCTTTATCCACTTAAAACCAAATGCTTTTCCCAAAGGATACTAGCTGGTCTCAAAATTCTTCCCATAGCTCTATATCTTTAATGTAGCCCTGTAAGGAAATGGTTGAAGTATATATGGATTTTAATCAAATATATCTATGAAATCTGTTTGAGGTATTCTTTTTCAGCATTAGTTTAGTGCTAGAGTTATGAAATGGTTTTTTGATAATTCTAATGTCACTTTGTGAGGAATTCTGTCAGGTCTTGACCAAACCAGGCTTGGCCTCAAGGACCCTTGAGAATTTTTTCCAAGGGGTACTTAATACTACTATATATTTTCCAGACGCTCCCAATGCCTGGAACTTGGAATATTTAACTTTTTCTCACTGCTTTCAACCTACATAGATAACTGTGAGTGTTCTGGAAAACACCAGTTCTTTATTTATTGGCCCAGGGTTATAAGTTATTAGTGATATAAAATATTCATAAAGCTGGAAAAATATGTATATTGGAGATAAGCACATTTTTTTTTTTAATTTGGAGAAAGCCTAGCAATCTGGCAGGCTGAGGCAGGAGGATTGCTTGAGCTCAGGAGTTCAATACCACCCTGAGCAAGATTGAGACCCCAATTCTACTAAAAATAGAAAAATTAGCCAGTCATTGTAGGCACCTATAGTCCTAGCTACTTAGGAGGCTGAGGGAGGAGGATCACTTAAACCCAAGAGTTTGAAGTTACTGTTGAGCATTGCTGATGCCATAGTACTCTACCCTGGGCAACATAGTGAGACTCTGTCTCAAAAATATATATATGTGTGTGTGTCTGTGTGTCTCTCTCTCTATGTGTGTGTGTGTGTTTTGTTTTTTAAGAAAGAACGATGGCTTTATATGGCACTCCCAAATGCATACCCTAATCCAGTCCAGGTAACTGTTGGGAATAGTCCAACAGGATATGATTATATGTAGTTACTGGACTTACTATTAATATACATGGGACAATGATATGAAAACTAAGCCAGTTCACATGGGGGAAAGTATTTAAGAGAAGGGAGTTGACAGCTGTGTGGAGGAGAAAAAGCATATTTAGAATTTAGTAGTGCTCCTGCTGGAGAGGGCCACAGAACTTGGGGAAAAACTGATTTAGTTTTATCCGTCTAGCCATATAGATAGAATTAAGTATTGCCTGTGGAGCGGTGGGTTGACAAAAGCAAAGGTAAAGGACTTTTTTGTTTGTTTTAATTTTACTGTTTATATAGATAAGATAATATATTCATGTGGCTCAAAATTCAGAGATAGAAGAGTTAATACACTGAAACATCGTTATCCCATCCCTGTGCCTCAGCCATTTGGTTTCCCACACATGAGGCAAACAGTGTATGAATTTTTTATTGCTAAGTATCAATATCCTCCAGGATATTTTATACATATATAAGCAAATATAAATATGTGTTCTCCTCTTTGTCTGCTTTTTTTCTTTCATGTAGTATATCTTAGAGCACATTCCATGTCTTAAAATATAGAGAGCTTTCTTACTGTTTTTTTTATGTATTCTACTGTTTGGTTGTACTATAACTTATTTAACCAGTCCCCTATTGATCAAGATTTAGGTTGTTTCTAATCCTTTGCTTTTAATAACAATATTGTAATAAATAAGCTTGTATGTATGTGTATGTATATTTAGTATATATAATTTTGCACAAGTTAATCTTGCCAGAAAAAAATTCCTAGAAGTAGAATTGTTGGGCAAAGGATATATGCACGTGTAATTCTGATAAGTATTACTTGATTGCCATAGAGAGTACCACTTTGCACACCCACAAGTATATATGAGAATGCCTATTTCTCAATAACCTCAACTCTGTGAATCCTATAATGTTATCATATTATACTTTTTGACCATTGCTAGTCTAATGGATTAAAAAATGATTAATTTATGTCTCTTATTAGACTTTCCTTTTATGTTTATAGATTATACTGTTGTTTTCTGTTGGATTGTTTTTTTGTTGTTGTTGTTAGAACTCTGTGGATGTCTAATTCTTTGTCTAGCTCTTTGTCCAAAATATTTTTTCACATTTTGTAATTTATTTTTTGATTCTGTTTAGGTGGGTTTTGCCATGAAGAAATGTTTTATATTTATTTATGTTTGCGTTTATCCAAAGTATAGGATCTTGTATAGTAAAATTTTATTTTAGGTAGTAGTTCAAAATATACAAAAATGTGTTAAATTTCTGGAAGAATAAATGAGAAATTGGTAACACTGGTTACTTTTGGGTAGCTAGAGTTACCTCTCTGGGTGTTGGGGCTATGGGGGCAGGCATGTCTTCTTTTACTTTCTTTTTTTCCAAATTTTTAATAACCTTAGAACAAAAAGAAGAAAAGCAAACCAAAACCTGCAGCAGATGCAAGTAACAGTATCCCAGATTCCAGTAAATCAGTTTCCATTCAAGAGGAACAGTCTATGCCTTCCTCAGAGAAAGGTGGTATTAATGGTTACCATGTCAATGGTGCCATCAATGATACTGAGTCTGTGGACTCACTCAGTGAAGGTTTGGAGACACTTTCAATAGATGCCAGAGAACTGGAGGATCCCGAGTCTGCCACACCAGATATGCTGGATAGAACAGGTGAGTTTAGTGACAGGTCTTTGAAAAGGTGCATTCAGTTGAAAAATTTAGGAGCCTCTTGATTGAGAACATAAATCTAGTTGGTCATTTAATTTATAGTTTCAGTTATCTTTTGGATAAAGGAGTGACATTTATTATCAAAGGCCTAGAAAAATACAATTTTGGGCTCGGCACCTATGGCTCAAGTGGCTGAGGTGCCAGCCACACACACCTGAGCTGGTGGGTTCGGATCCATCCTGGGCCCGGCAAACAACAATGATGGCTGCAACCAAAAAATAGCCAGGCGTTGTGGCGGGCACCTGTAGTCCCAGCTACTTGGGAGGCGGAGGCAGGAGAATTGCTTGAGCCCAGGAGTTGGACGTTGCTGTGAGCTGTGATGCCATCGCACTCTACCCAGGGCAACAGCTTGAGGCTCTGTCTCAAAAAAAAAGAAAGAAAGAAAGAAAGAAAAATACAGTTTTGTTTCATTTTCTCATATTTTAACTCTAGTCTAGATCAGTCTTGTGGAAATCTCCTAACTTAGTAACAGAGGAATACCTTAGTATTTAGAGACTACTGAAAGTGACTTTTAAGTTTTGGGGGTTTTTAAAAATTTATTTATTAGAGAGGGGCTGGTCTTGAACTCCTTGGCTCAAGTGATTCTACTGCTTTGGCCTCCCAAAGTGCTAGGTTTACAGGCATGAGCCACCATGCCCACTTTAAGATTTTTTTTTTTTAATTGTAGGCTGGCACAGTGGCTCATACCTGTAATCCCAGCACAATGGGAGAATCACTTCAGGCTAGGAGTTTGAGATAACAGTGAACTATGATCATGTCACTGCACTCCAGGCTGGGTAATAAAGCAAGACCCTGTGTCATAGATAAATAAATGACAATGCTAAGAAAAACAATGATGAGATGATGATGTTGATAGTATTAGTCTACAACTCAACACAATGAAGAATACAAATATATAATAACTATAATCCAAGCTTTTATGAGAACTAGACTATAGGTTTTTATAGTCTCACATTTTCTTTCTGATAAAGAATTAAGATTAGTGTTAGTTGGAAATTCATGTATTTTGTAAATTTATTTGTTAGCCATTTTATTGAGGGCCGGGAAGATACTGAGAATATCTCTTTTTAAAAATTACTTATTTGTTAATCTAGTTAACAAATAGCTTTCTGCTTCTGGCTTTATACTATGTAAGTATAATGCTAACATAAGAATTATGGGTTTTATTTATTTATTTATTTTATTGTTTTGAGACTCACTTTGTCACCCTCGATACAGTGTGTGGTATCATAGCTCACAGAAACCTCAAACCCTTGGGCTCAAGTGATTCTCTTGCCTCAGCCTGCCAAGTAGCTGGGACTACAGGCGCCCGCCACAATGCCCAGCTATTTTTAGAGATGAGGTCTTCCTCTGGCTCAAGCTCACTGATTTTGAACCTTTGAGCTCAGGCAATCCACCCACCTTGGCCTCCCAAGTGCTAGGGTTACAGGCGTGAACCACCACGCCCAGCCCAAGAATTATGATTTTTTAGATGTTCTTTTATTGGTTAGTTGACACACACAGACTTAGAGAAAAACATACTTACACTGACTTCAAACAAACGAATGACAGTGTATGGCGTCCACTGTTTTTTTTTTTTTGAGCTAGCTTTCCTCTCATTTCCCAACTCTTTGTCCTTTCTATTTCCTAAAGCTTTTTAAATTCTTTCCCCAGAAGAGTGTATAACTTTTTTTTTCTCAACATAACTTATGGAAGGCAACCTTCTACAAGGCTGCCTTCCTCACATACAGTGCTTCAAACTGCATATGGAAGTTGGTGATACGGAGTCTTTATTTCCTTGTACTGGGCTAGAAGAAACTACTAAGCTACAAGGAAGCCGCTGAGTTGCAGGGAATTAGCTCCCTCTCCAAAGATGTGTAACCACAGATTCCTCTTCTTCATTCACATGCCCCTTAGCACTAAGCCAGCTGATTCTGATCTTTGTTTTATTTTGTGACTTAATTTTGTTCACAGCCATTTAAGAGGCATCATTTTGTGTAAAATGTTTTTCCCTGTTCTGTGTGTGTCTGTGTGTGTGTGTGTGCATGTGCTTAAGATTGCTTGATTGAGGTGAAGACAGTGCTGTGGCTCATGCCTATAATCCTAGTACTCTGGGAGGCCCGGGCAAGTGGATCCTTTGAGCTCAGGAGTTCAAGACCAGCCTGAGCAAGAGTGAGACCCTGTCTCTTCCAAAAATAGAACAATAGTCAAGCATAGTGTTGCTCACCTGTAGTCTTAGCTACGTGGGAGCCTGAGGCAAGAGTATTGCTCAAGCCTAAGAGTCTGAAGTTGTTCTGAGCTATGATGCCATGGCACTCTACCCAGGGCAACTGAGTGAGAGTCTGTCTCAAAACAAACAAAAAAAAGATCACTTGATTGATTTATCCCTAACTTGTGTTCTAAAATACTCTCCTCTTTCTTGTACAGGATCCATGCAGGAGAATGGTGTCTCTGATTTTGGGTCCAAGTCTTTGACTATGTACTCTATTCAGAATTCTCAACAATCCAGGAATGCTGCCAAATCTCTCTCAAGACCTACCACAGCACCTCACTTTTCAAATCTGGGGATGGAAAATGTTCCCTTCTCCTCCACCAATAAAAAGTTAGGTAAGTCAGGGACCTACCTGTGAGAGAGAATGAAAAATCTGTATTTTTGGCTAATGAGGGAAATTTATCTCTTTGTTGTCATAGAAAGTTTCAGAAGGACAACTAGTAATACTTTACCTAACTCTTCCTTGCTGCCTTTGTGTAGTCTGCTGGAGTAGAAGTTTAAATCTGTACAGTCTTGTTAGAAAAAGAGGGACCCCTCGGCTCAGCACCTGTAGCTTAAGCGGTTAAGGTGCCAGCCACTTACACCAGAGCTGGCGGGTTCAAATCCAGCCTGGGCCTGCCAAACAGCAATGGCATCTATAACCAAAAAATAGCTGGGCATTGGAGGCAGGCACCTGTAGTCCCAGCTACTTGGGAGGCTGAGGTAAGAGAATGTTCTGACTACAGGCACCGGTAGTCCCAGCTACTTGGGAGGCTGAAGGATTAAGCCCAGGATTTGGAGGTTGGTGTGAGCTGTAATGCCATGGCACTCTACCCAGGGCAACAGCTTGAGGCTGTGTCTCAAAAAAAGAAAGGAAAAAGAGGGACCCTTTTTAAAATTAAAGTCAAATTCTACTGCCAGAATGACTTAGCTGCTAACATTAACCTGTCCTTTGTTTGCTTTACTGCAATGTTTTTGTGCTATTTCCTTCATTTTTATCTCCTGGTTGACTCAACAAATAAAAAGCTCTTTCATCTTGGAGGTGACATTTTAAGGAAATATTTTTACTCCTCTTCACAACTTCATGCTCTTACTGATTGATGTCTGGAAGACTGTAGCTTTAGTTAAGATCATTTTCTCTTAAGTAAGTACTTAGCATTGACTGGCAGTAGCTCTTTGCTTTTGCTTTTTTTTTTTTTTTAACTATTAATATGATAATCATTTAAATAAACGAACAGAGATAGTAACCCCTTTGAGTTTCGTACATCTAAGTGTAGTGGTCCACTCCATTTGAACAAATGAAACAAAAATGTAAAGGACATATGTAATTGGTAGCTATTTATGGAATCAATTTATTTAATATGAACTAAATTTTAATTAGTGAAGCTCTCCTTCATTTTCCTAGTAGCCCTCAGTTTGCTACAAAAAATCAAGTCTGAAAATATCCAGTCAAGCAGAAGTAAAAGAATGTATATAGGCACAAGGCTTAAAAGCTTTTAGGTTCTAAAATAAACTCAAGCTGACATGAGGACGAATTTAAATCAAAACTTGAAAGTGTGTATCTTGGCACAATTATAAACTTTTTAGATTCATGATTCTGATAGTCATTTATATATATAACTTTGGCACTGGTAAATACAGAAAGGTCAATAGAACTCTTAGAAACTGGTTAAAATGTGTTGGGTAGGTAAGTGCTTTTCCTCTTTTTCTAAAAGGCTGCCTTCCTCACATACAGTGCTTCAAACTGCATGTAGACCCAGAACTTTTTAATTTTGTCATGTCTACATGGTGAATTCTATTTTTTATTTTAGTAGAGATGAGATCTGTCTGTGTTGCCCAGGCTGGTTTTGAACTCCTGGCCTCAAGTGATCCTCCCACCTCAGTCTCCCAAAGCACTGGAATTATAGGCATGAGCCATGGTATCCAGCCTCATTTTTAAGTCTTTTTCTGTTTTTCACTTAATTTTGGGTAGTTTCAAAAATTGCTATCTTTAAATGTATTAATCCATCTTTAAACTGTTTCTACTCTGTGTTTAACTATATCCGTTGTATTTTTCATCTTAGACATTGTTTTTTACATCTTTAGAAGTTCAATTTGGGTTTTTTAAGATAATGGTTCATATCCCTCCTTAACGTGCTTATGTGTTGTCCTCTTTCTTCTTGAACCTACAGTATCTAATTATAATAGCTGTTTGATGTCCTTTTTGATTCTATCATCTATATGACTTCTGTATCTGTTTCTGTCTGTTGATTGAGGTTTCTCCTCATTATATTTTTCTGCTTACTTTTATGCCTGATAATTTTTTTGGTGAGACAGTCTCAAGCTGTTGCCCTGGGTAGAGTGCTATGGCATCACAGCTCACAGCAACCTCAAACTCTTGGGCATAAGTGATTCTCTCACCTCTGCCCTGGCAAGGCCCACTATTTTGTTGTTGTTGTTGTTGTTGTTGTTGCAGTTGTCATTGTTGTTTTAGCTGGCCCAGGTCGGGTTCGAACCTACCAGCCTTGGTATATGTGGCCAGTGCCCTACCCGCTGAGCTATGGGCCTTGCCTGATAATTTTTTATTGGATCCCAGACATTGTGAATTTTACCTTATTGATTATGTGGTATTTCTGAATTTCTTTAAACATCTTTATGATTTGTTCTGAGACTTGTGGAAACAGTTTGAGGCTTACTTTTAAGCTTTTTAGATGGAACTAGAGCAGACGTTAGTCCACAGTAATTTTGCCTCATTACTGAGCCAGCATCTTTCTGAGTGTTCTGCTATGTGCCACATGTATTGTAAGGTTTTCTCACTCTGGCTGGAGTGAACACAAACTATTCCTGGCCTGGGTGAGCCCTGGCTATTGTTCTGCCTGATGCTTTCCACCTTTTCTTTTTCCTAACTTTTTTTTTTTTCTTAATTGCTCTGCATTTGGGGACTTTCTGTAGAAAATCTTAGAATTGTGCTAATTGGCCCAATTATAAATTTATAGTCTTGGCTTGGTGCCTGTAGCTCAGGCAGCTAGAATGCCAGCCACATACACCAGAACTGGCAGGTTTGAATTGAGCCCAGGCCTGCCAAACAACAATGACAACTATAGCCAAAAAATAGCTGGGTGTTATGGCAGGTACCTGTAGTTCCAGCTACTTGGAAGGCTGAGGCGAGAGAATCGCTTAAGCCCAAGAGTTTGAGGTTGCTATGAGCTGTGACACCATAGCACTCTACCCAGGGCAACAGCTTGAGACTCTGTCTCAAAAAAAAAAAAAAAAAAAGAGGCAAGTGCTCAGTGAGTAGGGCGCTGGCCTCGTATACCGAGGGTAGTGGGTTCAAACCCGGCCCCAGTCAAACTGCAACCAAAAAAATAAATAAATAAAAATAACCAGGCATTCTGGTGGGCTCCTGTAATTCCAACTACTCTGGCGGCTGAGGCAAGAGAATCACCTAAGCCCAAGAGCTGGAGGTTGCTGTGCGCTGTGCCGCCAGGGCACTCTACCAAGGGTGACAAAGTGAGACTCTGTCTCTTAAAAAAAAAAAACAAAACAAAGAACAAATTTACAGGCTCTAATTGAATCTATACTTTTTTAAAATTTCAAAATATGAAATTGGTACAAACGTTTCAGTTACATAAATTTCTTTTGTACAATTTGAGTCAAAGTTATAAATGTGCCCCTCACCAGATAGTATGCAGTATACCCATTAGGTGTGAATTTACCCCTCCCTTTGAACCCCTTCCCACCTGCTTGCTTTCCACTGAGTTGAGTTTTAATAAAATGTGCACATAGGTTCGTTTCCAATTTAAGGAGTACATACGGTGTTCATTTTTCCATTCTTGTGAAACTTCACTTAGAAGAATGGTGTACAGTTCAATCCAGGTTGTTCCAAAAGGTATTAGTTCATCTTTTTTTTTAATGGCTGAATAGAACTCAATGATACACATATACCACATATTATTAATTGACTTATGTGTTGTTGATGGGCACATGGGTTGATTCTACATCTATGCAATTGTGAATTGTGCTGCTATAAACATTTGAGTACATGTATATTTCTGGTAAAATGACTTTTATTCCTTCAGTAAATAATAGTGGGATTGCTGGATTAATGTAGGTCTACTCTTAGTTCTTTGAGGTATCTCCATATGACTTTCCATAGAGGTTATACTAGTTTGTAGTCCTACCAACAGTGCATAAGTGTTCCTTTCTCTCTGCATCACATTAGTATCTGTTGTTTTGGAATTTTTTTTTTAATAAAAGCCACTCTCATTGGAGTTGGGTGATACCTCATTATGGTTTGGATTTGCATTTCCCTGATAATTAGAGATATTGAGCATTTTTTCATGTTTTTGGCTATTAGTTTGTCTACTTTTGAAAAGTTTCCATTCATGTCTTTTGCCCACTTTTTTATGGTGTTGTTTGATTTTTTTTTCTTGCTGATTTGCTTGAGTTTGTTATAGATTTTGATTATTAGCCCTTTATTGGATGAATAGCATGCAAACATGTTCTCCCATTCTGTAGATTGTCTGTTCACTCTATTGATTGGTTCCTTGGCTGTGCAGAAATTTTTTAATAAATTCAGGTCCCATTTTGTTAATTTTTTTGTTTCTGTGATAGCTTTTGAGGTCTTTATAAATTCTTTGCGTAGGCCAGTGTCTGGTCTATAAGAGTGTTTCTAACATTTTCTTCTAGAATTCCTATTGTTTCACACCTTAGATTTAAGTCTTTTATCCATTGTGAATTAATTTTTGTGAGGGGTGAAAGGGGTAGATCCTATTTCATTCTTCTATATCTGGCTATCCAATTTTCTTTTTTTCTTTTCTTTTTCTTTTTTTTGGAGATAGTCTTCACTATGTTTCCCTCGGTAGAGAGCCATGGTGTCACAGCTCACAGCAACCTCAAACTCTTGGGCTTAAGATTCTCTTGCCTCAACCTCCCAAGTAGCTGGGACTACAGGCGCCCTCCACAACACCCTGCTTATTTCTTAGTTGCAGTTGTCATTGTAGTTTAGCTGGCCCAGGCCGAGTTCGAACCCGCCAGCCTGGGTGTATGTGGCCAGCATCCTACCCACTGAGCTACAGGTGCCAGCAGGCTATCCAATTTTCTACATGTGGCTATCCATTTTTGCCAGCACCATTTATTGAATAGTTGAATAGGTATTATTTTTCCTAGTGTATGTTATTGCCTTCTTGGTCAAAGATCAGATGGCAGTATGAGGATGGTTTTATATCTGGCTTTTCTGTTCTGATCCATTGGTCTGTGTCTGTTCTTATGCCAATATTTATAGCCTTTTAGTATAGCTTGAAATTCAGTAAAGTGATGCCTCCTGACTTGTCCTTTTTGCTTAAGGTTGCTCTGGAGATTCAGGCTCTGTTTTTCTAGATCTGCAAAATATTATGTTGGTATTTTAATAGGGATTGCATTGAATCTATAGATCACTTTGTGTATTACAGACTTTGTATCAGTGTTGATCCTGCTGATCCATGAGCATGATATATTTTCTCATTTGTGCATACTGTCTGTGATTTCTTATTTCAGAATCTCATAGTTCTCTCTGTAGAGGTCTTTTACCTCCCTGATTCAATATATTCCTAGATATTTTATTTTCTTTGTTTCTGTTGTAAAAGATACTGAGTCTTTGATTTGATTCTCAGCTTGACTGTTACTGGTGTATAGGAATGCTATTGATTGGTATATGTTGATTTTGTATCCTGAGACTCTGCTAGATTTATTGATCATTTCCAGGAGTTTCTTGGTAGAATCTTTGGGGTCTTTCTAGATATAACATCATGTTGTCAGCAAAGAGCCTGGTTTCACATGTGGAGGCCTAGTAACCTCCCTGACCCCTAGCCCTCAGTCACTGCCTGCCTCCTCCATCTCCATTCCCCCTGCCCCCCACTGGTTCAAGGTCACATGTAGAGGCCAAGGAACCTCTCTGACCTTAGCCCTCAGTTACCTCCTTCCTCCTCCTCACAGGTTCTCTTTACGTTCTCCCTTTATTAACCTCTTTTTTTTTTTTTTTTTTTGAGACAGAGCCTCAAGCTGTCACCCTGGGTAGAGTGCTGTGGCATTACAGCTCACAGCAACCTCCAACTCCTGGGCTCAAGTGAGTCTCCTGCCTCCACTTCCCAAGCAGATGGGACCACAGGCGCCCACCACAACGCCCAGCCATTTTTTGGTTGCAGCCGTCATTGTTGTTTGACGGGCCCGGGCTGGATTCGAACCTGCCAGCTCAGGTGTATGTGGCTGGTGCCTTAGCCACTTGAACCACAGGCACTGAGCCTTTAACCTCATTTTTTTTACCTCCAGTTTCTGATAATGGGGACCACTCAGTCACAGATTCTTCTTTCTTCACTTTTAAGCTGCCTTTTAACTCAACCTCAGGCCTCTAAGGCTCTATCCTGACCTTAAACCTAAATGCCTCATCTTTTTGTGTAATACTGCTTTGCCTGTATACAGACTAGACCAGGCATCCTCAAACTACCGCCCACGGGCCACATGCAGCCCGCCTAGGACGTTTATCCAGCTCGCTGGGTGTTTTTGCCACCACTGTCCATCCTGCTTAGCAGCCAACTTGTCCTGGGGCCCGCAGTCTGGCCCTCCAATGGTCTGAGGGACAGTGAACTGGCCCCCTGTTTAAAAAGTTTGAGGACCCCTGGACTAGACAGTGGTTCTGATGGACTGTAAATGGCACATCTGACCTCTCAATCCTCACTGATCTCAATAATTGCTGTCAGAGATTAGGCAAATGGTTGGCGATTCCCTACATGCAGGCCTTTCTCCTCCTCTGAAACATTCCTTCTCTGTGTTCATCTTATAAACCCTCCCAAATATTCCTTCTACAGGCCAAACCACCCAGATCCATCCAAATCTCTATTGTCTTTTTTCGACCTGGCAGACAACCTTCTTCTGCCCCTCCAGAGCCCCCCTTCCCTCAACCTCATTCTTACCTACAGAATTCCACCCCATCCCCCCCTCTCTCTCCACTGCCCTCCACCTTATGTGGTAAAGAGAGAAAAGATGGCAGAACCAGGAGAGAAAAGAAACATGGCAGAACTCCAAAAATTCCCCCAGGGCCCTCAGACCCCCTAGAAAGATCTCATTGACCTGGCTTTCAAGGTCTTTAATAACTGAGAAAAGACCTCTAAACAGCAGTGCCTTTTGAAACTCCAGTTATTGGCTTCTGCCATTAAACAAACCCCAGCTACTTCTTGAAACTCCACAGGGTACTCAGAAAGAACAAAATCTCTCCCCCCAGGACACTGGGCAAAGCAGTGCCCAAATCCAAACCCTCCCCTCAAACCATGTCCAGCCTGTGAAGTTCCTCGCTGGAAGTCCAACTGCCCAGGTCTTTCTGAAGATCTGGTTTTGCAGTCACTCCCAGGACCTAGCAAAATTTCCTGACCTTTTAAGCCTAGCTGCAAAAGACTGACAATCCCTGGAAAATCAGGATGTCCCCAGATGCTGTCCTAGAAAACTAAACTCTGGGTATTTTTGCTAGTGGAAGGTAAGCCAGTTTCTTTTCTAATAAACACGGGACCAACTTTTTCCACGCTGCCATTTTATAAAGGTCCTTTACACAAACATCTCCATTTTGGGAACTGATGGTAATTTACCAGGCCCTCAGGCTACTCCACACTCATACTGCTGGAATCATGGCCTCCTTGGTTATTTCCTATTTTAGGGCCATTAATTATGATTTTTCTCATTCTCAGTTTCAGACCAGTAATTCTCTGTTTCATCTCCCGATTTATTGACCAGGCAGTCCCCTGAAAAATAATTGTTCATATCCTTGCCGTGCATGAATATCAACCAGTTCAAACTGAAGACCAAGAGTGTTCCTGTAAACATTGCTTTCCCCAACCCCATTTTCCTTACAGGCAGCCCATGCCCAGCCATCATTCCACCTCCTAGAGAAAAAAGGCAGGGATGATAGAGTCAAATGGAGGGACCCACCTACAAAGAGCAAACCTACCCAAATAGAATCAACCCACTCAAATAGAATGTGTCCACCCCCACCCTCCTAACCCTTTAAATCCCCATCCATCTTAACCCAGTGCTGACTTCTTTCTCGAGCTCAGCTCAGTCGCACCCCTGTGGGAAAAGGCCAGTGTTACCCACTCAGAACCTGGACTCCATTTCCTTTTCTTCACATTTCAGAATAATCTTTTGTTTTTGGTCTTTGAGCTCTCAATAACTTTATGTAGAATTATTACATAAGGTTAACCTTATGCATTGGAGTTGCTTTCTTATTTTATTACACTATGTTCTGAGAAGGTACATGGTATAATTTCTGTTGTTTTGAATTTGTTGAGACATGTGTTGTGGCTTAAGATGTGATCAGTCTTCAAGAATGTTTGTGCACTGATGAGAATTACATATATTCAGTAGTTTTGAGGTAGAATGTTCTATAGATGTCTGTTAAGCCATTTGCTCTGGAGTCTCATTTAAATCCCGTGTTTCTTTATTTCTTTTCTTTTTTTAAATTTCAGATTAATGTATGAATACAAATGATTATTTTACATTGTTTGTGTTAGGTACAATCCAAGTTGGTTGTAGTTGAGCCCTTCAACTGGGAGGTATACATATACCCCTACATAGTACCTGTTAGGTGAGAGCTTACCAAACCCCTTTCCTTCCCTCCTCTCCCCCAACTTGAATTTTTTCTTGTGTGGGCATCTTTATTTATTTTCAGCTTGGAGGATCTATCCAGTTCTGTCAGTGGGGTATTGAAGTCCCCAGTATTATGATGTTGCTATTTATCACTTTGTTTACATATAGTAATGTTTATTTTATAAATCTGAAATCTATGTTATCTGGTATGAGAATGGCTATACCAGTTTTCTTTTGGTTTTCACTTACATGGAATATTGTTTTCCATCCCTTTACCTTGAATATGAATGAATCTTTATGGAATAGATGCATTTCCAGAGACAGCAGATAATTGGCTTTTTTTTTTTTTCTCTTTCCTGAGACAGAGTCTTGCTCTGTCACCCTGGCTAGAATGCCATGGCCTCACCCTAGCTCACAACAACCTCAAACTCCTGAGCTAAAGCAATCCTCCTGCCTTAGCCTCCTGAGTAGCTGGGACTAGGCATCTACCATAATGCCTGGCTAACTTTTCTACTTTTAATAGTGATGGGGTCTCGTTGTTGCTAAAGCTTTTCTTGAACTCCTGAGCTCAAGGGATCCTCCTGCCTTGGCCTCCTAGAGTGGTAGGATTATTGGTGCGAGCCACCACATCTAGCCTGGCTTATATTTTTTATCCATTCAGCCAGTCTGTGTCTCTTGAAAGGGGAATTCAATCCATTCACATTTTTTTTTTTTTGTTATTGTTTTTAAGACAGAGTTTCACTGTGTCACCCTCGGTAGAGTGCTGTGGCATCACGCTCACAGCAACCTCAAACTCTTAGGCTTGAGCAGTTCTCTTACCTCAGCCTCCCAAATAGCTGGGACTACAGGTTCCCACCACAACACCCATCTATTTTTTGTTGCAGTTGTCATTATTGTTTAGCTGGCCCTGGGCCAGGTTGAATCCACCAGCCTCAGTTGTATGTGGCTGGTACCATAACCACTGTGCTACTGGCACTGAGCCTATTCACATTTATTGAGAGAATTGATAAGTGGGATGAATTTCTGTTCATCCTGTTGAGCAGAACTTAACTGCTATATTTTGGCTCTTGAGCCATTTTGATATTTGGGCTCTGAACTTTAGCAATTGCATGGTTTTACATTGGTGGATGTCTATTGTGCTGATCAGGGTAATGCAAATCTGAATACTTCCTGTAGGGCAGGTCTGGTCTTGACAAATTCCCTTAGTGTTTGCTTGTCTGAGAAAGTCTTTATTTCTCTCTCATATAAGAAACTTAGTTTTGCAGGATACAGAATTCTAAACTGGCCCTTATTCTGCTTGAGAAGACTGAGACTAGGACCCCAGTTCTTTTTGGTTTATAAGGTTTGGTTTATAAGTTAAGCAGCTGATCTGACAGATTTCCCTTTATAAGTTATCTTATGCTTTCTCCTTATGATTCATAGGAGTTCCTCTTTCCAGTTAACTTTTCCCAGTCTGATAACTACATGTCCTGGTGATTACCTCTTAGTGATGAATCTCCCAGGAGTCCAGTACTCTCTAGCAAGACCTAAGAAATTGTCCTCAAGTAATTCTCTCAGATGAGTTTTTCAGCCCTTGTGTATGTTCTTCTTTACTCTCAGAGATGCCTATGGTAGCCCTCTTTACCTAATCCCATATTCTTTTTTATTTTTTTTTTTTTTATTTATTTATTTTTTTTGAGATGGAGCCTCAAGCTATTCCCCTGGGTAGAGTGCCATGGCATCACGCTCACAGCAACCTCCAACTCCTGGGCTCAAGCGAGTCTCCTGCCTCAGCCTCCCAAGTAGCTGGGACTACAGGTGCCCGCCACAGCGCCTGGCCATTTTTTGATTGCAGCCATCATGTTGTTTGGCAGGTCCGGGCTGGGGATTTGAACCCGCTACCTTAGGTGTATGTGGCTGGCACCTTAGCCGCTTGAGCCACAGGCGCCGAGCCCTAATCCCATATTCTTGTAGACTTTATTGGTTCCTCTTCTTTTTCTTTTTCTCTCTTTTTATTTTTTTGAGACAGAGTCTAAAGCTATCACCCTGGGTAGAGTGCTATGGCATCATAGCTCACAGCAACCTCTAACGCTTGAGCTTAAGCGATCCTCTTGCCTCTGTTTTTCTATTTTTAGTAGAGACAGGGTCTCGTTCTTCATCAGGCTGGTCTCAAACTCGTGAGCTCAAGTAATTTACCTGCCTTGGCCTCCCAGAGTGCTAGGATTACAGGCATGAGCCACCGCCCCCATCCTATCTTATTTTTCTGTTATTTTCTCTTTGATTAACTTGTTTAATTCAAAGGTGTTGTCTTCTAGTTCTGTGATTCTTTATTCTGCTTGATCAAGCCTATTCTTAAGGCTGTCCATTGTGTTTTACATTTCTTTGAATGAATTTTTCATTTCCTGAAACTTCTTGATTTTTAAAAATAACTATTTCTTTTGTGAATTTTTCATTCATTTCCTGTATTTTTGTGATTTCTTTGTTTTGGGTTTCTATTTTCATTTGCATTTTATTGAGCTTCTTTGTAATCCATATTCAAAATTCTTTATCCGTCATTTGAATATTCTTATTTTGATTGATTTCCATTGGTATGGGATTGTTGCTTTCTTTAGGGGTGTCCTTTCACTCTGGTGATCCTTTACTGATTCCTTCTGGAGATCCTTTTCTGATTCCTTCTCATCTAGAGCAGCTTTTGCTTCTTATTTTTGGTTCTTTTGTTTAGAAAGAAACAAAGGTCATCTTTTTTCCCTATCTTGGGATAGTTTCTTCATACTCATGCACTGATCAGAATCTTTGTGGATCTATCTCTGTGTAGCTCTCTCTTCACCAGTACTCTGCTCTGAGAATTCTAACCACCTGGGCCTTCCTGAATTCTCAATTCAGCCCCTCAAGTCAGGGAGACTGCCAAGCTCAGTAGTTAAGGATTTCTCTTCCCTGCGTTGCAGCCTGGAAACTCTTTTGAGGCAGTAAGTTGAGACAATCGTAGACCTCACTTCATTTGTTTTGGTTTTCTCAAGGGAAAAGTTTACTTCCTGTCCCTTGGCCTACCACTGTTTGACATATTTTGTGTTTGTGTGTGTACATTGGTGTATTTAGTTGCATAAAATAGGAGGATAAATCCAATTCTTGATCTGGATACTTTTTTTTTTTTTTAATCTATGAAAATATCATTTTGTTGTTGTTGTTGAGAGTGGTCGTTTAGGAAATATCCTTAGTCCACATGACATTTACCTTAGGTGTTCATATCTAACTTTCAAGTTACCTGTGTTCCTTTTCTTTATTAATCCTTGGTTTTCCCCCCAAGGTTCCAATATTGAAAAATCGGTAAAAGACCTCCAGCGTTGCACAGTGTCTCTTGCACGGTATCGAGTTGTAGTTAAAGAAGAGATGGATGCTTCCATTAAGAAAATGAAACAAGCTTTTTCTGAATTGCAGAGCTGGTAAGTTGCATTTGATACCAGTAGCATAAAAATGACCCTTTATAAAGATAGTCAGCCATTCACAAAGTTCTTTTATTTCCAACCCCTTACTACTCTATATAGTGGGGAAAGACTTAAAAATTCTATGGTGTATTTAGCTTTCTGCTTCATTCTACTTTTAGTAACATGTGGGAATGAGTGATACAGAGAAATCACAATGTTCTAGAAATGGGCCTGAGGTTAATATTGTTTAGAAAGGGACAAATAATTATAGAGTAGATCATACCCTCTTATTTTAAGGTCTGTTAACAGGAGTCTGTAACAAATGGCTTGATGTTTTTGAACAAAATTATAAAGTAGAAAAGATCTGTGTTTGCCTTCTTCCATACTTCTTAATGTACCCCACCCCAGTGTTTTCTTCTGTTCCTTGTTATTAACTATCGATTCATTTTTAATTTTATGTTTTCAAACTGTGTTCTATACAATACTTATTTCTTAAAATGTATTAATATGTATTTTGAGGTTGGGGGAAATGGCTCTAGTAGTTAAAGAGATGTAGAAATACTTGTATTTTACTTCTGGCCTTGGTGCCTTTTCAATGCTAATGTGCATTGCTGTTTATCAAATACATTTGATGATAGAATTGTTTTTGGGAGAGGAATGTATTTGTCTTAGTCCATTTTTCATTGCTATAACAGAATACTTGAGGCTGGATTCAGTGAACAGAGTTTTATTTCTTACAGCTCTGGAGACTGGGAAGTCCAAGGTCAAGGTGCCCATATCTGGTGAGGGCCTTCTTGATGTGTCATCCCATGGCATATGACAGAGGGCCAAGAGAGGGCAAATGAGAAACCACCAGAGAGGGCCAAACTCACTTTTATAATGAACCTTCTCTCCTGATAACAACAGTAATCCATTCATGGGGGCAGAATGAATCACTCACAACTAATCACTTCTTAAATGTCTTATCTTTCAACACTGTTACATTGGGAATTAAGTTTCCAGCTCATGAACTTTGAGAAACACATTCAAACCATAGCAGTATTTTAATGTTCCCTTGAACACTGAAGCTGTTTTAACTATTAGATTTTAAGGTGTTAGCTGAAATTTAAGCCATAACTTTTTTCTGAGGGTTATTTATATTTTAAAAGGGATTTTTTTGAAACTGAAAAAGACTTAAAGGCTAAATTAATCAAAATTATGAGAAGATGACAAGGAGTTAGGTTGATATTTTGGGATTTACTCTACTTATTTGTAAGAACTGCCTAGAGCTGAGATAGGGAGGACATGTTCATGAATAGAGAAACTCTATGCCACTCTTCCTCACAACCATCTGTTGTTTTCTTGTTATCTTTACGTCATACCCAACTGTGTCTCTGTTCACAAACTTAGTCTGTCACATTGTGCCACATCAAAACAGAGATAAAGGAGTGTGGGTCCCTTCAGTCCACATGGTCTCTGGAATTGAAGGAGTGAATCAGTGAAGTTGAATTAATTAATACCTCCAAAAGTTAAATCATAACCAAAAAAATACTTTTAGGATAGAAAATTCATCTAGTAGTTACCTATGTGTAGTCTTGAACCCCAAGTTCACCTTTCAGTTTTTTTAGCTAAGAATTTAATGTCATGTCTTCTGGGGGGGGGAGTTGTTTGTTTGTTTATTTTTTAATAAGACAGAGTCTCACTTAGCGCCCTTGGTAGAGTGTTGTGTTGTCACAGCTCACAGCAACCTCCAACTCTTGGGCTTAGGTGATTCTCTTGCCTCAGCCTCCTTAGTAATTGGGATTACAAGTGCCATAATACCTGGCTGTTTTGTTGTTGTTCTTGTTGCAGTTTGGCCGGGCTGGGTTTGAACCTGCCACCCTTGGTAAATGGGGCCATGCCCTACCCACTGAGCCATAGACGCCACCCTGTTTGACTTTTGTTAAAACAAATCAGCAAAATAAAATTCCAGGTTATTGTTGGACAACATTGTTTCACACATACATCAAACAGATCAAAAATAAATATACAGCAACTTCATAGACAAAAAAAGAGAAAAAAAGAAACCTTTTATCATTGGCCTTTTTAACCATCTCATACAAACCAACTACTTATAGTACAGATAAGTACATACACAAAAAAAGTTACTGGAATGCTCAGAATAAGATATTTTTCATTGTTTTTGCTTTTTTAACAAGGTTTTTTTCTCCATGATTATAATGAACATAATCATACCACAAGTAAAGTCAGAGTCAGAAGTAGGACAGAGGCTCGACGCCTATAGCTCAACCGGCTAAGGCGCCAGCCACATACACCTAAGGTGGCGGGTTCGAATCCCCAGCCCGGACCCGCCAAAACAACAATGACGGCTGCAACCAAGAAATGGCTGGGCGTTGTGGCGGGCGCCTGTGGTCCCAGCTACTTGGGAGGCGGAGGCAGGAGACTCGCTTGAGCCCAGGAGTTGGAGGTTGCTGTGAGCTGTAATGCCACGGCACTCTACCCAGGGGGACAGCTTGAGGCTCATCTCAAAAAAAAAAAAAAGAAGTAAGACAGAGAACGTTCTGAAGGCTCATTTGGTCATCTGAGATCATTAAAGATAGCTGACCCCTAACAATATATACAAAAATATAAAATGTAAATAAAAAATTCAAGCAAATTTCCTTTTTAAAGTACTTTTAAGAAAAAAGCAGGGCCTTGGAAGTTTTGGTTCTTTTTTCCTCCCCTGTTGCAAATTCTCATGGTTTTGGTTAGGTAGTGAAGAGCGCATGTCATCTGCAGGTGGCACTGCCTGAGGTGGAATATGTCATGGGGGCCTTTTTTTTTTTAAGTTTCACTTTTTCTTTTCTGCTGTCTAATCCTCCTCATCGGTCTTCTGCTGCTTGGTATCAACATAATCCTCTTCAGCTGCCCCTTTGCCCATGGTGGCCTCAGCTTCCTCATCTTCATCTCCATCCTCTTCTTCACCATTACCTTCTTCCTATTCCTCCCCACCTTCTTCCTCTTCTTCATCTACCTCATTGTCAGCGTCCTGCTCCCTGTTTTCCTCATTAGCATTCCCGGTAGCAGGGATGTCTCTTCCATTCTCTGCCTCATCCACATCTTCCTTCTTCTCCTTTAAGTCCTTGGTGGTGATCTTGGAGCTGGTGTCCATGGCTGTGTCTGACATGGTGGGGCACATCAGTGGTCCAATGTGGGGGATGAGAAGAAAAGCAAGAGTTCAAGGACTCTGGCAATAAAGCTGCCAGAGTCCACCGTGGCAGAGGTGGTTACGATGAAAAGGAAGCCAGACCCAGGAACAATATTAAGATGGTTTTTCAGAGCTGCCAGTGGGGAATGTCTGTTTTTCTGAACATACACTTTTAATCCTGCCAGATTGCTCATTATCTCACAACTTAACCTTCACATTTCCTCTTCCATATATTAGTTAATGGCATTTTCTCAGCCTGATACACTCTCCTGTACTTCTCTATTTATCTAAATCGAGCCAATTCTCCAAAATTCCCCCCTAAAGTAAACTGTAAGTTTTCCTAAAAATTTTTCTAGGCAACTTATTTCTCCTTTTTCTGAACTTATAGGAGGAAGAAACTTGCCATTTGTACTACATTCTTTCTTTTTTTTTTTCTGAGTTATAACTCAGAGTGTATCTTTACACATTGGGCTTAAAAGACTCATGGCTTTTGTGTTTGCACTTCTTAAACTGTACTACATTCTTACCTATCAGATATTGTTAGCTCATTTGGAAAATAAAGAGCTAAGTGTAGGTCATCATAATTTTACCTTGATAAGACTCTGGTCTCCATGATTG
This sequence comes from Otolemur garnettii, assembly GCF_000181295.1. Classification (NCBI taxonomy): domain Eukaryota; kingdom Metazoa; phylum Chordata; class Mammalia; order Primates; family Galagidae; genus Otolemur; species Otolemur garnettii. The sequence continues at coordinate 9,724,976 of NW_003852465.1, forward strand.
TTTAGCTTACTGCTTACTTAAGCACAGAATCTGATTCCATTCAGAACAAGCCTGAACCAGGAAGCACAGCTCCTGGAGAGAGATTTGTGAGTTCCTGCTGACTTGGAACCCAGCCAGAAGGAGCCTCCTTCAATAAATGACAAATGAAATGGTTTCCTGCCTGGGAACTGTGTATTTAGGATTGATTAGCAGGTGTAACAACCAGGACAATTTAACCTGAGGAAAAAGATTACTTGCCCTTTCCTGCTGGTATAAAGTCCTTCTCTTTGTCTGATTGGGTTTATAAACTACCTTACTCCAATGTTCCTTGTAGTTTCTACTTTAAGACATAATTGACAGGTGAGCTAACTCCATCTGGCACCAAACCAGAGTTTGGAGTTAATGTCACTTAGGAAGGCATTTTTGGGTTGGTTATAGTATAAAAGAAATGCAGAGGGTTCTAACAGATTTCTAGCAGTAAGATTACATTACCTGTGACAGGGCACTAGGGAAATTATATGGATAACTCCTTTGACTTTGATGATGGCAAATAGAAACTGACATACATAGGAAGGTAAAATCAGAAGCCTTCCAATATAAAAGACTTGCAGTGTGTTCTTATTGATGATTTAGTGATAATTATCTCTAGATCCAAGTTTACTTTTTTGTGAAGTATTAATATTTCTCTGCATCATATTGTTGGAGCTGTTAGTTGACTTAAGTTTAAGACTATTAATGAGGCAGGATATGGAATGGAACCTGAAATTGCAAAGCTTTTTATACAACATTTTTTTTTTTTTTT
>NW_003852465.1:9726622-9728360 GCF_000181295.1 Otolemur garnettii
CTTGGGAGGCTGAGGCAGGAGACTCGCTTGAGCCCAGGAGTTGGAGGTTGCTATGAGCTGTGATGTCATGGCACTCTGCCCAGGGGGATAGCTTGAGGCTCTGTCTCAAAAAATAATAATAATATATTATCAAAAATGTTTATAGCACTGTAGTTGTAAATTATTCTTCAATTTTTTAATGTTTAGTTTAGTACATTGATGTCTTATTTCTACTTGTACTTGATTCCATGGGTCTTGATGGTCTTTGATTTAAAATTTAACTCCTTAACCATCTGTGAAAATAATTACAGGTTAAGTATCCCTTGTATGAAATACTTGGGGCCAGAAGAATTTCACATTTTTTGAATTTTAGAATATTTGCAGAAACCAGTTGAGCATCTCTAATTTGAAAACCTGAAATGTGGCTTTTCCTATTAGTATCTTGTTGACTTTCAAAAATCTTCAAATTTTGGAGTACTTTGGATTTGGGGGTTAGAGATGCTTAACGTGTAATAACATGAAGAATGCCACTGAACATGTTCAGTTATATTATGTGATTTATTTATTCTGATTTATTTCCCACAAAGTAAGGTATTTTAAATTGTTTTACTAAGAAAGGATTTGTGTCTCAGGTTAAACAGTTTATCTAACATGGCTTCATAAATTTTAGACCTAATATTTGAATCTGTGTATTCTGACTCTGTAACTGATACTGTTCATCCCATATCTCATTTTGATGACTCCTCACTAGAGCTTGGGAATGCTAGAGACTGTTGGTACATGTGACATAGACAGACAGTTCCTGACTTACAGTGATTCAACTTACGATTTTTTTTACTTTGTAATAGTGCAAAAATGATACACATTCATAGAAATCATACTTTTGAGTACTCATACAATCATTCTGTTTTTTAGTTTCAGTATAGTATTCAATAAATTATATTACGTGAGATATCCAACATGTTATTATAAAATAGGTTTTGTGTTAGATGTTTTTGCCCAACTATAGGCTAATGTAAGTATTCTGAGCATGTTTAAGATAGGCTAGGCTCTGAGTTATAGTGTTCAGTAGATCAGGTTTATTAAAGGCATGTTCAACTTACACTATTTTTTTTTTTGTAGAGACAAGAGTCTCACTTATCACCCTCGGTAGAATGCTATGGCGTCACACAGCTCACAGCAACCTCCACCTCCCGGGCTTAGGTGATTCTCTTGCCTCAGCCTCCTGAGTAGCTGAGACTACGGGCACCCGCCACAATGCTCTGCTATATTTTTGTTGCAGTTTGGCCGGGGCTGGGTTTGAACCCACCACCCTTGGTATATGGGTCCAGTGCCCTATCCACTGAGCCACAGGCGCCACCAAGTTACACTATTTTCTGTTTACTGTGGGTTTGTTGTCATGTAACCACATCATAAGTCAAGGAACATCTGTATTATTTCCTTCACAGCTTAAAGGCTATGTAGGTAGCAAGTTCCAGAAAAACCCCAACATAGGAGAATTTAGTTACTAAGGAACTTAGCATTATGGAATAGGTTTAGAATGAATGAAGAGGACTAGGAGTTTTTGATTGATTCTATGAAAGTATTTTTTTTAATTCAGTAAAATAAAGGCATAGGAAAAGATACTCTTCTGAATATTTAATGTTTTTTTGATTTTATAACTCAGAAGGCTATAAATCATTATTCTCAAGTCACAACTTGAGAGTACCTCATGATTTTTCAGGTCATATCTTTTTTTTTTTTGAGACAGAGCCTCAAG
>NW_003852465.1:9728547-9730130 GCF_000181295.1 Otolemur garnettii
AACCCGCCACCTTAGGTGTACGTGGCTGGCGCCTTAGCCGGTTGAGCTATAGGCGCCGAGCCCAGGTCATATCTTAATAGTGAGAAAGGTGTTGAGGTGAAGGGCAGGGTCACTGTTGCATGGGATTAATTACTAAAGATTTCTTGGAGGAAAGGAATCATTCTCAAGCTGTGAGGAAAAGCATGGAATTTACACCAGCAGAAAGAATAGGAGATAGAAGCAAAGGCATAGAAGGGATATGGAGGGACCATACACAGTCTAGCTGGAGCAGTACTGGAAAGTAGAGAGGGATGAAGTCAGAAACTGAGGTAAAATAAGAGTATTTAATAGGTCTGAATTGGGGGGGGGGATTTCTAAGATTTTATTTTTATTTATTTATTTTTGCAGTTTTTGGCTGAGGCTGGGCTTGAACCTGACACCTCCAGTATACATGGGGCCAGTGCCCTACTCCTTTGAGTCACAGGTGCTACCCGATTTTGTGCGTTTTTTTAAAGATTTCATTAGTCCCTCTTATTTTTACTCTATTGCCTATAATTATAATAGTGTTTTGAAAAACAGAATAAGAGACATATAATTCTACCTCCCTAACATGTAACTTTTTTTCTTTCTTTTGGAGACAGAGTCTTGCTTTGTCTTCTAGGATAGAATGTAGTGGCATCAACAAAGCTCACCACAAACACACTCCTGAGCTCAAGTGATCCTCCTGCCTCAGGCCCAAGGGCAGGGATCCTCAAACTTTTTAAACAGGGGGCCAGTTCACTGTCCCTTAGACCGTTGGAGGGCCGGACTGCAGGCCCTGGGACAAGTCAGCTGCTAAGCAGGATAGGCAGCAGTGACAAAAACACCTGGTGAGCCAGATAAATGTCCTCAGCAAACCCCATGTGGCCCACGGGCTGTAGTTTGAGGATGCCTGCTCAAGAGTATCTGAGACTATAGGTGTACACCATCATGCCCAGATAATATTCTTTTTTTTTTTTTTTTTTTGTAGAGACAGAGTCTCACTTTTTCGCCCTTGGTAGAGTGCAGCGGAGTCACTCCAGCAACGTCCAACTCCTGGGCTTAGGCAATTCGTCTGCCTCAGCCTCCCAAGTAGCTGGGACTATATTCTATTTTTTTGTAGAGACAGGGGTCTGGCCTCAAGTGATCCTCCCGACTGAGCCTCCCAAAGTGCTAGGGTTACATGAGCCACTGTGCCCAGCCAATGTAATTTTTCTGTGTTCCCTTGTGTTCCTTATATATATATTCATAGACATTCTTTACTTGTAATCCTAGTAACAGTGGATTTTTTTTCTTTTGTAGAGACAGTTTCACTTTATCACCCACAGTAGAGTGCTGTGGTGTCACACAGCTCACAGCAACCTCCAACTCTTGGGCTTATGCAATTCCCTTGCCTCAGCCTTCCAAGTAGCTGGGACTACAGGTGCCCGCCACAACACCTGGCTATTTTTTTGTTGCAGTTTGCCCAGGGCCGGGTTTGAATCTGCCATCCTCGGTATATGGAACCAGTGCCCTGCCCACTTATCCACAGGCACTGCCCAACAGTGGAATTTTTAATGTATTCTTTTCACTTAAAGTTATCTTTC
>NW_003852465.1:9730226-9752440 GCF_000181295.1 Otolemur garnettii
AAGCGAGTCTCCTGCCTCCATCTCCCAAGTAGCTGGGACCACAGGCGCCCGCCACAACGCCTGGCTATTTTTTGGTTGCAGCTGTCATTGTTGTTTGACGGGCCCAGGCTGGGGATTCGAACCCGCCACCTTAGGTGTACGTGGCTGGCGCCTTAGCTGGTTCTGGCTTCCTACTTGGTGATTTTTATTTTGTTTTGAACCCAATTGAGTATGCTATACTTCAACAAGGTCAGTGCTAAGAGTACAGAGTTATGCAAAACACATGAAGCTTTATTAATTCTCCGGTAACAAAAACTATTGGCAATTCTCTTTTATAGTTGTTTTATATGAAAAGAAGAAAGTGTCTTAAAAAAAAAAAAAGGGTTTGTATTGACTTTGACTGAATTTCTGCTTTGATTGGCTGCGGGAATTAAATTGATTTCAGATTTTGAGCAATTAAAATCAATTGCAAATGTTTTCTAAAAGCATTAGTTAGTGGTTTAGAGTATTATCCCCTGAAATAATTGGCTGTGAAATGCCAGAGTTGTTTTCATTTTAATATATTTCTAATGCAACCACCATAAACAAATGATAATTAATAATTTTTTGGTGCCAAGGGGTTACTAAAGGCAAGATCTAGACTCACTAACTGCATGTTAAATACCTGTGTATTAATTAAAGAGCTTGCTTCAAATGATGAGCATACAAGATATCTTAAAGATGTGAATAGTAATACTGCAGGAACAGCTATTCTGAGCAACTAAATTATGCAAAAGCTCTAGAATAAGTTGAGCAAATGTGACAATGGTAAGAAGTTCTGACATGGAAAGAAGGAAATGTAGAACATTTAGTTACCAGTCTTTCTCCTTTCCAGTAACAGTGACCAGTCATTCCAAACCATCTTTCATAATTAGAGAAAGGACATGGAATTCCTAACACTGAAGAATGTCCCAGCTTAAAAAGGCCTAGTGTCTTTCCAAATAATGTCCCGGCAATATTTAGCTGAACATCATTAGCAGTTTCCAAATCCAAATCCAATGTACCAGATGCTTATTACGGCATAATCCATTCAGGAAAGTCTTGAGAGAAGCTTAGTACCTGGAAGCCTTGAAGTGAGCAAGGTAACAGAAAGTTGGAAAAAACCTTTCATTAGTTCCTGAGAGGACTCATTGCTTGCAGTTACAACATCTAAAACCTGTTACTTTTGAGTCTCTTGGCCACAGATACTTCCTGTACATAGTGGGACTACTATAAATTTAGCTCAGGAATAAGTGGAAAACTTTAGCTTAAGTTTCTTTGTTAGAAAGTTGTATTATGGTAAATCATTGTTTTTCATTATTAAAAAAAAAAAAAGCCTGTGCTGGGGCGGTACCTGTGGCTCAAAGGAGTAGGGTGCTGGCCCCATATACCAGAGGTGGCGGGTTCAAACCTGGCCTCAGCCAAAAACTGCAAAAAAAAAAAAAAAAAAAGCCTGTGCTATATCCTTAAACCTGACCTATTTTCCACTTTTGAACTTTTCCCACCTTCTCTGTTTATTTTGTAATATATACATCTCCCTAACTTTTTATTATGAAAACTATCAAATATACAGAAAAGTTGAAAGGATATTAGTGATCAGTATATTTGCTGTGTGTTTGTATTTTGGTGGAACCATTTGGAAGTTGCAGACATAATTTATCACCCCTAAATACTTTAGCACAAATAACCTGCAAATATGTAATTCTCCTATTCAGCCATAATGTCATTATATGGTGTACTTAGTTTTTATTACATTTCAACATTTATTCATATTTGTCTTTTATTTCATTTATTTTTTTGAGACAGAGTCTTACTCTGTCACCCTCAGTAGAATGTGGCGTCATAGGTCACAGCAAGCTCCAACTCATGGGCTTAGACAATTCTCTTGCCTCTTGCCTCAGCCTCCCGAGTAGCTGGGACTACAGGCAACCACCAGAACGCCCGGCTGTTTTTTTGTTGCAGTTTAGCTGGGGCCAGGTTCTAACCCACTACCTTCGGTATATGGAGCTGGCGCCCTATCCTCATTTTTTTTTTAAATTTATTTTAATTTATTTATTTTTTTAGAGACAGTCTCACTTTGTTGCCCTTGGTAGAGTCCTGTGACATCACAGCTCACAGCAACCTCCAGCTCTTGGGCTTAGGTGATTCTCTTGCCTCAGCGTCCCGAGTAGCTAAGACTACTCCCACCACAATGCCCGGCTAGCTACCCTCATTTTTATATTTTAAAGACTGATCACTTTTCTCTGAGAAAATAAGCCCAACAGCCTCAATTGACTAGTAGGTTCTTCTGGGATGACGTCACAGACCTTTCATTAGATTTTATCAATAGATGGCAATATGACAACAAACAGAAATAGAAATGCTGTATTTCGGCTTGGCGCCTGTGGCTAAAGTGGCTAAGGCATCAGCCACATACACCCAAGGTGGCAGGTTCGAATCCAGCCAGGCCTGCCAAAAAAAAACAACAATGACGGCTGTAACCAAAAAATAGCCGAGCGTTGTGGTGGGCGCCTGTGGTCCCAGCTACTTGGAGGCTGAGGCAAGAGACTCACTTGAGCCCAGGAATTGGAGATTGCTGTGAGCTGTAATGCCACAGCACTCTACCCAGGGGGATAGCTTGAGGCTCTGTCTCAAAGAAAAAGAAAAAGAAATGCTGTATTTCATTGGGGGGTTTTGGCATGAAAATATAAACTGATTTTTTTAAATGAAGGGTTATATGATTGTACATATCCTGTCTTGGATGCTAGTCATTCTCAAGAGGAGGGGGCATTGCTGTCATGGTGTACTAGCTCATATTGCCACAGTCTGATTGTGTTGATGTATAACTTTATTTCCTTGCTAAAAGTGCTATGCGATATTCTAGTTTTCATAGTAAAGATCATAAGCTGCGAAAAGCTTACTTGTTTGCAGAAGTCTTCTAATAAATATTTTACAAGCTTTGTCAGAGACAAAGAATTAGTCATCTGGTGGAAACAGTGTCTGCATCTTAAGGTAATGTGGCAACAGAAGAGAGGTAATGTCAAACCACAGCCCTGGCAGCTCCTATCTAAGTTGTGCTTTTGTTATGCTGTTTAGGTATTCCAAAGGCTGCTAGAGTTCTTGGAGCAAAATATTGCCAAGGTTTGGAAAATGTTTTCTTAGGAAAATATGGCTACCTCACAATAATTGTATCTTCCTCTCCAGTCTGGTGCTTTTGGATTAATATGCAACCAAATTAGTTACAAGTCTATTTATTAACATGCATAATGAGGTGGCACCTGTGGCTCAGTGAGTAGGGCACTGACCCCACATACCGAGGGTGGTGGGTTTGAACCCGGCCACGGGCGTTGTGGTGGACGCCTGTAGTCCCAGCTACTGGGGAGGCTGAGGCAAGAGAATCACCTAAGCCCAAGAGCTGGAGGTTGCTGTGAGCTGTGACACCACAGCACTCTACCAAGGGTGACAGAGTGAGACTCTGTCTCAAAAAAAAAAAAATGCATAATGATTATCAAACATATGTTCTCTGGAACTTGCCCTATAAAGGAATTTGCTCCTTGAGGAAACGATTCTTCCTTATACATTTTTTTATGTCTCACACTATAGTCTCTGTATTAAAAACTTTGTGCTAACATAACTACATAGTGAGCTAAATTGAATTAGTGTATTATGTGTGTGTGCATGTGTGATTGCTTTTACAATCAGAAACAAGAGTGGAACTTGTATTTACCCTATAGTTACATTCACTTCCGAAGGAGAAATGAGAATGAACAAATTTGAAGAGAATTGGAACATTTCAGGTTCTTACAGGTGTTAAAATTTTAGGTTTTTTCCTTTGTCACCACTAAACCAAACTGATATGGCAAGGAAAATTCTTTGTATTCAGAGGTTGAATACTAGGGTAACCTACTCTCTCCTTAAACATTAAAGTCTTTGGGCTCTTTTATAAGGACATAGAAAAGCTTTATGTGTCTCCAAACCATATACATTTGCAGTGGAAATTTTTCTACAGTCTTGTTAATGTTCTTTTTCTATATAAAAGCCTACCAGAAACCTTAAATTCCATCCTTTACTACTAAATATTACTCAGAAATCAGCACCCTATATGTCTGTCTCTTGACCACTCTACATTCTATGTACTTGGGGCCGGTGGACAGGGCAAATGTGGTCAGCTATTAAAGATATACAAGTGCTAATTATGGCTAAATTTACTATGCCCAAACAAGGATATTGTTAGATAAAAATTCATTAGAAGCAAATCCGTTATAGACCAAAATATAAAAAGTATGTGAGTGCAATTTCCACAATTACTTTTGGCTTTAGCACAACTTACTTAGAAACAAGTTTTGTGGCTTGGTACTGCCATCTACTGGTTCTCAACTCTTAGCCTTATAGTAATTGATCAATTATAATAAAGAGAAATATAGGGGAATTTATTTTATTGGAAATCCCTAAAACACTCTTCATTGAGTAAGATAGCAGAATTTCCATGTGGTCCATACAGTATTACCTTGTAGTATGTATTATGCATTTAGTGAACAGACTCGCGTGTCTTTCTCCATTATTAGTAATGTGCTATTTCTGTGTCTCATCAAACCTTTTTTTTTTCTTTGTCATTTCTTCTTAGTTTAATGGATCGGGAAGTGGCATTGCTTGCTGAAATGGACAAAGTGAAAGCTGAAGCAAGTAAGATGATTACCTATAATTAAAGTGATTACCTATATAAACAGCAGGTATCTGCCTCCCAACCCTTGTCACAAAAGCTTGATATAAATGCCACAAAAAGAGTTTATGTACAGTATTTAAACAATCTTGAATAGTTCACATGCACTTGTATATGAATATTTAAGGTGAAATAACTTTATACAAGCTTATTTTTTTTTCCTTGAGACAGAGTCTCATTTTGTTGCCCTCAGTAGAATGCTATGGCGTCACAACTCACAGCAACCTCAGACTCTTGGGCTTAAGTGATCCTCTTGCCTCAGCCTCTCAAGTAGCTGGGACTACAGGCACCCACACAATGCCTGGCTTTTGGTTTTGTTTGGTTTTGTTTTGTTTAGCAAGCCTGGGCCAGGTTGAAACCCACCAGCCCGAGAGCATGTGGCTGGCATCCTAACCACTGAGCTATAGGCACCCAGCCTATTTTTTTTTTTGAAACAGAGTCTCAAGCTATTGCCCTGGGTAAAGTGCTATGGCATCATAGCTCACAGGAACCTCTAAATCTTGGGCTCAAGTGATCCTCTTGCCTCAGATTTTCTATTTTTAGTAGAGACAAGGTCTTGCTTTTGCTTAGGCTGGTCTCAAACTCGTGAGCTCAAGTAATCCACCCACCTCGGCCTCCCAGAGTGCTAGGATTACAGGTATGAGCCACCTTGCCCAGCCTATAAGCTTATTTTTAAAATATTTCTAAATTTTAATATTGCCAATGTGGAGTTCAGTATCTGAGAGACTGCATTATGATATCTGCCACTAGGGTTTTATTTCAGTTTTTTGTCCTCTAATGATTAAATAATTCCATTGGGAGTTTTTTTTCCTACTTAGAAAAAAACTTTTAGCATAATCAGAGGAAACTTGATCAAATTGCTTACAATTATGTATATACATTCCTATCATCACTTATCTCAGAACTTACTTTTTCTCAGTTTCTAAAATGGTCTTCACTTAGTATCTGTTATCAATGGATAAACAGAAAACTCAGTGAATTGAGGGTTCAGGATACCATAACTAGGATTCCTTGAAAGCTGACTAAAATAGATTCTGGAGGAATAGAGTCTAACTTGGGTAATTTGTGGGGTTTTATATGGAAGAGCCAGATTTCTGTTCACTTTAGGTTAAAGATGCACAACCACATGAAAAGTAAGGATTATCAACTGTAACATGTGCAATAGCATTGATTTGGGGCATTTTATTGGCAGGTTCTACCTTCATGCATTGAATGCCAGATTTATAATTAGGAAGGCTGTTTCTTTTAACCCACCCTCAAACTAGTATGAATAGAAATGCTGGGCTAGGTCGAGATGATGACTCACAGTTAAATCATTTGTATCTGTGGTCACAGGCCAGAGGAGTCATCTTTGAAGCAGTGAGCTGAGTACAGTTTGGGTCCATTTTAACTTTAAATGTTGAGAATGTAGCAGAGATACTGTCCCAACTGTTTATCAGAGGTAAAATGTCATTTACATTGAACAGTATATCTTGAAATTCCTAAATTTGACAGCTCACATTCTTACTCTGTGTATTCTCTTTTTGAAGATGAAGGTTTAGATAAACTAAAGCCAATAAGACATAGTCCTTTTGAGAAGAAAGTGCGTTTTTTTGTTTGTTTGTTTGTTTGTTTCAGACAGAGTCTCAAACTGTCACCCTGGGTAGAATGCCATGGTGTCACAGCTCACAGCAACCTCCAACTCTTGGGCTTAAGCAATTCTCTTGCCTCAGCCTCCCAAATAGCTGGGATTATAGGTACCTGCCACAACACCCGGCTATTTCTTGGTTTTAGTTGTCATAGTTTGGCGGGCCCGGACTGGATTCAAACTCAATAGCTCCAGTGTATGTGGCTGGCACCTTAGCCACTTGAGCTACAGGCACCAAGCCAAGAAGAAGGTGCTTTTTAAAATACATTTTTTAATCCCACTACTTAGGAGGCTGAAATGGGTGGATTACCTGAGCTCACAGATTCAAGCCCAGCTTGAGCTAGAGCAAGACCTCATCTCTAAAAATAGTGGGGCGCGCATGGCTCAGTGGGTAGGGTGCCGGCCCCATATACTGAGGACAGTGGGTTCAAACCCGTCCCCAGCCAAACTACAACAAAAAAATAGCTGGGTGTTGTGGTGGGCACCTGTAATCCCCGCTACTTGGGAGGCTGAGGCAAGGGAATAGCTTAAGCCCAGGAGTTGGAGGTTGCTATGAGCTGTGTGACTCCACAGCGTGGGTGATAAAGTGAAACTCTGTCTCTACAAAAAAAAATAAAATAAAATAGCCGGGCATTGTGGCCGGTACCTGTAGTCCCAGCTACTTGGGAGGCAGAGGCAAAAGAATTGCTTAAGCCCACGAATTTGAGGCTGCTGTGAGCTATGACCACAGCATTCTACCGAGGGTGACAAAGTTCTGTCTCAAAACAAATAAATAAATAAAATACATCCTTTATAGAAAATTTCAAATATAGGGGCTAACATTATATAAGAAACCCTTATTACCCAGCTTCAACTAATTCTTGGCCAATTTTTTTTTTTTACCAAATTCAAGACTACAGAGTCTAATTAGTATATTTTCATCAGTTTTATACACATATCTATATTTTCTTTCTCCCTAAAAATCCTGGTTCTTGACACAGTATGATTACTATTTACCAATACTATCAAGAAGGCGGGGTTTTTTTCTTTTTTACACATTATGGTTTTATTAAATAACTTCCATTTTCCTAGGTCACAGTTCAGAGTTTTTCACACATATTCATGTATGATCCTTACATAAACCCTATAAGGTATGGGTTTTTCAGTTTCTTTTTTTTTATTTCATAAATGAAGAAACATATTCTTTGAAATGAGTATCACTTGTTTGGGTGGGCACAGTGGCTCACCTCCGTAATCCTAGCACTCTGGGAGGCTGAGGCAGGTGGATTGCTTGAGCTCATGAGTTTGAGACCAGCCTAAGCAAAAGCAAGACCCCTTCTCTACTAAAAATAGAAAAACTGAGGCAAGAGGATCACTTGAGCCCAAGATTTAGAGGTTCCTGTGAGCTATGATGTCATAGCACTTCACCCAGGGCTACAGCTTGAGACTTCATCTCAAAAAAAAAGATTCGGCTCCCATAGCACAGTGGTTACAGTGCCGGCCACATACACCGAGGCTGACGGGTTCGAACCTGGCCCGGGCCAGCTAAACAACAATGACAACTGCAAGAAAAAAATAGCCAGGCATAGTAGCGGGCACCTGTAGTCCCAGCTACTTGGGAGGCTGAAACAAGAATCGCTTAAGCCCAAGAGTTTGAGGTTGCTGTGAGCTGTGACGCCACAGCACTCTACTGAGGGCAACATAGTGAGAGTGTTTTTTTTTTTCCTCTTTAAAAAAGAAAACAACAACAAATATCACTTGTCTGATGCTGTATAATTATGTCCTTTGAATTATCTGACACGTGTAGAAATCTTTATTCATCACATTTTCTCCATCTTGAGATCCGTAAGATTCCTATAAAAAGCTTTCCTGAGTACTGCTTGTATCTCAATGGCAGACTGTGTCACATGACCATCTCATCCGGAGCAAAGCCAGGAAACAGATTTTTACCTGAGTGTGTTGCTATCCCAAATCACTGGACTTCTGATAGCTAGGAAGAAAAGGAGCGTGGGTTTTAGTCAACTAACAGTCTTCGCTATAGTCTTCCTCTGCAGCTACCCAGTATCCCTCTTTTTTCCAAAATGAGAATAAACTTAACCCTCTTCTCAATGGCAACACCTCAAAAGTCCATCTAGTTAGCATATTCAGCTGAGGGTGTGTTGTGGTCTGGGTGTCATAAACTAAAAGAGAAGTTAAAAGCCCCATTTGCCAATATTATATAATTAGAGAAAAAAGAAAATAATTATAGTCAAAATTCCCACTTGGAAAAGTAGCAACCAAATCTTGCTGGACAGAAATAGTGGAGTCCCTGCCCTAGTGGTAAAGAAAGTTCCTCTTGTAGCTTATCTTACAGCCTTAGTTCTGCTTTTTGGGAAGAGTTCTTCTGCTCATTGTCCATTGTAGCTCCTGTCTCTCTACTCTGGGACATTCTTATTATCTATTATACACCATGGTCATCTGTGAGTTGGATATCAGGGAGCATGCCAAAGCAGGTGCCATAACAATCTAATAGCATCATTAAAGTACTTGATAAATAATTGTGGTATGTATGCACAGTAGAATAACAGGTGGCCATTAAACTGAAAGAAAGTGATCCACATGTATTAATAAATGAATTTCAAGGGCAGAGCCTGTGGCTGAGTGGGTAGGGTGCCGGCCCCATATACCGAGGGTGGTGGGTTCGAACCTGACCCCAGCCAGCTAAAACAGCAGTGACAACTGCAACAAAAAATAGCCAGGTGTTGTGGTGGGCACCCATAGTCCCAGCTACTCAGGAGCCTGAGGCAAGAGAATTGCTTAAACCCAAGAGTTGGAGGTTGCAGTGAGTTGTGACTCTAGGGCACTCTACTAAGGGCAATAAAGTGAGATTCTGTCTCTTAATTAATTAAATAAAATACAAATAAATTAATTTCAAGATATATTACATAAAAAAGGTACAGTAAAGTAAGGACCATGTGTATGATATACTTCCTTTTGTGAGGAAGGAAATACAAGGAGAGATATACGTGTCGTACATACACAGATAATATTTGGGAGTATACATGAGAAATTGTCAACAGTGATTTCCTCTGGAAAGAAGACCACAAAATCAAAAGTACAGGGGTTTTACTTTTTGTTTCATACCCATTTATTCTAGATGAAATTGTTACCAATGGCTTATTTCTGGTTATTTTATTATTTTTCTGGAGATAGTCTCACTTTGTTGCCCTCGGTAGAGTGCCATGGTGGCACAGCTCACAGCAACTTCAAACTCTTGGGCTCAAGTGATTCTCTTATCTCAGCCTCCCAAGTAGCTAGGACTACAGGCACCCAGCTATTTTTTAGAGATGAAGTCTCGCTCTGGCTCAGGCTGGTCTTGAATCTGTGAGCTCAGACAATCCACTTGCTTTGGCTTCCCAAGCTGAGAGAATCCACTCGCCTTTAGTCCCTCAGGGACTTAAGTAACAATTCCCTCCCAAGGGATTACAGGCATTAGCCACCACACCCAGCCCCATATTTCTGTTTTAATTTATATACTTTTCTTTCTTTCTTTTATTTTCTTTTCTTTTTTTTTTTTTTTGAGAAAGAGTCTCACTGTGTTGCCCCAGGCTAAAAAGTGCTGTGGTGTCATAGCTCACAGTAACATATGTTTCTTAGTTAAAAAAAAAAAAAAATTGACTGGGAAGAGGAAAATGAGAATGACAAATGATTTATGAGTCTTTGTGATTCAAAAAATATTTACCATTTAACTCCAGAAGGTGGAAATTAGACCTTTGGTATTTTCATTTTCTGGATGGGTGGGCAGCTAAGGCTTTGGCTGTCCTAACACATACTGAAAGGCTCATACTTGCAGTTCTTCTTTATCCTATTTAGCAGGAGAATAAGATTCATACTTGCTTTTCCTCTACAGTGGAAATTTTGCTAAGCCGACAAAAGAAAGCTGAACTTCTAAAGAAGATGACTGATGTGGCTGTTCGAATGTCAGAGGACCAATTGGTTGAGCTCAGAGCTGATATCAAGGTAAAATTCCCTTCTCCTTTCTGCCTTTCTTCTTAACCTCAGGGGCTAAAGTAACAAATCTCTGTAATTCATGGCCATATCTAATATACTGAACTCATGAGTCTTCCCTTCCCCAGCCTAGCCCTCTTCCAGGTTCCTTTCCGTTAAGTGGTACTGTCATCTATCCTGTTGTCCAAGCTGGAAACCCTAGGAAATTTCTCCATCTCCCACGTGAAATCTATCAACAGACCCTGTCCATCTGACCTTCTAAATTTCAAATCTGATCTTATTCCCTCATCTCCACCACCACGATCATGATCATGATCAGCTACTGCCGTCCCTTGCATGGACTTGTACAATGGTCTCTGAACTGATTCTGTGCATCATTTTGCTACTGCCTCATCCTCCCCACCATTTCATATCTGGTCCTCACACTATAGCAATCTGCTCCAAACTTTCCATTGCTTTTATTTTGTTGTTGTTTTATTTATTTATTTATTTATTCTGCGCTGGGCAAGTGAAGCATTGGGAGAGGAGAGGGAACAATCCATTGATTTTAGGATATATGTTCTAGTCCTCAACCTGGACTGTAGGCCTGCATGGTCTGGCTCTGCCATCATCCTTCGTTCACCCAATAATTCCCCTTGTCCTCTGTCCTCCAGCTGTACTTGTTTTTCCTCTCCACAGACATATATCCTCCTCCTTCCTGCTAGGTGGCCACTGTGTGTGCTTCATCTGTCCAAAACACTGCAATGGTGCTAATGTAGCTCAGTGCAGCCTAGACCTCTTGGTTCAAGCAATCCCTCTGTCTCAGGCTCATCAGTAGCTGGGACTACAGGCATGTGCCGCCACATCCATCTAATTTTTAGTACATTTTTCTAACAGGATCTTGCTCTGTCATCCATGTTATTCTCAAACTCCTGGCCTCAAGCAATCCTCCTGTTTCAGCCTCCCAAAGTGCTTGAATTACAGGTGTGAGCCACCATTCCTGGCCTATAAATCACTCTTTAATCATTCTATTTTTCTTTTTTTTTTGAGACAGGGTCTTACTTTGTCACCCCTGGTAGAATGTCCAGGCATCATAGCTCACAGCAACCTCAAACTCTTGGGCTCAAGTGATTCTCTTGCTTCAGCCTCCCAAGCAGCTGGGACTGCCACAATGCCCAGCTATTTTTGTTGTTGTTGTTGTTGCAGTTGTCATTGTTTTTTTAGCTGGCCCAGACCAGGTTTGAACTCGTCAGCCTCAGTGTATGTGGCTGGTGCCCTACACACTGAGCTACAGACACCACCCTTTTTAGTCATTCTTAACCTACTCATCCTTTTTAACTTCCCTGACATCATATCCCCCTATTCTGTGCTTTCAGAGCACAGTTATAATTTTATGTGCATTTAATTAATATCTTTCCTATAAGATTGTGAATTTCACAGTGGCAGGAGCTGCTGTATCCCTTGTGTCTAACATAGTGCCTTGGGACATAGTAAGTAGGTCTTCAGTAAATAGTAGTTGGTTGGTCAGTTTGATTTTATAAAGAAAAAGTAGCAATTTAAAATATTGATTATATTGTAATCTATTTATGAAGATTCCCTGGGTTCAATATTCATCCCTTTTAAATTCTTATATAAAAAACTTTGTTTGTGAGACTAAACATGAGAACCTGAGAGAAACTAGGATATTCATGAGTAGTTTTGGACATTACATTGGTGTTCTCCATAATTGGTTATTCTGTAGACCATGAACTGTATGGACAAGAGAATTGGCCTTTTCCACTCCTGCAGCTTTTTTTTTTTTTTTTTTTTTAAACTCTGAGACAAAGTCTTACTTTGTTGCCTGCGGTAGTTCACAGCAACCTGAAACTCTTGGGCTCAAAGCAATTCTCTTGCCTCAGCCTCCCTAGTAGCTGGGACTGTAGGCCCTCGCCACAACACCTGGCTATTTTTTAGAGGTGGGGTCTTGCATACTCAGGCTGGTGTCAAACTCCTGAGCTCAGGCAATCCACCCACCTTGGCCTCCCAGAGCGCTAGGAATACAGATATGAGCCACTGCTCCCCGTCTAACCTCTGCTTTTTTTGAACACATAAGATTTGTTGTCATAGTTGAGAGGGACACTTGCTGCAGAAGCTGTACAACACCCTCTGTGAAGTAATAACATAAGTGGAAGATCAGTTAGGAACCCGCAAGAAACCTCATGATCATTCTGACCCAGTTTTATACAAAACCCCAGAGTAAATAACGATTCTCACACTCCTTCTTAGACTCTGTTGGGATGAAATAGTCCAACAAGCAAATTTTAAATTACCATTTTCTGTTTAACTAAAACTATATTACTAAATTTTATAGAAAGGCTGCTTACTTTGATGCCAGTTATGCTCATTCAACTATCTGAGAGAAGCCGGAAACCCCTTTGGAATTAGATGAGAATGCTGGCTCTCACAGGCTTCATCTGCTCCCCTTCCCACATGGCTGAAAAGCTGCTAGAAATATTTCTGCAGGCTAAGGATCTGTTTCTCTCTACATTTTCAATGCACTGAAGTGGTGCTGTGCAATTTAAATGTCTTATTTCTAGATCATTTTATTTCCGTCATTCCTGTTATGTCTTTGGCTCAACAAACCCTAGAATTTGTTTCACAGTTAATCTCAGACTAATATTACATGTCCAAAGGCTTTCTTGCAAGTGGTTTATGTGTTTTTATAAAGCCATAGTATAATCTGATGCTTTAGGACTTCAAGGCCGAAAGGTAATTTTTAATCTCTTCTTTTCCTTTCAGTGCTTCTAAATGCATTCGAAGTAGAATCAGTCCAGTTAGGAGGACTGCCCTGAGTAGTTCAGTTGTTCTAAATTATATTTAGGCCTTTAACTTTTCTTTTTCTTCTCTTTTTAATCTAGGGGAGGAGAAAAAAGATACCACGCTACCTTAGATATTTCTTATTGAAATAGACCCCTAGAAGCACTGTACTCATGACATATTCCTAGGCCTACAATTTCTATAGTATAGTTAGTTTTTCCTCAAGGGGTTGGTTACTTCTCAGGTCTATCTACCTAAAAATATTTAATTATCTGCAGCACAAACTCTTCTTGTTTGCAAAGTTGACTTCTCACATGAATTGTTTTTTGATCTCAAGAATTGTTCCTGGCTTGGCATAGTGTTTATGATGCCAGCCACATACACCAAGGGTGGCAGGTTTGAGCCCAGCCCGGGCCAGCTAAACAACAATGACAACTGCCACAAAAAATAGCTGGGTGTTGTGGTGGGCACCTGTAGTCCCAGCTACTTGGGAAGCTGAGACAAGAGAATCACTTAAGCCCAAGAGTTTGAGGTTGCTGTGAACTGTGATGTCACAGCACTCTACCGTGGGCAACATAATGAGATTCTGTCTCAAAGGGGGAAAAAAAAAAGAAATTGTTCCTATTTCAAGGACTAAGAAACCCTACTTGAAAAGAAGTGAAGTGGGTTTCCTAAGGAAGTTCCTATTAATAGTAAACCATTTATCTAAATGGGATCATAGTCGTAACTTATAAACGTTTTCACTGCCTCTATTTCTGTATAAAATGGAATGATGTGAAGAATAGCCAACTGGAAAGATGGCCTAATACTATAAATTCTTCCTTCTTTTCCCTTTCTCTGTAGTTTCTCTTGATGATACTTAATGGGCTTTGACCATCATACAACATTCATAAAACTTCCAGACTATCTTTGAGTTCTTGACAAAATGAATGAATTTGTTCTTTCACCCAGCATTAGTAGTATGATGGCCATTTAGTAAACTTTGAAGCTGTAAAGAGAAGACAATGGAAAATAATTCTAGCCGGGTACAGTGGTTCATGCATGTAATCCCAGCACTCTGGGAGGTCAAGGCAGATGGATTGCCTGGCTCAGGAGTTTGAGACAAGCCTGAACTAGAGCAAGACCCCATTTCTTTTTTTTTTTTTTTTTTTTTTGAGACAGAGCCTCAAGCTGTCCCCCTGGGCAGAGTGCCGTGGCATTACAGCTCACAGCAACCTCCAACTCCTGGGCTCAAGCGAGTCTCCTGCCTCAGCCTTCCAAGTAGCTGGGACCACAGGCGCCCGCTACAATGCCTGGCTATTTTTTAGTTGCAGCCGTCATTGTTGTTTTGGCGGGTCCGGGCTGGGGATTCGAACCCGCCACCTTAGGTGTACGTGGCTGGCTCCCTAGCCCGTTGAGCTATAGGTGCCGAGCCAAGACCCCATTTCTAAAAGTAACCCACCACAACGCTGACTGGGAGGCTGAGAGGCAAGAGAATTGCTTGAGCCCAAGAGTTTGAGGTTGCCTTGAGCTATAACACCCTGTCACTCTGCTTTGGGCAACAAAGTAAGACTCCGTCTCAAAAAAAAAAAAAGAAAGAAAGAAAATAATTCTGTCTTACCTGTACATTGTAAGTTATAGATCCCACATATAATGTTTATCTAACCTAGAGGCCTTTCTTGCCCTTTCTTCAGCACTTTGTTAGTGAACGTAAATATGACGAGGATCTGGGGCGAGTAGCCCGGTTCACTTGTGATGTGGAAACCCTAAAAAAGAGCATTGATTCCTTTGGACAAGGTGAGATGGTGAGGGATTCTGATCACTAAGGGTGGGGATTATTAATTAGAGACTGATGTGCTAAATGGCTTCTCCACTGTGCTTCTTCAGTGCCTCTTATTTGCTTGTTTTTATGAAAAGTAACTGTAAGATACATATGAAGTCCATGGATGCAGATGCTTTGAGCTCTGGGGACCAGCATTTGCTAGTTCCCTAAATGTGAAAGACTAGTCTTTCATGATTTTCTGCTGAATTGAGGTGTATGATATACAGGGTGTCCATAAAGTTTGTGTGCAATTTAAATTATTACTTTTTTCTTTTTTTTAAGGCAGAGGCTCAAGCTGTTCCCCTGGGTGGAGTGCTGTGGCATCACAGCTCATAGCAACCTCCAACTCCTGGGCTCAAGCGAGTCTCCTGTCTCTGCTTCCGAAGTAGCTGGGACCACAGGCGCCTGCCACAACACCTGGCTATTTTTTGGTTGCAACCATCATTTGTTGTTTGGCAGGCCCAGGCTGGATTCAAACCTGCCATCTTAGGTGTATGTGGCTGGCACCTTAGCTACTTGAGCCACAGGTGCCAAGCCTATTAAACTGGACTCCCTGTATAGTATAAAGAGCATAGGGCCCTGTAGTCAGACCTTGCCTCTTGGAACCACATTCTACTCCTTCCCAAAAGAAAATAATGCCTAGCAAATAATAGATCCTTAAAGAAAAGCTTTTAAGTGTGCGTGGGGGAGGGCCCACAAGATGAGTGTTTATCGTAATTTATTGCTCAAGCCCTAAACTCAGCTTCGTGTTCTTTCTCAGTATAAATGTAAAATGTTCTTTGGGGGGGGGTGTTTGTTTATTTTTGAGATAAAGTCTCTGTTACCCTGGGTTGACTGCCATGCATCATCATAGCTCATAGCAACCTCAAACTCTTGGGCTCAAGAGATCCTCTTGCCTCAGCCTCCAGAGTAGCTGGGACTACATATACCCACCACAACACCTGAGGAGTTTTTCTATTTTTAGTAGAGATAGGGTCTCGCTCTTGCTCAGACCTTAGCTTGTGAGCCCAAGTGATCTACCTGCCTCAGCCTCCCAGAGTGCTAGAATTACAGGTGTGAGCTACCACACCTGGCCTAAAAGTGAAATGTTAAACTAGGGCAGTGAGTATGAACTCATCATTAGCCCAAGCTTAAAGCCAAGAAAAATGTCTAGGGAGTAGTTTTAAACCATTGAATTCTGACAAAATATGAATTGAAAATATTAATACCTTTTTTGATAGACTGGTATTTTGAATTTGGATTATTTTTGCAGAAGGAAATTTGACAAGGTACATGTTTGTTATAAAGACTAGTTCTATTCATATTTAAGTGATCTTGATTATACTTTGCGTCAAATTTTTTAGGAAGGATTTAGCAAAGATTTGATTTATTTACCTTTTTCTTTTTTTGCAAAGTCTGTACTTTGGAATGTTCCTTGCATAGGAAACTGAGCATATGGCCCATACTATTGTTCTCGGCTTAGTCATCTGCTAGAATCATAGCCAGGACTTTAGGTAGGAAATGCCAAGAAGTTATTAGCTGAGGAGATGAGTAACTTCATCTTAATCTTCAATCTTAAACTGTTCTCCTTTCTCTAAGAATTCCTTTACAAAGCAGTGGGGACTTGGAGGGAGTGGAGGAGGACAGCAAAAGGAAGATTTTTCTTCCTGTTATCTTTTTTATAGGTTTTTTTTTTTTTTATGACTGCTTGAGTAGATAGTTTTTTATCTTTAATTGCTCATTCTAAAATTGAGATATAATAGAAATCTAACTCATTATACTCTTCCATCATCTGACTATATACTCCTGACATTTCTGTTTCAGTGTCCCATCCAAAGAATAGCTACTCAACCAGATCCCGATGTAGCTCAGTTACATCTGTGTCCTTGAGTAGCCCGAGTGATGCCTCTGCTGCTTCCCCTTCCGCTTGTGCCTCTGCTCCCAGCCTTACAAGTGCTAACAAGAAAAACTCTACACCAGGAGAGACTCCTCCAGCCATAGCAAACTCCAGTGGCCGGCCCTACCAGCCACATCGGGAGGTAACCTAATTTTCACACTGAGCATGTTAGGAAGAAAAGCCAGCAGAGTATCAAAGTTTAAATGTTGATAGTTCAGTGTGAGGTAATACACTGGGAATAAAGATATTACCTTACTTTCTTTATTCCTATTCCACACCTATTTTGAATCCCTTCAGCCCCAGTTAGTTCCTGAGAAAGCATTTGAGATGTATATTCCAAACCACCAGCTAGTTTAAATTTCCTGGTACCAAGAATTTCTGACATTCTTATATTGGCAGTGATCCTTAAAGTTGTAGATTCTATTGCCTGGTAATTAGTCACACTGGGAGTTGTGCACCCATCTCAAGGTAGAAAGGCATCACATGTGGCAGGGTTAACCAGCATGCACATGAAATCAGCAACTCCCTAGAAGCACAATGTGGAATATATCAGGGAAAGAGAGTGAACCTGGGTGGGGAGATCGGGAGAGAACACTAGAAAGTTGAAGAGTAATCCATAGTTTCTTTTCTTTGGTTTGAAGAAGAAATACAAAAGCTTTCCAAGGCAATGCTGTCAGTAATTCTTTAGAACTGGTATAAAATTGGAATTTTGGAGGACAAAAATAAAATCCCATGCCATAAGCATAAGCTTTTTTGGATTGTAATGTGAAAAATGTACTAAATGTCATAGCAGCATGGCTTAATCTGTGGTTCATGATATATAGCAAAGCAGACCATAATTATCTTTATTTTATATTCCAAATGTTTATTATCTTCGCAAATGGCCTATGATCTGCAAAGTTCAGACATGTGATACCTGTCTGGTTGAGGACTTATAACAACCCAAAGAATGTTCTTTCTTCCTTCTTAGCTTTCTTCTTGTGCCCAGCTAAAGAAAAGTAAACTCCTCTACAGTGGAGAAGAACCTAGGAATGAAAGGCAGGGAAAAATGTGTTAATTCTGATATAGTGACTGTATTGGATTGCTGACAGAATTCTGTGAGTCTTGAGAGATAACTGAGTTCCAAGCATCAGATACCACCACAGTTATGCTATCAGAATACTCCTATAAATGGATCTCAAACAAATGGGACCTAATGATGCCAGAGCACCTTGAACATAGTATTATTTTCTCCTTAGGTATTGCTGGGGAACAGACGAGGAGGACAAGGCTACAGGCCACAAGGCCAAAAGTCCAATGACCCTACGAACCGAGGGCGACATGACAATGTGGGTCATTACAGAAACAGCTCGTGGTATTCATCTGGTTCTAGGTATCAGAGTGTTCCACCCCAGGCACCAGAAAATACTAGTGAATGGGGCCAGGCTCACTCTGTAGGGACCAGTGGAACTGGAGCCAGCATGGAACCTAGTCCACCCAAGCCCTCATTCAAAAAAGGTCTCCCCCAGCGCAAACCCAGGACCTCTCAGATGGAAGCCGTGAACTCCTGAGGGAAATTCCAGTGGGCCTCTCTCTTCTATCCTACACAATTTAACTTGATAACTGGACTTAGGAAACTTATAGCTAGATTTAATAACAGAAAGAAGTTTATGCATATAACTTTTTGTGCCATTCTAAATATTTTTGGTTTCTTGTCTCCTTTTTTCCTCTTTCCTATTTTTGGAGAGGAAGCTGTTTTATTCCTTGATCTTTCCCAATAATATGGATTGATTCTGATTTGTCATTTCCACCAGGAATCAGAAGCAACTGTTGCCAGGTTTCCCAAGGATAACAACATTATTTTCAGTGCACAAGGCCTTCCAGTTGTCCCCTGCTGTCCAAGCTGTCTCAGGAGGAAGTGGGTCACAGCTAGTCAGTAGCCTTGCCAATCTAACCAGAAGCCACAGATGACTGCCAGGTTCCCTCCAAATAGTAGTTTGACAGGAGCAATGAGGGAATTGATTACTGCACTGGATTAGCCAGAGAAGGGGAAATGTAATTGGTGAAAAGGAAAGAACACTAAGAAACAGTTGAGAAGCTGCCTCTATCCCAGACCATGCCTGAGATTTGACACTAAGTTCAGGGTTTCAGTCTTCTGCTTGGCACCATGGCTTAACCTGCAATTTCTTCAAAATGCCCGGAGCCTTGTTTCCTATTACCTTAGATTGCAAACCAGTCTAGGGAAATCTAAGGGAAAGTGCATTTAATTAAAGTTGAAAAGTTTAAAAAGAAGTATTTCTCTGTTTCAATGTTCAGAGACTCTTTTAATTTTTTTATTTTTTTGGTTTTCTCCCTTTCCTGAATCCTATTCTGATCCTGAACCAAATTTATAACAGTATAATTAGTGTTAATCTAAGGTGTTACCCATTTAAAAATTGCTGCAATCTTTATAATTGAATAAATAAAAGCAACTGCATAAATGTTCCCATATTTGTCTTACAGCAGCAAGTGATTTCATTTCATTTTCGATTTTTCTTCAGGCCTCACAGGGTGGAAATCACTCAGACAGCTTGTTCCTGGACTTAAATGAGGTATCCGACTCCCAAGTCATTTGTCCACTGCTGCTTATAGCTTCAGGACCAAATTAAAAGGTGAAAGCCAAGATGAGCAAATGCAGCTGTTCCTAGTAGGAAAGGATCTGTAGGATAGGAAATGGTGACTCTCCAAAGGAGTATTTACCAGTTAAGAAAAACCACAGCTGCCAATGGCTCTCCCAGGCAACCAAGGTTGTATTGACACTCTGCTCCCACACTCCTTGTGCCTTGACTGAACAGTGAACGTAACTGTGTAATTGAGCTCTTGCAAGTGGGATTGATGCTAGACCCCCCTAGCCTCCACCCGCCCCCACCCTCTATGATTTAATAACAGCAGAGGTTTTTCTCCAGCATGCATTTTCCCAAGTCAGAAGCCCAAACCATGAATGGCAGCAGTGCAGAACATACCTGCCTCAGGGCTTCCCCTGGCTCTTTGGCTGAAGCTGAGCTGCCATGGTTCAGGTTGGTTGAACAGATTGAGAGAGAGAAAGTATGTGTGTGTGTCCGTGTGTGTCTTTCAGTAAAGAAAACAGTAGTAAAGGAGTACTGTGGAAGCCATTTTCCAAGGGGCTGATCACCTCATTTTTAGGAATTGGTTCAATACTATCAGCTTGTTGGGGATCAGGGAAAATCTCTGCTTTTCTGATTGTTTACCTATACTTTATCAGAAATCCAGAGATTGAAGCAACCTTGAAGAATTATGAGTTCTGTCCCTTTATCCAGGCAAGACTGTATTTAACCACCCAGACAAATGGGAAACCACGTATTTGTCAAAACCACTTTGAGGTTAAAATTCAAATCTCCTTATAGAAAAATACTTGAAGATTTTTTTTTAGATACAAAGTTTGAATATTATGAAGGTGTTTTATGTTTTGTTTTTAATCACAAAATTATTTAAAATATCAGATAATATAGAAATACATTCAGAAATATTATGAAGGTTTTTTTACATTTTGTTTTTTAATTACAAAAGTATTTAAAGGGCGGTGCCTGTGGCTCAGTGAGTAGGGGCACCGGCCCCATATACCGAGGGTAGTGGGTTCAAACCCAGCCCTGGCCAAACTGCAACAAAAATAATAGCCAGGTGTTGTGGCGGGCGCCTGTAGTCCCAGCTACTTGGGAGGCTGAGGCAAGAGAATCACCTAGGCCCAGGAGTTGGAGGTTGCTATGAGCTGTGTAACACCACCACGGCACTCTACCAAGGGTGATAAAATGAGACTCTATCTCTTAAAAAAAAAAAAAAAGTATTTAAAGTATCAGATAACCTAGAAATATATTCAATTATTTATAGAAGGAAAAATAAAAAATTTTCCATGTTCCCATTCCATCTCTCAGAAGTAGTAAGTATTAATTATTTGGCCTTATTCTTCTAGACCTCTTTCCTTTTGTTTTGTTTTGTTTGTTGTTCGTTTTTAGAGATAGGTTCACTGTATTGCCCAGGCTGGAGTGCAGTAGCTATGCAAGGTGTGATCATACCTCACAGCAACCTCAAACTCCTAGGCTCAAGTAATCCTCCTACCCAGGCCTCCTGGATAGCTCGGACTACAGGTGTACACCACTGGCATCAGCCTAGCTCACAGCAACCTCAGACTCCTGGGTTCAGCAATCCTGCTTCAGCCACCCTAAGTAGCTGGGACTACAGGTGCCTGCCACAATGCCCAGCTAATTTTTTTTTCCATTTTTAGTATAGGCAGGAGATTTGCATTTGCTCAGGCTGGTCTTGGACTCCTGAGCTCCAGATATCCACCTGCCTTAGCATCCCAGTGTGCTAGGATTATAGGCATGATTCTCTGTGTTTGGCTGAAGAGAAGTTAGGATTATCTTAAGTTTGAATTTCATAGTCCAAGTGTGTCCATCCTGCGGCCCATGAGCTGCATGCAGATTATTTAAGGACTGTTTTACTTACTTGTGGCGTCGGATCTTTCGTTAATATGCTTTCATTGGTATTTATGTTATTTACTGGATGGCCCAAAACAACCCTTCTTTCAATGTGTGGCAGAAAAAAAAGAAAGGCTGGATACCTCTATAACTCCATTCTTTGCTCCCCATAATATCTCTGGACTTCCCAAAAGTTTCCATACCCTGGGCAGCTACTACTAGTGCTCAAAGAGGCCCTGCCTAGCCATCATTTTTTCCTTCCTTTCTCCATTTCCCCTTGTAGGCAAATGTCTTGTTCTCCCAGAGAGAGATCTGGGACTTTAAGTTGTTTAGCTCTCAGTATTTAAGTTTTGAGAGGCAAAATTTAAGTTAGCATGGCTTCTTTATGAACTTCAGCTATTTCCTAAGCAAACTAATCTTAAAAAAGGATACATTGTGAAAATTTAAAAATTCCTGCTCTCCCAGAAAAATCACAGGTAATTTTCTTAAATATCTTACCAGAAATGTTCTAAACCCAAACATAAAAGTACACTTTTTTGGCTCGGCACCCATTGCATAGTGGTTACAGCACCAGCCACATACACCAAGGCTGGCAGGTTCAAAACTGGCCCAGGCTAGCTGAGGCAACAATGACAACTGTAACAAAAATAACCATTGTGGTGGGCACCCATAGTCCCAGCTATTTGGGAGGCTGAGGCAAAAGAATCGTGTAAGCCCAAGAGTTTGAGGTTGCTGTGAGCTGTGATGCTACAGCACACTACTGAGGGCAACATAGTGAGACCCTGTCTCAATAAAATAAATAAAAGAATATAAGTGTCTGATCCCTGTCTGAAAAACAACAAAAAATACACAGTTTTTCTTTCTTTTACATAAATTGGAATCATACTATGCATATTCTTATAAAGCTTGCTTTTTTTATTTGTCCTCACTTTTCATAACTAATTTTTGTTTTAAGAAAATCCATCGGCTCGGCGCCCGTGGCTCAGGCCGCTAAGGCGCCAGCCACATACACCTAAGGTGGC
>NW_003852465.1:9753777-9755216 GCF_000181295.1 Otolemur garnettii
AAAAAAAAAAAAAAAAGAATAGTGTTGCCTGAAGGCACCACTGTGTCCTTGAGTAAGGTAGAGGATGCACTGTCATGTCAGGACTGGGTCCTAAGCTAGAACTGCACCAGCAGGTGATCAGGCAGTTGTGCAGTAATGTTTAGAGATGGTGACCTGTTTCAGAATCCAAAACAAAGATACAGTCTTATGAGTATGGATGTAGACAGAGTTTTGCTCTGCTACCCTGGCTTGTGAATACAGTGGTGGTATCATAGTTCACAGCAACCTCAAACTTCTAGACTCAAGTGATCCTCCTGTCTTAACCTCCTGATAACTGAGGCTCCCTCCAGGTGTGCCATCAAGCCTGGCTAATTTTTCTTTTTCTTTTTTTGTTGGGGGAGGACAGGGTCTCGCTGTTGCTCAGGCTGGTCTCAAATTCCTAACCTCAAAGGATCCACCCACCTAGTCCTCCCAGAGTACCAGGATTACAGGCATGAGCCACCATGCCTCGCCCAAAATAAAGTCTTATCTTGCCCAATTTATAGGGTTCATCCCACCTTCTTGTCCCATCTGGTGATGGTTGTATCCTTATGGTAGCACATCTCGTGGAAGAAACAAGTGTCTAAAACAACACATGTTGAGAAGCCACCAACTGATACAAGGAATTATTTTAAGCAGTGAGTTCAGAATACTGACCCATAATGCTGGTAGCCAAAACAAAATATTATAAAGTCAATCAAGCTTCTGGTTGTTGCAGTCACTTGGGCACATTCTTTCCTTCAACACTGAGGCACCTCCTGTGTGCTAGGTACTTTCTTAAGTGCCGAGGCAAAGATAAATTATTCCAGCTCTTTCTTCAACCACTTTGCAGGTGAAGGAAGTAGAACTCTTCCTTAAACCCTTGAAAGCCTTGCCTGTTACCCAGGCAATGTGGTAGTATAGACAGACCCTGGGTAGGAGCAAGCATGGTAATGCACACCTTAGTCCCACCTACTTAGGAGACTGAAGTAGAAGGATCACTTGAGCGTAGGAGTTTGAGGCTACAGTGAGCTATGATCATACCACTATACACCAGCAGCCTGGGCAACAAGGTGAGACCTGGGTAGCTGTGCGACTGACTGGGTAAGTAAGATAATATCTTTGAACCTCTTCCTGAACTGTAAAGTGGAGGCACTACACTTGATCTTAACCAAAAGGCAAAGAAGCAATTGTAAAGTAGAGACAATGGCAACTACTTTAAAGAAGTATTTAGCCAAGTGCTACAGCTTAGCCGGGCATGATGGCACACCTGGAGGGAGCCCCAGTTACCCAGGTGGCTGAGGCAAGAGGATCACTTGAGGCTTGGCGCCTGTGGCTCAAGTGGCTAAGGTGCCAGCCACATACACCTAAGGTGGCGGGTTCAAATCCAGCCCAGGCCCACCAAACAACAATGACAGCTGCAACCAAAAAATAGCCAGGCG
>NW_003852465.1:9755987-9758331 GCF_000181295.1 Otolemur garnettii
AGCCTCCCAAGTCGCTGAGACTCCAGGCATGTGCCACCACACCCAACTAATTTTTTTCATTTCAGAGAAGAGGTCTACTGTATTGCCCAGGCTGGTCTCTAACCCCTGGCCTCAAGGGATCCTCCTGTATTCCTTCTATAACTTTTCTCCCTGAGTATGTGTCCTTCCGGCACGTAAGCCTTACATCCTCTGTCTGTCTGCTATACCTGTCAGAAATGTCTCTTCACCCTAGTTTCAGAGCTGGGTGAGTAGGGCAAGTGTATGCTTATGAAGCTGAGTTCAGTGACCGTGCGTCACCACTGTAGTAGCCTGTAGGAGTGATGCCAGGGATGGGGTTTCCTGGAGGAAAGCCAAGGAACATTATTTCTATACAAGTGATGAGGGAGTTTTATTACCTGCCCTGATACTCCATACCAAGGAAGAAACCCTACCTGAAGGTGTTTTGGGGTGAGGAAATGCCCACCAGCACAACTGTTCTGCCTGCCCCTTCACTGCTGCCAAAACAGCAAGAACAAGTATCACCCTCTCTGATTCATCAGGTAAAAGTCAGGTTTCCTTCTTAACTTAACTCTTTAACTCTTAACTCTTTAACTTAATGTAGTTAGGCCTCCTCTATAACTTGATTTTAAACACACTGTTTTCTGATGCTGCTGGAACACACAAAAGAGATTACGAGGTTTCTTGGAGGTCAGGCACTCCTTTGCCACCTCCAGGACAGTTGACTGCCCTTCTGGCGGTGGCTGCTCTCACTGCAGGTGCTACAGTCAACTGAGTTATCTCCCTATGCCACCAAATCCAGGTGGTTATGCACAGTGGCTGCTCACTACAGGTCACTGCCTGACCACCCGTCAAACTGACCATGCTGTTCCCTTTTCATGGGCTGTTTACCAAATGACAGGACAAAGCATCCCTTCAGCATGGCCCAGTAGTGAACTGCTATCAACCTACTCAAATCCTAAGTTCAGGCCTGGTTCTTTTACTTACTAGTAAAGCAATATATATATGACAATTTATCTGTACATAAAACCATGTACCTCCTAGGATTAACTTATTTGAACAGGGTTTATTGTGATCTGCTCACAGTCTAGCTAGAGTCCTTCACTAAAAGAAAAGGAATACCTAAAATGAGACAGCCAAGGAATGGCCAAGTGCTGGAAGTCTCAAAGAATTCTAAAACGTTTATTTTGTTTTGTTGTGGTTAGGGACCTTTAGGAAGGCTTCATCCCTGGTTCCAGCATTAGGGTCAGGGGTCTTTTAATAACAGTTGACGAAGGTTGATTTCACAAATGAAGGAATCGATGCTCTGCAAGGTAAAGCAGCCTTTCCCCACCCAAGTCCCCCAGCTGGTCAGTGGCAGAGCTAGAATTGAAACCTAGACTAGTTTGACTTGAAAACCCAAGATTTTCCCAGTACAGAACACAACCTTAGAAGCAGACCCTGGCCACACTGGCTAAGAGCTGGGCTTGGAGCAGGTCTAGGGATCTCCAGAAAGGAAGGTAAGGGGGGAGGGGAGCTCAGGCTTTGTTCCTCGACAGCCACCTGTTCCCACTCCTGCACACAGTGTCTGACTCCGCCTCCGCTTTGTGGTTAGGGGGTGGGGGGGCTTTTTCCATCTTTTGTGTCTTGAAGGGTTTTTTCCTTGCTTTGCTCTTCCCTACTCTCTCCTTGTTCCTTTTTGTAGATAATACTCCCACAGGCCTCCCACAGCAGCTCCAAAATGCAGTCTCCTGAGCTGCTGCTTGTTGACAAAGGCTTTGAGCATCTCTAACAGGGCTCCTCCTCAACCTTCCCCTCGCTGTGACTCCCTACCTTGGTGAATGAGTCAAGAGTTGGGGGAGGGGACGGGCACAGTGGCTCACGTCTGTAATCTTAGCACTCTAGGAGCCCAAGACAGGAGGATCACTTGAGCTTATGATTTGAGAACAGCCTGAGCAAGCTCAAGACCCCATCTCTACCAAAACTAGAAAAATTAGCTCTGCGTCTATAGTAATAATTTTGTTCTGAGTATAACTTGTACGTGATGCGTCGCTTATGGTGGACACTTGTAGACTCAGCTACTCGAGGCTGAGGCAGGAGGATCACTTAGACCCAGGAGTTTGCTGTGAGCTATCCTGAGGCTACAGCACTCTAACCTGGACAACAGAGTGAGACTATCTTAAAAAAAAAAAAAAGATCCAGTGGCTTACACCTATAATCCTAGTTCTCTGGGAGTTCGATGTGGGTGAGTTGGTTGAGCCCAGGAGTTCGAGACCAGAATGAGCTAGAACGAGACCCCATCTCTACTAAAGACAGAAAAACTAGCCAGGTGTTGTGGCAGGTGCCTGTAGTCCCAGCTACCTGGGAG
>NW_003852465.1:9759115-9766886 GCF_000181295.1 Otolemur garnettii
TTGCTGTAAGCTATGATGCCATGGCACTCTACCGAGGGTGACAAAATGAGATTCTTGTCTCAAAAGGAAAAAAAAAAGAATGACCGTAATATTTAATAGTGTATTTTCTTCTGGAAGTGGGAACCAGGGCACCAAAACTAGTGACACAGGCATTGTGCCTGGAGCTGCTGGAAGAGGCGATGTATTTTAGACAAGGTAGCAAACCTTTCTGCCTCAAGTTTTCCCCCTGTGATTGGCAGTTATAATAGTAACTAGCTCATAAAGTTATCATGAAGATTAATGAGATAATTCAAGTAAAATACTTAGCACAGTGCCTGGCACAAAGTTAATGCTCAATAAATGTAAGCTGTTGTACTTCTCAGGGGCACCCCAGACATTCCATCTACTCACTGCTCACCCTAACCCAAGGTGACTGATTTGACTTAATGCTCAAAACCAACGCAGGCAGGTAAGATAGAAACCTGACAGTCTAAACCAGTGGTTCTGGACATTCCTAATGCCACAATGTATTTTCATTGTTACAAAGGGGTCGCGACCCACAGGTTGAGAATTGCTGGTTTAAACAGTCTAAACATTTTTACCTTACAAGGATGACTGTAGGACCACCTGAGCGTGAAACAGCCACTAACAACTAGTCCTATGCTGAAAGGAGGAGGACTTGGGACCTAGGATTCAGAGATGGTCAAAGTTGGAATCCTGGCTCTGCCAGGGTACCAACCTTGTGACCTTGAGCAAAGTCTTCCCTCACCCCTTCTTCTCTCCCTGAAAAAGCTCTGCCTCTGTTTCCTCCTTTGTGATACGGAGCATAAGAAGCATCTACCCTGGCTGTTTTCACAAGGCTCCTATGAGACTCAAAATCAGATAATAGTAAATAATAAGCATTTACACGATTCACATGTAACCCACTCTTGCAGGTCCTTTACACATGTTCTCTCAGGTAGTCCTCAGGACACCCCTGTAAGGTTGTTATTACCATCCCCAATTTATAGATAAAAAAGTAAGAGTTGGGCGGCGCCTATGGCTTAAAAGGGTAGGGTGCCAGCCCCATATGCCAGAGGTGGCAGGTTCAAACCCAGCCCCGGCCAAAAAATAAATAAAAAGTAAGAGTCACAACTTGCTTTTAAAAAAGTCACACAGGCCAAATCATCCATCAGAGGAGGACCAAGCAGCAGAGTAGTACTCAAACGTCGGTAGTCACTAGTTTTCAGCCAGATCCACATCCTTCACAAAATGAACTGACTCCTGAAATGCCCCTCTCAGTTGTAGAATGCTTGACCTGTCACCAGGAGGGGAACAGATGGGCATCTGGGAGAGGGGATCAATTCACAGCCCAGGACCGGTCCAAGGTTGGAAGTGGGGTGGGAAGCGTGATCTGCGGACTCCTTAGGGTCATTCCTCCTCTTAGGAGTCAGATTGCTGACTTCACAGGCCTAAGGAGGAAGAACGCTTCCTGTCTTCTCATTTAAATACAGGTGCCCTGGCCTTTAGTCCTGGTGGCTGATGAGGGTAGGTGGAGCGGGAACACTCTTTTCCGATGCTAGTGGCTGTGGGTGTGTCTCAAGGGGTGGGCGTGCTGAACCTCCCGCTTCACTTGTTCGGGAACAAATTGCTGTTTTGGCCCGGGCGGCTCCTTTGGAGCGCGGGCGGTAGCCGCGCTCGCTGGCAAATCGTGGGAGGGAGGAGGAGCGGGGTTGGCAGGCTAAGCTTGGGGACCGCTCGGCGCGGGAAATGACAGCCGCCCCTAACCTGGCTCCTCTCCGCCCCGCCGGCCCCTCCCCTCGCCCCCTTGCGGGAGGGACAGCGGGCGCTCCGCTCTCCCCACTCCGCTCTTAACACCCTCTTACCGCGACGCGCAGCTCAAGGTTAGGAAGTTTTCCCCAGCGCCTGACCTCTGTTGGTCCCCAGTATTTGCAACCCCACACTGTAGTATGGCTTAGGAGCGGCAAAAGGTGGTAAATACAACAGAGAAATATAGGGGCGAGACAAAAGGTCTAGAGCTACTCACCCCACCACATACCCTTTCCACCTCCGGGGTCGCAAGGAAGGTATCTGGACCTTACTCCTAGAGCTAGCCCCTCTCCGATTTCCTGACAGCTCCTGCCCGCAGCGGTATCTCCTGGTAGCAGCTTGATGCATTTTCCAGAGGGTCAAGCTAAGGATAAGACAGGCTTGAACGCCTAGAAGCTGCGTTCAGGACCTCCGACCCCTCTCCTTTCAGACTTCCCTGAGCAGTCGGAGCCCCTCTAGAGGCCCGACCTCCGCCTACCGCCGGGCCTTCACCTCCGCCTGATCGCGCTTTCCTGTTATATTTTTCCTCCGGGAAAGCATTTTATACAACATATCCTACACACACTCCTTGAACCCCCCTCCCGTTCCTCCGAGAAAGGAGAGGCTGCGAGGAGGCTCTCTGAGAACCCTCCAGGCTTCATAGAAAGACGCCTCGCCCCTCCGCTGAAGCTGAGTCAGCTGGAGCCGACCAGGCGCTCACCAGTCATTCTCCGAGGGGCGGGAGGGGCGGTCCCTGTGGCCTCCGAGGGAGTGAGGGCGGCCGCCGTCTCCTCTACCCCTACCGAGGTCCCGAGGGGAGAGGCATCCCTCGGCGGGAGGCCTGTGCCTTTAAGGAGGCGGCCCTTACTGGGTGTGCCCCGTCTCCATGGTTACCCCGGTGCAGGCGGCGGGCGCGGGAGGTAGCCAGGGAAGCTGCAGCTTCTTCCCGACAGACGGAGGAAGCTGCGGGGACCCGGTGACTAGAGGAGCTCGGGCGGGAGCAGATCTGCTGCTGAAACGCAAGCTGCTGCCGCAGCAGCAGGTACAGAGAAAGCAGCGGCCTCGGAACCTGGAGCCTGGGATTTGTGAGCGATCAGGGCGCGAGGGGCCACGCGCCATGCCCCAGGCCCCGACGGCGCGGACGCCTCCTCGAGCGCTGGGGGCTTGCGGGACCTGCGAGCCCGGACTGGGCATTGTCCCCCGACGGCTGCGCTAGAGGGCGCGGGGCTCGGCGGGGGGCGGCCGAACTGGGCGCCCTCCCCCGGTGCTGAGTCCCCGCACCTCGGAGGGATGGGGCGGGCGGCCACAGTCGCCTAAGATGCCGGCCATGCGGGGGCTCCTGGCGCCGCAGAACACCTTCCTAGACACCATAGCTACGCGCTTCGACGGCACGCGTGAGTCCGACCCTCACCCCACTCCCTTTCGGACCAGCAATCCCCTGCTGGCCCGGCCTTGAGCCCCCATATCGCGGCTTGTCGCCCTCCCGGCTCCTCTCAAAGCTGACCACGGTCTCCTCTGCCAGGGCCGTTTTCCTCCAAAGGGTTCAGGATCCAGCACTGCTGCAGGCGAGGCAACAAGGCTGGAAGTCCCTGGGTATGAAGCCAGGGATGCTTTCTCTTAGAAGCGGCTCACCTGGCCCTAGACAAACCCATCCCATTCTAGTGGCAGGGCTCAGGGACAGCCAGGAGGGTTCAAAAAAAGATTTAGACAAGAGATTTGCAAACAGACATAGAGTAGGAAGGACTCAGAAGAGCTATGTGTGTCCAAGGCTGTTTCACAACCTAAACCCACCAACCTTGGAGAGCCCGTTCAGCCCCAAAGAAGATGGGTTTGGAACTCCCACCAGACTGAGGAAGTTTGGAGAAGGCACCCTGAGCTCTGGATCCTGGGTTCCTGGGGCTCTGAAAACACAGAAAGTTGTGAAACCCCTTCCTCCTCCTCCTCCTCCTCCCTCACACTCACCCCTAGTGGGGCTTCCCAACTCTCTGACTAGATCCTCCATGGTCTCTGGTTCCTGATAGCCAGCGGGCGGGAGTTCGTCGTGGAGCTCTTCCCCCTCCAGGCTCTTCCATCTGCTTTGTCAGTGTGCTTGGCTCCTGCAGCCTGCTGATTCAGCGCCCCCACTCCCCAATACATTCCTGGCTCCAGGCTCCGGTGTTCAGCCACCATTCTTACTCCCCCATTCTTGATCGTGTTCACTAATTTCTGAGCCGGATTAGGCAGCTGGGCTCAGACACAGAGGGCAGGCTGTATAGCGGCCAGGGTTCCCTCCCAGTGGGAGGAGTGAGACAGGCAACCTGGTTACCTGGATTGTCGGTGAGCCTGGCAGAAGTAGAGGTGGGGCTGCGGCTGACTTCCTTTGGGCACCCCAACCCCAATCCTGACCCCAAACTGCTCAGGACACCTTCCAGAGAGCATAGTGTCCACACGGGCCTGCATTCACTAACCTCAGTGATGATTCTTGAATGTACTCTCACACATGCTGCTAGTGCCTCCTTGCAGGGCACTGACACATAGGTAACTGATTCTGATTCATAAACAGCTCCTGCCCTCCCATACATACAGGATTCCTGGGTTTGCCAAATGTACTCTTTGGTTGCAGGCATTTGGGAGAGGAAGGCCTCCCTTTCGCCCCACACCCCTCTGAGAGATGCTCTCTTGCAGACAGTAACTTCGTATTGGGCAACGCCCAGGTGGCGGGGCTCTTCCCCGTGGTCTATTGCTCTGATGGCTTCTGTGACCTCACGGGCTTCTCCCGGGCTGAGGTCATGCAGCGAGGCTGTGCCTGCTCCTTCCTCTATGGGCCAGACACGAGTGAGCTCGTCCGCCAGCAGATCCGCAAGGCCCTGGATGAGCACAAAGAGTTCAAGGCTGAGCTGATCCTGTACCGGAAGAGCGGTGAGGGGCCACCTGGCCCGCCTGCCTCACCTTGCAGTCTCACCCACCCATCTGCAGTCCCTCCTCCTTTCCCTTCCCACCTTTCCCATCTCCCCATCTCATCCCCTCTTCCTCCACCCACCTCTCATCTCTGGCCCCTTCTTTCTACGATCCTCAGCCTCTATTTAATTCCACTCTTGAGTTTCCCACATCCAACGGAAAAACATCCTGTCTCCACAGGCAACTGACTGTCTGCTGTCCCTTGCTGCCCACCCACATCCTTTAAAACCCCCATTCCATCAAGCCCAGTCCTAAGTGAAACTGGCCTGCCATCCCCTCCCAGAAGCCCCTAGACACTGCCTGTGACTTGCCCAAAATGTCAGTGGAGCCAGGACCTCTGTCATCTTAGACAGGACTGAGGGTAGGAGGTAGACTGAGTCTGTTTTTGTGCCTAGGGCTCCCCTTCTGGTGTCTCCTGGATGTGATACCCATAAAGAATGAGAAAGGGGAGGTGGCTCTCTTCCTGGTCTCTCATAAGGACATTAGTGACACCAAGAACCGAGGGGGCCCCGACAGATGGAAGGAGACAGGTGGGTACCCATAGGACTATTGATTTAGCTGCTCTGGCTGGGGTGTTGGGTGCTCAGGCCTGGGAGAGGCCTTGGCACCCAGTCTGAACTTGTGGATCTCCCTACTTGTCTTGCACTCATGGGCTCCAACTCATCTCTACATGCTCAGGTATGGAAAGCTTTACTTTCCAAATAGGTTGGTTGGAGCAAAGTTAGAGTTTTAAAGTCAACTTTATTAAGAAATGGAAAGCAATGAACTCCACTGTGCCTGTGACCAGTTCAGCGAGGCTGATTACAAACCCCCTCGATTCCTTTTCCCCATGTACACCTGACTGGGGAGCCCTGGCCAAAGCCCTCTTTTAAGTTCTTGGGGTCTTTGTCCTTTGTATCCATCTGCCAAAGGCTGGGGAGATCTTTGGGCAGGTCACAAAGCTATCATCAGAAGTTGTTCCAAGTCCTCTTTGCTACTTGGAGATGCTGGGGATACTCTCCATTCCTAATCCCACAGGTCTGCCTTTCCACCATGTCAGACTTCAGTGTCACCTTGGGTCCCTCACCTAGACCCTGGGCTCCTTCTCTGAGCTCCCACACCTCTGCTAATGGTCTCCTGCTAGCTCTGCACCCATCCCCTGTAAACTAGCTCCCACTTCTTTGCCCAGATCTCTCCTGCCTCCTGTGGGCCAAACCCCCTCCTCCTAGAAGCAGGCCCTGGACAGTGTCTGTATGCACACCTAGGTCTGCCCATTGCTGGGGTAAGCAAGCGAGCCCAGGAAATGAGGAATTACTGAGCCTTCAACTCTAAACAAAGTAGTCAATGAGCCAGACAAATCCATGAGCCAACAACAGGTGTCCTATATCCAAGACCCTGTGCCAAAGTGTTTGGTATTCATCATCTTCAGGAGTCCCTCTTCTTTTGCAGGTGGTGGCCGGCGCCGATATGGCCGGGCAGGAGCCAAAGGCTTTAATGCCAACCGGCGGCGGAGCAGGGCTGTGCTCTACCACTTATCTGGGCACCTGCAGAAGCAGCCTAAGGGCAAGCACAAGCTCAATAAGGTGGATAGATCACTAGGGTGGGTGTTTGGGGTGAGGGCCAGGGTAGGGGCAGACAGAGGAGATGGGGAAGCAGAATGGGGCCCACTATAGAGAGAATGTCCATTTAGGCTCCACTAGTGCTTTGGGGGCTGGGACTGAGGGTGGGAATGTCACATCTTTGATCCATCAAGTCTATAAAGTCTTGGCCTTGGAATCAGATGGGCCTTGGTTCAATCTTGGATCCTCCTTAAGCACTTGTGTGTGACCTCCCTGCTCCTCAGTTTTCTGATTTATAAAATGAAGACTCCAATTGCTATGTCAGAGGTTGCTTTCAGAACACAGGGAAAGAAAGGTGGTGAATGCCTGTCACGGACACTGTCCAAACTCATCCTGTGCCAATGTCCTTTCCTCTGCCTGGACCTGCCCTGCCACATGCAGGGGGTGTTTGGGGAGAAGCCAAACTTGCCTGAGTACAAAGTAGCCGCTATCCGGAAGTCACCTTTCATCCTGCTACACTGTGGGGCCCTGAGGGCTACCTGGGATGGCTTCATCCTGCTTGCCACACTCTATGTGGCTGTCACCGTGCCCTACAGCGTGTGTGTGAGCACAGCCCGAGAGCCCAGCGCAGCCCGTGGCCCACCGAGTGTCTGTGACCTGGCCGTGGAGGTCCTCTTCATCCTTGGTGCGTGCTCTCTGCCCTTCCACACCACATTCTGGGAACCCTGGGGCTTTGATGGGGATGGTCTGCATGGCTTTCGGTTCCCTACAAGTGTCCCTCTTACCCTCCCCCTGTTTGTGACTTGTGAACTATGGATTCAGACTTAGGTTCCAAACATGTCTGTGCCACTAATGTGTTATATGACCCTGAGCCAGTCAAAGCCTCTCCAAGTCTCAATTTCTTCCTCCATAAAATAGGCATAACAACATCTACCTGTTAGAGTTACTATGGGAACTAAGTAAGATGATGAATGTAAATGGACAGTGTCAAGAACTGAGTACAGTGTCAAGTACTGAGTAGGTGTCTGATAAAGAGTGGCTTCTGCCAGATGTGGGTGGCTCATCCCTGTAATCCCAGCATCTTGGGAGGGTGAAGTGGGAGGATCACTTGTGACAAGGAGTTGAAGACCAGCCTGGGCAACATAGTGAGACAACTTCTCTAAAGTAAAAATGAAAACGATTAGCTGGGTGTGATGGCATGCACCTGTAGTCCCAGCTACTTGGGAGGCTGAGGCAGGAGGATTGCTTCAGCCCAGAAGTTTGAGGTTGCTGTGAGCTAAAATGATGCCATTACACTCTACCCAGGCCAACAGAGGACAACTGTCAAAAAAAAAAAAAAAAAAAAAACAGACTCAGCTCCCATAGCACAGTGGTTTCAGCACCAGCCACATATACCCAGGCTGGCCGGTTCTAGCCCAGCCCCGGCCAGCTAAAAAACAATAACAATTGCAATAAAAAATAGCCAGGCGTTGTGGCGGGCACCTGTAGTTCCAGATACTTGGGAGACTGAGGCAAGAAAATTGCCTGAG
>NW_003852465.1:9767242-9774612 GCF_000181295.1 Otolemur garnettii
AAAAAAAAAAAAAAGAAGGGCTTTCCCCCCACCCCATGCTGACTCCAACTCCAACTCCCCACAGACATTGTGCTGAATTTCCGTACCACATTCGTGTCAAAGTCGGGACAGGTAGTGTTTGCCCCAAAGTCCATTTGCCTTCATTATGTCACCACCTGGTTCCTGCTGGATGTCATCGCAGCACTGCCCTTTGACCTGCTACATGCCTTCAAGGTCAACGTGGTCAGTGTGGCTGGGCTGAGTGGGTGGGCTTTGGGGTGGGGCCGGTGGGGCCAGCCCAGGCTGACCTGTTTCTTCCCTCCTTGTGTCAGTACTTCGGGGCCCACCTGCTGAAGACCGTTCGCCTGCTGCGCCTGCTGCGCCTGCTCCCGCGGCTGGACCGTTACTCACAGTACAGTGCAGTGGTACTGACCCTGCTCATGGCCGTGTTCGCCCTGCTGGCCCACTGGGTGGCCTGCATCTGGTTCTACATCGGCCAGAGAGAGATTGAGAGCAGCGAGTCTGAGCTGCCTGAGATCGGTACTGGAGGCGCCCTGTGCCTAGGGCGGGGATGGGGTGAGGGGTGGGTGGACAGTGGGGATGGTGTGTGGAGTGTGTGAACGCATCAGTGGAGTATGTGTGCTGATCCAGGTCAGAGACTTGTGCAGGCCTATGTATGTGTGAGTCAGAGAAGGGCGCGTACAAGTGTGATTGTGACAGCCACCTCCATGTAGCAGGCCTGCTGTCCAACAGCAAGGCATTGAGAAAGCCTGAGGGTTGTCTGGGGCGTCCCAGTTGCTTTCGTGGCTTCCTGGTGGCCAAACGTTGATCATATTCCTTAAGCCCCTGCTGGCTGGGAAGGCTGAGCAGGAAGCCATGCCCTCAAGGGTTCCTCTGACAGCTGCACTTCCCTGCCATCCTTTCTGAAGCCCATGCCCACCAGCTTGGCTCCCAAGGCCCCTGCCTCCCTCTCACCACTTCCAGCCAATGTCTCTGCTGTGTCCCCACTCTCCCCCAGCCTGGAAAGCAGCTTTCCCTTTGTCCCCCAGCTGTCTCCTTCATGTCACCTCCACTTACACAGCTCCTCCCTCTGCTTGCCACCCACTCGAGTCTTAACTCCTGCTGGGAGGGATTCCAATCCCACCACTCCACCCGAAATGCCACCCAAAAGGTCACTGTGACCTTCCAGGGACAAACCCTCATCCTCCTTGAAGTCCCTGTAGCATCTGGCCCTGCCAACCTTGCTCCTCTTTGCCATGTGTGGTGTGGCCTTCTGCCAACGTCCTTCCAGCCCCTAGAGCAGGCGTCCTCAAACTACAGCCCTCCAGGTGTTTTTGCCACAGCTGCTTGTCCTGCTTAGCAGCTGACTTGTCCTGGAGCCCGCAATATGGCCCTCCAACGGTCTAAGGGACAGTGAACTGGACCCCTGTTTAAAACGTTTGAGGGCTCAGTGCCTGTGGCTCAAGTGGCTAAGGCGCCAGCCACATACACCTAAGATGGCGGGTTCAAATCCAGCCTAGGCCCACCAAACAACAATGATGGCTGCAACCAAAAAAAATAGCCAGGTGTTGTGGTGGGCGCCTGTGGTCCCAGCTACTTGGGAGGCAGAGGCAGGAGACTGCTTGAGCCCAGGAGTTGGAGGTTGCTGTGAGCTGTGATGCCACAGCACTCTACCCAGGGGGACAGCTTGAGGCTCTGTCTCAAATATATATATTTGATCCTTCTCTGCCACCCCCACCAAAGGGGGCTAAGATCACATCAAATGTCCAAAAAAGTTTGAGGACCCCTGCCCTAGAGTTTCAGGATCTCCAGACAGGCTTTCCTCACATCACTATTCCCTCCTTTCATTTTCTCTTGGCCATGACACTAGCACCACTACATAAATACTCAACTTCCTTACTTTCTCTTTATGCAAACCATTCCTTTCCAGCCATTCCTACTCTCTATATGCCTCAAATCCAAAATTGAACCTACTTTCTTCCTCCCAAACTCTGCAGCCCTCTGTCAGCTTTCCAGTAACTACCATTTGGCCTTGTTTCCAGCTGTTTAGGTGGCCTCTCATGACTGTCTACTCCGTGGTGGAGTCACTAGGTGTCCAGGTCAGCCTTAGAAACCTTCTCTTGTCAGTCCCCTGGGGACCACAGGCTCCTGTGAATCTTCTCTCCTCACCACACTCACAGGAGGCCAGCATGTGCCTGAAAGAGCCCACTTGGATGTTCCCCTGAGCACTCTAGTTGCTGAGTGTGGGGACACCAGGACACTCTAGGCACTGTCAGAGCCTTGGCGTCTGCTCTTCCCAGAGGGGGGAGATGGGTAATGGTAAAGCAAAGCCCTGATCCTTCTCTGCCACACCCCCCAAAAGGGGGCTGAGATCACATCAAATGTCCAGATCCATCCCCACCCCCAGAAGTAGGATCCAGGCACACTTGGTCTTGTGTCCTCTCTTCCAACTGCCCCACAGGAGTTGGGGATATGACATTAAGAACATCTCTGGGTTTGGTGCCTGTAGCTCAAGCCGCTAAGGCACCAGCCACATACACCAGAGTTGGCGGATTCAAATCCAGCCTGGGTATGCCAAACAACAATGACAACTACAACCAAAAAATAGCTAGGCATTGTGGCGGGCACCTGTAGTCCCAGCTACTTGGGAGGCAGAGGCAAGAGAATTGCTTAAGCCCAGGAGTTGGAGGTTGCTGTGAGCTGTGATGCCATAGCACTCTACCCATGGCAACAGCTTGAGGCTCTGTCTCAAAAAAAAAAAAAAAAATCTCTGGCTCCCAGAGAGGCTGTGGTCAGGGGAAGGTGTGGGGCCAGCTGACCCTTGTAGATATACATGGTACTTCTTTTACCCCTGAGTTCTAGGGTGGTTGCATTCTATCTGGAACTGGTGCAGTCTACATTTGGAGAGTTTCCAAGTCCTTCACATCATCATCCCCTTCTTTCTCACCACTAGGGGGTTCACACCAAACCCAGACCTCGCAAAGTTCACCCGTGGTTTCCTTGTTTTGCTGTGGGGTGTTTTTGTTTGTTTTTGTTTTTGTTTTTGTTTTGTCCAGACAGAATTCTACCATATACCCTGAGCAGAGTGCAGCGGTGTCATAGCTCACTGCAACCTCAGACTCCAGCTATGGACATCCTGCTACCTCAGCCTCTGGAAGCCACTGGGACTATAGGGTTTTTCTTTTTTTTCATGAGTTGAGGTCTCACTCTCACTCAGACAAGTCTCAAACTCCTGAGCTCAAGCAATCCTCCTACCTCAGCCTCCCACAGTGCTGGGATTATAGTGTGAGCCACCACGCCCAGCAAAGTTCAGCCTTGGGAAGAGATATCTTTATAGGGGGAGGTAAGACTGAGCTGAGTGGGTGGGTTGCTGGTCCAGCTCTGTCTAGTGGGAGGCTCTTTCTCCATGCCTTCTTTGCCTGGTTTCCTTCCCATAGTATTCCATCCCCATATTCCCCCTATCCTAGTAGAGGTGGGCTTAGTTTTCAAAAGATTGTTCTAAATACCTCAGAGGGTAACTGAGGGCATTTCTCAGTATCAAAGCCAACAGCCTCCAGAGCAGCCTGTGCTGGCCTGACCACCCCAGGTGAAAACACCTGGAGCTGCTGATGCCCCATGGCCAGGACCAAGCAGAGAACCTCCCTCTCACTTCCCTCTGTCCTGTAGCTTCTTGCCACCCCACCCCTACCTTCCTTACCCCAGGTACCCCTTCAGAGGCCAGACTAAATGACAGTGAAGACTCATATACTCCATTGCATTCTCATGGGACACCTCAAGTAACAGAAGGGTGAACCCTCACCTTACCTTTGAAGACCTCGTTGTTAACCCCACATTCCAGACAAACTGAGCTACTTGCTTGTACCTAGTTCATACCTTTATCTCCATCAGGAATGACCCCCCCCCACCATGTCTTTGTATCAAAACCCT
Source organism: Otolemur garnettii (assembly GCF_000181295.1). Taxonomy (NCBI): domain Eukaryota; kingdom Metazoa; phylum Chordata; class Mammalia; order Primates; family Galagidae; genus Otolemur; species Otolemur garnettii. The sequence continues at coordinate 9,771,149 of NW_003852465.1, forward strand.
ATATATATTTTTTTATTTTTTTGAGACAGAGTCTTGCTATCTTGCCCTCAGTAGAGTGCTGTGGTGTCACAGCTCACAATCACTTCAAACTCTTGGGCTTAAGCGATTCTTTTGCCTCAGTCTCCTGAGTAGGTGGGACTACGGCGCCCACCACAACGCCCAGCTATTTTTTGGTTGCAGTTGTCATTGTTGTTTAGCTGGCCCAGGCTGGGCTTGAACCCACCAGCCTCGGTACATGTGGCTGATGCCCTAACCACTGTTCTACGGACACCAAGCCAAAACCCTACGTACCTTTTGAGACGAAGTGCAAGTGTCACTTCTTCCAGGAAGCCTTCTAGTCCTAGCTGTGGCACTTTGGTTTGAGCCCCTTGTGTGGGACCTTGGAGGTGTAGCTCCTGTCCCACATCATCTGTTCTTCTGAAGTGGAGCCTGCAGGAAGCTCCTCTAGTCTCTGCTCCTAGCACACAGGGCATGAGGTTGCTGAAGGAGTTGGGGGGTGAATGAGAGGAGGGTGTGAGGACCACAAGGACACATGTGCAAGGTGTTGGGGAGAATGTTTAGCAGGGGTCTGTGTGCTAAGGTGGGAGGGTCAGAGCACAGGGAGAGAGGTGAGATCCCACTGCAGCCTGTGACCATGAGCCATACCCCATACTTACCATCTGCTCTCAGTTCTAGATCAACTAATCTGCCTTCTCATACTTGCGCCCCATGGTCCTTGCACTGCCAGGACCTCTATGGACTCTGGGATTTTCCCACACTCCCACAGTCCTCCAGTGAAGCTCATAAGAGACCCCAGCCCACAGCCCTATCTCCTGCCAACATCAGGCCAGGCCAGGCCAGGAATATGGAACTGAGGGGAAGACCCTAGCAAATTCAGCCTCTGCTCAGTGGCCCAGTCTGACCTGCGACTGTGTGTGCATGTTTGTGTGTGTGTGTGAACACACACATCTACTTGTGTAGTGCCCAGGTGCCTGCCTGCCTCTGGCCCGAGTGTATGATCTGTGTCCTCTAAGTGTCCCCACCCTTGCCTGTGTGTCAGAGGGAACACACCTGTGTACCTCTGTTTTTCTCCCAAGTGTGCACAGGCCTTCTCAGGGTGAGTGGCTGTGGCTATGTGAGGTGCTCTCATTTGTCCATCTCAGCTGTGTAGGGTACACACATAATCTCAATGGTGTGTATGCACACGTCCACGTGGGTGTGCCTGAGAGTATGTATATGCACTCAAGATTGGGTGGTTGTGTGTTTATGGGGAGGGATGAGCCTGAATGAGGTGGGGAGGGAGAACTTTCTGGAGCAAATGGGCTTGGAGAGACAAAGGAAGAGGAGTCAGGGCAGACAGGTCAGAGGAGGTGGCCTCACCATCTAGCTTTGGGGACAAAGCTATGACTGAATGTGGTGAGCCCTTCCAGTTCATTTGTCCTCCCCAGTGGGACTCATTCCCTGAGATCAGGCTAACCATGGGGAAGAGGGCGTGACACCCCATAGGCTTTGGTGCTCCTTGGCCCCAACAGGAGCCAGCTGGGGAGATGACTTCTTTCCCATGTGCTTGTCTTGCTGACGGTTGAGGGAGTGGACTGGGGTGTGCCAGGCTGGTCAAGAAGGGGAAGTAGTGGGTCGCCAGGGAGGTTTTCTGTGCATGCATGTCCCCACTCCCAGATTCCAGTGGACATACTCACAGTGTAGCAGTGTCCTTCTGCCAGCTCAAGCTCTTCCCCTACCGCTTTCCAGGCTGGCTGCAGGAGCTGGCCCGCAGACTGGAGACTCCCTATTACCTGGTGGGCCAGAGCTCAGATGGAGGGAATAACTCTGGCCAGAATGACAACTGCAGCAGTGGCAGCAGCGAGGCCAATGGCACAGGGCTGGAGCTCCTGGGTGGTCCATCGCTGCGCAGTGCCTACATCACGTCCCTCTACTTCGCACTCAGCAGCCTCACCAGCGTCGGGTTCGGCAACGTGTCCGCCAACACAGATACGGAGAAGATCTTCTCCATCTGCACCATGCTCATCGGTGGTGAGACCTGGCCCAGGAGCCTCGGTCTTCTCTGGGCCCACTCCCAGATTTCTGGCCCCCGGGAGAGCCCTCCTTTCCCACCTCACCCCAGGTCCTGAGGCCACAGGTTCTTCCGCTCTAGGTGGTCCACGGAACCAAGGCCAGGGCTAGGAGACTGAGCCACACAGCGGCCCGTGTACCTTGCCTAGGAGCGTGCTGGGGGGCAGAGGACAGATGTGTCCAGCGTGGTGTCAGGCTGGGCCAGACCAGTCCTGTAGGTGACCCCCTCTCGCCACCCTCCCCCAGCGCTGATGCACGCGGTGGTGTTTGGGAACGTGACGGCCATCATCCAGCGCATGTACGCCCGCCGCTTTCTGTACCACAGCCGCACCCGCGACCTGCGCGACTACATTCGCATCCATCGCATCCCCAAGCCCCTCAAGCAGCGCATGCTCGAGTACTTCCAGGCCACTTGGGCTGTGAACAACGGCATCGACACCACCGAGGTGCAGCCGCCTCCCCAGCCAGCCCTTCTAGCCTCTGCTCCCTCAAGGGGTTGGCACTTGGCCTAAAATTATCAGGAGTGGGCTGGGTGAGGAATGCAGAATTTTGGGTCCTGCCCCTGCTCCCTCTTGTGGGCACAGCAGCAGGAAACGGAGGGCAGCTGAGGTGGCGAGGAGGCCCCTCTGAGCTCTGGTGAGACCAGACCTCTGAGCCAGAGTGCAGAAGGAGCAGCTAGGCTGCTCACAGGTGACTAAAGTGGTTGGGAGGGAGGCGGAGGCAGCCCCCTTGCTGACTCCACCCTGAGTGGAGCTTGATGCTGGGTGGGAGGCCACAGGTCCTGCCCACACCTCCTCTACCCCAAGGCCTGCAGGGTGGGAAGGGTCTGACTCTTCTGCTACCTCCAACCCTCCCATCTGCTTGCCTGCAGCTGCTGCAGAGCCTGCCGGATGAGCTGCGCGCAGACATCGCCATGCACCTGCACAAGGAGGTCCTGCAGCTGCCACTGTTCGAAGCCGCTAGCCGCGGCTGCCTGCGGGCCCTATCCCTGGCCCTGAGGCCTGCCTTCTGCACGCCTGGCGAGTACCTCATCCACCAAGGCGATGCTCTCCAGGCCCTTTACTTTGTCTGCTCTGGCTCCATGGAGGTGCTCAAGGGTGGCACTGTGCTCGCCATCCTAGGTTTGTGAGAGTGGGAGAGAGGGGATGGGGACCCTGTGTGTGGAGAGTGTGTGTGTGGATGTGACCATGGCTCCAATCTGCAGAAAACCCAGAGAGGGGATATAGACAAGGCCACTGGGAGAGAAAAAACCAGAGTGGGGTCATGGCTCCCGGGCAAAGCTCAGAGAAGACCTAGTGACTGCAAGGTGGCAGCATAGAGAGGTGGAGAGGATCTCACAGGTATTCCTGGGGCAGAGCTAATGGGGCCTATCTTTTTTTTTTAAGACAGAGTCTCGGCTCGGCGCCTATAGCTCA
>NW_003852465.1:9775059-9786780 GCF_000181295.1 Otolemur garnettii
GGTTTGAACCCACCACCCTCGATATATGGAGCCAGCACCCTACCCACTGAGCCACAGGTGCTGCCCTGGGACCTGTCTTTTAAAAGGAGCCAATCAATGAGCGAGCAGATGGGAGAAGCACTTCTTGTTAGGAGAAAAATCAAATGCTGAGGATGGAAGTGCTGGGGATGGTCAGGCAGGGCTGAAAAGAAAAGGAAAAAAAGCTGTGCTGTGGGTTGGGTGGAGAGGTGGGATGCTACTTTCCTGTGGCCGATCACAGAGTAAGCCCAGAGCCAGGATGGGTGACAGCAGAGCTCAGTCTCCAAATGGCCAGGGAGAGGCAATCTGATAAAAGTGGTGTTTACAGCATGCAGTAGAACTTCCATAATTGACACCTCCCTACATTGACCACCTCCTTAAGTTGATCTAATTCATAGACCATTCACCACATGTATGTGTCAGTACAATAGGCCTCGTTCCTTATGTTGACTACTTCCATGTGTTGACCAGTTTGTTATAGCCCCTTGGGTGGTCAACTTACAGAGGTCCTATTGTATATATTTCCCTTCTTGGCAAAAGAAAGATGTGAGAATAGGCCAACTGTGCTATCCTAGCACTCTGGGAGGCTGAAGCAGGAAGATTGCTGGAGCAAGAGCAAGACCCCATCTCTACTAAAAATGGAAAAACTAGCCAGGTGTCATGGCAGGTGCCTGTAGTCCCAGTACTTGGGAGTCTGAGGCAAGAGGATCTCTTGAGCCCAAGAATTTAAGGTTGCTCTGAGCTCTAATGACTCCACTGCACTCTACCCAGGGCAACAGAGTGAGACTCTGTCTCAAAAAAAAATAAGAAAGAAAGAAAGAAAGATGTGAGAATGAGGAAGTACTCCCTAGAGGAGGACAAGGAGATTGCAGTTATGGAACTGAAATCATTGTGCCGATCACAGGGTCTCCTAGCATGACTAGCCCAGTCCCAGTCCCCACATGGTTTGTGTTACTTAAACCTCCCAGAACCCAGTGGTGTAGGAAATAATATTATTCTCACTTTGCATAGAAGGAGGCCAAGGTCAGAGAGATTAGTGAACAGGTAGAGATTGACCAACTAGGCTTGGAACTGTCTGCCTGGCCCTAACTCTCACACTTCTTCGCATGGTGCTCCCAGGCACTCTGAAGGTAATGGTGCCTACAGAGAGGGAATAATCTCAGGTGTGGACGTGCACCCTTGGCTTCAGGAAAGCATATTCAAGTTCCCTGGTAAACCTGAGACTGCATCCATGAAAAGCTGCTAACAAGGAGCATAGCACTGTAGCTGTGGGAGGCACTCAGGGGTGACTCTTCAGGGTGGGGAACACTGGGACCTGCTTGGGTATTCATGGCACCCACACAGGATGAAAGGGACATGGTGACCCGAGCATAGATGACCACAGCTGAACCGTCAGGCAGCCAAGGCATGTGTAGACTCACTGTGGGGACAGCTGCAATCCTGAGAGGGGAATGAGGTTTATCACTAGCCTGGCAATCCAAAGTGAAGATAAGAAGTAGGAGAGAAGCAGAAAGTTGGTACAATGTTGCTCAAGGCCCCAGTGGGTACTGTATGTGCACTCTTAGCCCCTTCAGGAGAGTGATCTTCCAGCAGGAAACAGGAGGGAAAGCACTACCTTGGACCCTGAGAGAGATGACAGGCTATTGACACCCTTCATTTTGCATCTGGCTTCTGGGCCTAGATCAGCTTATGCCAGACTGAGAAGAAATAGTTGTGCCACTCAAGTGGCTGGCAATCCTCAAGGAATGATGGAGAACTGGAGAGATTCAGAAGGGCACAAAGACAGATTCTGACCATTGAATACTGGTCAACCCAAAGCAAGACTGTCGCATGGATTACTCAACAGATGGTTTTCAGCTTGGAGCCAAGGAAGCGTGTGGCTGGGAGCTGGCACAAGCCCTCAGAGATGCTCTTCACTGGTTGGTGCCAGGCTCCAACTCTCAGAATAGCCACATTCAGTGTTCACTACTGACAGAGCCACAGGAATGGCCATTGCCTGTGCCCTGGGCCTTTGCCTATAAGATGTCTTTAGTACTAGGACTTATGTCCCCATCAGGCTATCCTGTTCTGGCCCATTTGTTCTGGATGAACAATTTCCCCATTCACTTGGAGGCTCTGGATGCCCTGATGAGTGCCCCAAAACTGGTTCCCAGCCCCAATCAGGGCCTGGCTTTCTGCACCCACAACTCCCCCAGCTGCTGCCTTACCCCAGATTCACCTTACCTGGCTGCATCCTGCCTGCTCCTGGCAACTGAGGCTCACCCACATTCACCAGTGTAGCTTCTGACCCTGACCTTTGTCTGTGAAAAGTCTCTTGTGAGTAAGGAAGGATTTGATGACCTAAGACACCAACCTGGAAGGCAGCCTTAGTTCCCGAGACTCTGTTTCTCATTTCTTTCTTCTTTAGAGACAGAGTCTTACTCTGTCTTCTGGGCTAGAGTGCAGTAGCGTCATCATAACGGCTCATTGCAACTTCAAACTCCTGAGCTTAAGTGATCTTCCTGCCTCAGCCTCCTGAGTAGTTGGGACTACAGGTGTGCACCACTATGCCCAGCTAGTTTTCGATTTTTTGCGATTTTGTAACAACCGGGTCTCACTCTTGCTCAGGCTGGTCTTGAACTCCTGGTCTGAAGCAATCCTCCCACTTCCTGATGAGCTAGGAATACAGGCGTGAGCCACTGTGCCCAGCATATCTCATCTCTTGAAGGAAGACAAGAAACACACATCCTATTTCAGAGGACACCAAGGAGAAGAGAGCTCATTCCTCAGGTGATCACACTGAGATCCAAACAGCTCTCAGCAAGAACAAGAAAGATGGTTTGAAACCAAGGAAACCCCCCATTTAATGGGGGTGCTTTCTACATTTAAGTTTGAGCAAAAGTCCAGAAACATTTAGAGACCTCACGCCTCAGTGTGTGCTCCTGGCAGCCTGAGGTGGCCCGCAGGAAGGAGTGGTAGCCATCCTTTGCCTGTAAGCATAAAGAAACACTTTCTCATAGTTTGAGTTGTCTGGCAATGGGGTGAACTGCCTGGAGGCCAGTTAGTGCTCTGCCTGAGCCCAGACTTTGGGCCTATCCCTGTGGAGAATGATCTATAGGGGTCTTTTGTTGGAAAAGAAAGGAAAGAAATGAACTTTTTTTTTGAGATAGAGTGCTTCCCAGGAACCTCAAACTCTTGGGCTTAACCCATTCTTTTGCCTCAGCCTCCCAAGTAGCTGGGACTACAGGTGCCTGCCACCATTCCTGGCTATTTTTTGGTTACAGTTGTCATTGTTGTCTATCAGACCCAGGCGGGATTTGAACCCTCCAGGCTTAGTGCATATGACCAGCGCCCTACTCACTGGACTATGGCACCTAGCCAGGGAAATGAACTTTTATTGGTCTTAGTGTCAGGCACTTTATCTACATTAACTCATTTAATCCTTACCAGTCCCTGGCCAAACATCCTATTTCATTGATTTCAAGACATGCCCTCCCCCTAAAACACACAATTCACCATCTCTGACACTGGGCTGAAGACTAATTGATACCCTTTTATAATTGCTGTCAGCCAGGTGGCAATTCCAGCCAGATGTCAAATTCCCTTTTCCATGGGGAAACCCTCCATTGACCCCTTCTGGCTAAATCAAGAAAATTCCATGGACTCAGTTAAATTCAGCAATCTCCAGTAGAGAAGAGCAGCCAGGGCCCAGGAAGAAGTACTTTGGCCACATGACATTTTCACTGTGCCACATGGGGCTTTAAATTGCTGGTTCCAAACACTTTTCCTTGGGCAAGCTGTACCTGAATCGCCTCTTTTTTAAGATATCAGATTGTGAAGTCTCCTATAGACACCCTGGGATACTGTGGGGGGTGGGGAGCTGGGAGTTTGGTCTAACTTCCCCAGGGAATTCTTTTTATATTTATCAAACAGAGGCTCACTTTGTCACCTTCGGTAGAGTGCCGTAGCATCACAGCTCACAGCAACCTCAAACTCTTGGGCTTAAGCAATTCTCTTGCCTCAGCCTCCCAAGTAGCTGGGACTACAGGCCCTGCCACAATGCCTGGCTACTTTTAGAGACAAGGTCTCCCTCTGGCTTAGGCGATCCACCTGCCTTGGCCTCCCAGAGTGCTAGGATTACGGGTATGAACCACTGTGCCCAGCCATTCCCCATGGAATTCTAATCTACAGGGCCAGCCTGAGACCACTAGGATGGTTTATTCTATCAGAACTGAAATTCTGATGTTTCTGCATGGTGGCTTTGCTCCCAAATATTTTTGGAAGACAGGGAGGCAGGCAGCAGGGGCCAGGCCACTCTGCCTGCTACAAGGTTGCACAATGGGTCTCAGCTGAAAAGGTCCACTGCTGAGGGAAGCTCAGCAGCTGGGGGACAGGGGACTTCCTGTGGCTGAGGGTTAAGCCTTGCTGACCTCTGCTTCCTCTCCCCAGGGAAGGGTGACTTGATTGGCTGTGAGCTGCCCCGGCGAGAGCAGGTGGTAAAGGCCAATGCTGATGTGAAGGGGCTGACATATTGTGTCCTGCAGTGTCTGCAGCTTGCGGGGCTGCATGAGAGCCTTGCACTGTATCCTGAGTTTGCCCCTCGCTTCAGCCGCGGTCTCCGAGGGGAGCTCAGCTACAACCTGGGTGCTGGGGGAGGCACTGCAGAGGTGAGGGTGCTGGGTATGTGTGGAAAGGGTTGGGTGCCAAGGAACCTGGGTCTCGGGTGGTGCTGTGCATGAGGCATGACCAGGGTGGAAGCCCCACTCTACCTGCCTATTCATACCCACGGCCCTAGCCTGGCCCTCCTCAGCTTATCTAAGATAACCTTGCCTTGCCCAGAGCAAAGTCTTAGTGATGGAAGCTGAGTGCCCTGGAAACAGACGAGGAACCTTGTAGGGTGCAGCCGGAGGAGTGGCCCCCAGGGTCTGGGGCTGAGCAGGGCAGGGACAGGCACTACCTCTCCAAGCTGTTTCTCAAGACAGCTCTGGGGCTTCCCCTGCTTCTTGATGGTGAAATGGGGCTGTTCTAAGGACTTTTTGCATTTGTCTGGATTCTGACACTAATTCCAAACCAGTTTTTAGAGCCCTGTTCTCTTAGATAATTCAGTTAGCCTTAGAGACCAAGTAGAGGGGTGGAATTTAGAGAGCCCTTCAGGGCTTAGCAGCTTCATGGTAGCAGGTTTCCCCTCCAAATTGGACCTCTTCCTCTGTGGAGTGGCAGACACTAGGTGCTCTGTTTAACAAAGATAGCTTATCACTTCTAGGGGAGATGAAGCCTTGGTAGGGGAGATAAGTAGGACATTAACAGTGGCCATCCATGTCAATTCACTGTCCCCCACTGTCTCCAGGTGGACACCAGCTCCCTGAGTGGTGACAATACCCTCATGTCCACACTGGAGGAGAAGGAGACAGATGGGGAGCAGGGCCCTGCAGCCTCCCCAGCTCCAGCTGATGAGCCCTCTAGCCCCCTGCTGTCTCCTGGCTGCACCTCCTCATCCTCAGCTGCCAAGCTGCTATCCCCACGCCGAACTGCACCCCGGTCACGTTTAGGTGGCAGAGGGCGGCCAGGCAGGGCTGGGGCTTCAAAGACTGAGGCTGGTCCCTCTGCTCCCCCACGGACACTAGAGGGGCTACAGCTGCCCACCATGCCATGGAATCTGCCTCCAGATCTGAGCCCAAGGTAAGTGGGTCCTGGGCAGAGATGGTGGCAATAAGGCTGAGATCCTAGCCAGGCACACCCCAGCCCTGGGCACCCTTCCTTCCATCTTAACTCCTGCTCAGCTTGCCTAGTTCTGCCTACCTCTCTAGGAAGCCTTCTTTGGCTGTTCCTTCCTGCTGCTGCCCCCTCCCATGGTTTGGTACATGGCATAATCCAAACCTTTGCTGTTTCACACTGCTCAAGCTTGGCCTCCCTGCTGAACTGCCAGCTTTTATGGGAAGGGGCCACTTGTTAGCTTTCTCCTGAGACCCCAAGGGCTCCTGGTCAGCTCCAGCCTCCTACAGACTGTGGACACAGGGAAATCCTGTCTCATGTGACACTGCAGTGGCTGCCTGTCCATTGATATGTTGTCCTGGCACCTGGGTCCACAGGGTAGTAGATGGCATTGAGGATGGCTGTAGCTCGGACCAGCCCAAGTTCTCTTTCCGCGTGGGGCAGTCTGGCCCGGAATGTAGCAGCAGTCCCTCCCCTGGACCAGGTACTGGGGGCCCGGGCATGGGCTAGGTTGGTGGGACAGCCCCTTTGTCCTATGAATCTCAAGCATTGTTGGCCTCTGAGCCTTCGGTGTTAGAGAAACTGGCAGAGTACAGACTGCCTGGGAGCCCTCTTGCTCATCACCACCCCACCCCCGACCTGTGCCAAGTGCACAGGGGTGTTAAACTAGTGCCTTGGTGTTAGATGTACTTGGGAACTGGATTTGGATCCCTGCTCTGTCAGCTTTCAAGCAGTGTGAACTTGGCTTCTTTGGCCCTAGCTCCCTGCCTATAAAATGAGTTGTTGCGTGTTAACTAAGATTAATCCTATAAGATGAGTTGTTGTGTGTTAACTAAGATTATGTAACTAAAATCTTTAGCATAATGTCTGACTTGGTGGGGGGATAGAGGTCTGGGGAACCAGGGGTGAAATGGACTCTAGGCCAGGCCAGGCAGGCCTGGGAAGTGGGCCAGGTAATGAGCTCCTAGGAATGTCCATTTCCCTGGGGGACAGACAGAGGACAGACACAAAGGACAACTTTCTGAGGGGAGGACAGTGCTGAGCAGTGTGACTGCGGGCTGCTAGGAGGTGTTTTCCCTGCCCCTGGCAGTTTGGGCAAAATTCAGCACCTTGGCTGAGGCCAGAAGTGATGATCCTTGGAGTTGGGAGGTTCAGTGAGGTCTATTCTAACTGGGGCAGAGGCCTGGACTCCACACTATCTGTCTCTTCTTACCAGCCCCAGCTGATAACCCCATCCTACTACCCACAGAGAGTGGCCTGCTCACTGTCCCTCTTGGGCCTGGCGAGGCAAGGAATACAGACACCCTGGACAAGCTGCGGCAGGCGGTGGGTAAGGGGCAGGGTGGAGGCAGGAAGGGATGGGGCAGACGTGCTGTTATGTGACCCGATTTTGTACTTCTCCTGAAGGTGGTGGAGCTGTCTGAGCAGGTGCTGCAGATGAGGGAGGGACTGCAATCACTTCGCCAGGCTGTACAGCTGGTCCTCACACCTCATAGGGAGGGCCTGTGTCCTCAGGAGCCAGGAGAGGGGCCATGCCCAGCCAGTGCCTCTGGGCTCCTGCAGCCTCTGTGTGTGGACACAGGGGCATCCTCCTACTGTCTGCAGCCCCCAGCTGGCTCTGCATTGAGTGGGACTTGGCCCCACCCTCATCCGGGGCCCCCTCCCCTCATGGCACCCTGGCCCTGGGGCCCCCCAGCATCTCAGAGCTCCCCATGGCCTCGAGCTACAGCTTTCTGGACCTCCACTTCAGACTCAGAGCCCCCCGGCTCAGGAGAACTTGGCTCTGAGCCCAGCACCCCTGCTTCACCTCCTCCTTCTGAGGAAGGGGCTAGGACTGGGCCCCCAGAGCCTGTGAGCCAAGCTGAGGCTACCAGCACTGGAGAGCCCCCACCAGGGTCAGGAGGCCTGGCCTTGCCCTGGGACCCCCATAGCCTAGAGATGGTGCTTATTGGCTGCCATGGCTCTGGCACAGTCCAGTGGACCCAAGAAGAAGGCACAGGGGTCTGACTGCCAGCCCCAGGACTCAGTGTTGCCAGACATGCTGCCATCTGCTGTTTTGACCAACCTCAGGATGGAGGAAGGGTGGTACCACCCCCCAGGACTCTGTGCTACCCGCTGGCTCAGGGCAAGGAACCTGAGAGTGAAGGAAGGCCTGGCCCCTGACCCTCAGCGAGGGTGGACTAGAGCCTCTGGGGCAGGCCCTACTCCCGGAGCCCTGAGCTCCTGGTCTCTTTCTGCAGGCTCGGGGGCACAGGTCTGAGGACAAAGAGGGGTTCTGCCATCCCCTGCATGTGCCCCTGCCTCCACCTATCCCCACATTTTTTATGTTAAAAATAATAATAAAAGAAACTACTTTGGAACATGGTGCTTTTTATTTACAAAAGAAAAACAATAAAGGAAAAGTCTGAAGCTAATCAGCTGGAGACGGGAGTGAAGGTGGCAATCTGAGGGGAGGAAAGGGAGAGTTGTCTGCAGAGAGAGAAAGAGGGGGAGGGGCTCTGGCTCTAGGGAAGCCACAGGTCCCAGCCTCTACTGGCTTCATGGTGCCAGCCCCACCCTTTCTCTAGGCTCAAATCAGTGGGCTAGCAGCTGGGCTTCCTGCTGCTCACCCTGGACAGAAGGTTTTTCTAGGAACCTGAATTCCCAGCTCAAGGGGGCTGGAATGGCAGAGGAAACTGAGACCAGATAGAGCCTAAAGGTCCTGCTACCACTCCTCACTGCGGTGTGATCTTGGCAGCCTCTGCCCGGATGAGGGCAATGAGGTCCTGGTTGATGAGGAAGACGAAACGCAGGCTGGCGATCTAAGTGAGGGAGAGGAGGCTGGGGTCAGAAGTGGGACTAGGGCCAAACCCATGTACTGGCTTACCACACCCACGTCTTGCCCTGGCCTTTGCACCTCCCTCCCAGCTCACCTCCACCACGGAGTTGTTGCTAAGACGCCATTTGGAGCCACACAGCACAGGCCGTCCATCAATGTAAATAGGCCGCCGGCCCTCATTGGCAATGAAGAAATCTCCATTGTTTTTCAGCTTGATGACACCTGTGCAAATAGGAAAAGGGAGAAAATGGGAGGCCCAAAGAGAGCGAGAAGTCTGGGGATAGGAGTAAGAAGGCACCTAGAAGTCCCCTGTCTTGAAATGCTGGCTCCCTAAGGCCCTGCTTCAGATGCTCCATGAAGATTCCCATGACACCAAGCCCCAGGGACAGAAACGGCAGGCCGGGAAGGACATCTCACACTGCTTCCTGCTGGGACAAGGGGCTGGTACCTTGCTTCCGGGAGATCTTCCAGGCTGGACCTTCCAGAGACAGGTCCACATCAATCTGGTTATCCTTGGTTGCTCTACCCAGGGTGATCTGGGAAAATGGAGCAGATGAGGGCTGGGACCTGAGGAGTTGGGGGAGGAAGTCCATGCAGGCCAGGAAAAGATGAGAAATCAAAAGACTATACAAAGGGCAGTGAGAGAAGGGATGCCTAGGAAGAGTGAGAGGGGGAAGCCTGTCTCACCTCGCGAGAGCGCATCAGGTACCGCACCATGCGGCCCCGTAGCACTGCCAGCGTCTGGTTGTCAAAGTCTGGAGAGCTCATGCCTGGGGGAAAAGCAGAGTTCAGAAGAGGCCACTCCTGAGGGCCAGGGTGGAAGACAGGGAACCAGGGCAAGGTCTGCAAGGGAAAGGAGTTGGACCCAGGAAACAAGAGCCCACCTAGCTAAGGGATGCTGAAGAGTGAACCTTCTGGTCCCTGGGCCTCCTCACCTGTGATGCTGTCGACTAGCACCTGCCACTTATGCAGTTCCTGTTCCAGCTGCCGGATCTCTCGCTTCTGGCGCCGATCTGCCACCGTCAGCTCTGGATTGAGGTAGGGTGGCAAGGAAGGACACTCTAAGCCTACCAGCACCTGGTACTGGTCCTCTCTGTGCCAGCAGAAGCTTCTATCCCCTCATGGTCTCTAACAGGGCACACTTACCATGTTCCAGGACCTCATCTCGCATGTCCCTGAGGGGCAAGAAGAGAAGGGTGAATTAGGTCCACTTTCAGCTCACCTACTACTAGAGTCTCCCTGAGCCCCTTTAGCCAAGTGGCCTAGAAGGCTATGTATATAGCCTTGGCCTAGCCAGCTTCCCTGGAGCTAGAGAGGGGATAAAGGTAAGGGGTGAATCTAAGAGGGCCCTAGTAGGAGGGGAGCAAGGGGCCTCAGCAAAGAGGACCAAGCACCAACAGCTACAACAGGAATCTTGAGGGCTGGGCCTCTACCCCAGGGGAGTGATTCAATTCTCTCATGCCTGCCTGTGGGCCGGCCACTCACTTGAGCTTACTGTCATCAATTAGGTCCTCTGCATCGGAGAAGTTCAACACTTGGTCCCCCTTGGGCAGTGGCTGCACTGAACAAATGACAAGAGGAACGGTGAGCATTGAGGGTCCTACTCAAGCCCAAGCTGCAGAGCAGACAATTGAGCCAAGTGGAGAAACTGCAATAACCAAGCCTGGGTGAAGAGCCCCACACAGGTGAGGGAGTGCTCTGATGCGGCATGATGCATTCCTAGGTTTAGCTAAGGGCTGTGGTGGTTCTAGAAAGGGAAGGAAATTAAAACTGAAATTTTGCATGGGCTTCTCAGTGTACACAGAGCTCTTGATTCACATGGCTGCAAGTAGGGAAGGCACTACTACTATTAGCTCTACTTTATAGGTCAGAAAAGAGACACGGGAAGGCAGCTGAACTATGGCTTCAGTTGGGACAGAGCCAGGATTCAAGCCCTGCTCTCCTGATTCCAAATCCAAACTTCTCCTTCCTCCACATTACATGTCCCCAGCATTTCCCACCATCCTCTGCAGGGGCTAGGAGGACATGCCAGTCAAGACCCACTTAGAAAGCAGGTCTCAGTGGGGAACTGCTCCAACATAAGCCAGTATTTTTCAATTTGGGAGTAATGAGATGGTAATGGATCATGAAATTGGTTTTATTTTTCAAAAAATGAAATGGAATAAGAATCACATCAGTGCCCATGGGGACACATTCAAGCTAAGTATTACTTCGTGAAAGTTTTTTAGTTTTTTTCCTGGTCAAAATGTAACAGGGCTTAGGGCCCCAAACATCTAAGAACCTCTGCCTTTAGGCCAGCTGTTCCCAGGGTTGCAGGGTCTTCTCTGTGGCAGCTAGTGGCCACGTGACTATTGGCTGAAGAAGTGAGGGGACCTACATGGGGCTGCCAATGCTCCCTTCCTCTTCCCCCTTAGGTCAGACTGTGTGGGGAGGCAGGGACTGGGGAATTCCCCCACACCACCACATGCCTCTGCCCACCCGAAGCTGCCTAAAACTTGACCAATCTAATGTTCAGCTGATCTGACAGCTGAGCAGTGTCTACCACCTGTTCCTAGGGACTCCCAGCTCTAAATGGCAAAGGAGAAATCAAATACCCATATATAAAGACTCTTGATGGAAAAAATAAAACTTTTAAGATAAGGCTTTCAGTTAAAAAAAATAACTTTACACAAAACAACTCCCAAAATAGTGACAAGGCAACTAGCTTTAGCAGTGAAAATAAATTTTATCCAGTGTCTCTGGAAATTCAGTGATACTAAGTATGAGAAAGCAGAATTTTGGAAGCTGGGGGAATAAAGAAGGCTGCCCCCTGACCCACTAAAATCAGAGGTCCTTAGGAATGAAAGATCAGGCTTCCCTCTGATAAGGGAGATTTTCTAAAATCCTCCTGCAGGAATACCTTTTCCAAACTAGAAGCTGCAGGACCCTAGAAGTAAAGTGAAAGGCACAGCTGAAGTTTCATGTTCACAACTATGTAAAAAACTGAGCAGACATGTAGAAGGCAATGGACAGTCACATTTATTTTATTTATTATTTTTTTTTTTTGTAGAGACAGAGTCTCACTTTATCACCCTTGGTAGAGTGCTATAGAGTCACAGTTTACAGCAACCTCCAACTCCTGGGCCTAGGCTATTTTCCTGCCTCAGCCTCCCGAGTAGCTGGGACTACAGGTGCCTGCCTATTTTTTTTTTTTT
>NW_003852465.1:9786800-9800579 GCF_000181295.1 Otolemur garnettii
TTTGGCTGGGGCCAGGTTTGAACCTGCCACCCTCGGGACATGGGGCCAGTACCCTACCCAGTGAGCCACAGGTGCTGCCCAACACATTTTATTTATTTGGACAGAGTCTCATTATGTCACCCTCGGTAGAGTGCTGTGACATCAACAGCTCACAGCAACCTTAAACTCCTAGGTTCAAGTGATTCTCTTGCCTCAGCCTCTCAAGTAGCTGGGACCACAGGCACCTGCTACAACACCTGGCTATTTGTTGTTGTTGTCACTGTCATTTAGCAGGCCCAGGTTGGGTTTGAACCCACCAGCCCCAGTGCATGTGGCTGGCGCCCTAACCACTGAGCTATGGGTGCCGAGCCTGGACAGTCACATTTAGCAAATAGGAGTATGCCTGTGCTGGGGACATAAGACCTCAACCAGTCTCACTGAAGGGTTCCTGCAGCTTTATCATTTGTCACTAGAAGAGCAAGAGAGTTTTTTTTTTTTAAGAGACAGTCTCACATTCTCATCCTCGGTAGAGTGCCGTGGCATCACAGCTCACAGCAACTTCCAGCTCTTGGGCTTAGGCGACTCTCTTGCCTCAACCTCCCAAGTAGCTAGGACTACAGGCGCCCACCACAACACCTGGCTATTTTTTTGTTGCAATTTGGCCAAGGCCAGGTTTGAATCTGCCACTCTCAGTATACGGGGCCGGTGCCCTACTCACTGAGCCACAGGCTCAGCCCAGCAAGAGAGTTTTGTAGCAATATTCTGGCCCTTGGGGAAGGAGAAAAACAGAAAGAAGAGAGGCCATGTCCCAGTGGGGATTCCTGAATGGCCTTAGGGTAGGCAGTGCCTGGTAAGAGGAGAAGAAGAAGAGAGAAGGAAGAATGGAGAGAGGAAAGGGGCAGAAAAACTTAGAAAAAGTAATTATTGATAGGGCAGGAAACAGGGAACAGTAAGCAATGGAGATTTTCACATTTTGCTCATGTTTGAAAGTTGCCCATAAAAAACATATTAATGTATTTTTTTGCACTTTAAGGCTGTATTAATGTATTATTTATGTAGTGGTAAAATATGTCAATTAAAACAGGAAGTGGTAGACAACTCCGCTATTTGGACTTTTGCTCAGAATTCCAGGAAAATTTGGCTACCCTTACCCTGATGCTAAGACATTTACAAGTACTTTCTCTCCTGGAAGGAAGCAGTTTTTGTTGCAAAGTGAGGTGAACAAGATAGGGTGGTGCCACTGAGGAATTTGCTACACAGCACTTGAGAGCAGCTGTGCCCAGATTTACTTCTCTCTCTCTCACTCACTCTCCCACCTGCCAGCTCCTTGGGCATTACCTGTCTGGTCCTCCAACAGGTAATACTGCTTCATGAGTTGCCAGTGAGCCTGCAGAGCCTTGGCAGTACGGGCCAGATAGAAGGCATCAGGGTGTCTGTGCAGGAGGTCCTGGAAGGTCTCCAAGGTGGGCTGGCTGGTCTAGAGGGCAAGAAACATGCTCTGGGCAGCTGAGCTTTCTCACAAGTGCCCTTGACTTCTCACCCCTACTTCCTACCCTAGTCCCCTGTGGAAGCTGGGGAGCCCAGGGGACCACACTCCTCCCAAGGCCCCCATCACAAAGGCCCCTGCACGTCTGTGCATTTGCACATACACGCATCTAGACAGTAGGGGTGGCACCCCACATTGCTTCCTAGTTGGTCCAACTGCCCCTACCCTGATCCTCAATCTAAGACCTCAGCCTTACCGATCCCACTTTGCTCAGAAGCTGCTCCTCAGCCTTGCTAAACAGGGCCTTGCTCTGGATGGCAGCAATGGCCTCTGGGTGCAGCTGCCTCATGGCCTGGCAGGCCAACCTGGACCAGGGAAGACACAGAGGGCAAGGCTAAAGGGAGGGTGTCAAGCTATCAGGGTTCCTACTTCTCCTGAATCGAAAAGCCTTTGAGATCCCAAACCTAGAGGCAAGGCCCTCAATAGGAAGAGCCTAAGGCTAAGCATAGGACCTATGGCCCCAAGAGTTTGTCAAACAAACAGGCAACTCAGATAACTGAGGCTCCTATGTCCCCTTAATGCCCCAGTCCTGAGGCAGATCTGGAGACCAGCTGCTGCTCCCTCCCAAGCTCTTCTTCTCTATTTGGCCGAAGTTGCCACCCCTCACCACTGCCTATGACCTCCTCTTTCCTAAGCCGAGTCTGGCCCATTTCCTGGTGTGTCAGGATTGTGGCTACTGCTTAAGTGGTGCCAAGGGCTGTGGAAAAGGAAAAGACGGGGGTTAAGCATCCAGTCAAACACTGAAAACATTGATCTAAGTGATGGAGGAGGAGGAAGAGCATGTTGAGTGTGTACATGGGTTTATTTGGAAGCCTGGCTATTGGTGCTGGAAGGGACTTTGGTGATCTGTTCAACTCCATCTTCTTAGGAGGAAGAAATTGTAAGAAGGCAGTGTAGGAAGGTTAGGAGGTGACATGCCCAAAGCCACAATGCACACAGTGATGGAACCAGAGCTCCTGGCATTCACTGGGGTGGTTTCTCCCATGCTATTTCCTGTGTTTACAGACTCCCTTGCTTCCAGCAAGGACTAGCAGGGCTGGAGGTAGAAAGAAGCTTC
The DNA here is from genome assembly GCF_000181295.1 of Otolemur garnettii. Classification (NCBI taxonomy): domain Eukaryota; kingdom Metazoa; phylum Chordata; class Mammalia; order Primates; family Galagidae; genus Otolemur; species Otolemur garnettii. The sequence goes on from NW_003852465.1 coordinate 9,789,383, forward strand.
CCTTTGAAGTCTGGCAGGGCTTGGTATAACCCCAGAGGATGCAAGGCTCATTGGACCTCGGTATAATTCTCTCTTATTCAGGAGCCAAATTCTGGTGTCTCTAGTACCTCCCCACTGCTGGAGTCAGCCCCACTCACTTGGAGATGACAGGGTCGTAGAGCAGGGCGTACCAGCGCTCCTGGACTTCCCGAAGGGTGAAGCGGCAGCTGAATTTCACTCCCAGGTGGACAGATGTCAGGTCATTAGTCTGCAAGGCCCCAGAGGCGTTTGCTCCAGCCTTAGCAATAGGAAGAACCCTTCCCTTGCCACCAAAGGGCCTGCTGGCTAGTTTAGGGGCTGGGAACTAGAGGCTGAAGAATATCCTGTGGAGAGAGGCAGTACCTGCAGCACAGCATTGATGAGCAGGAGGTCATCCGCAGGCTTCCAGCGGCCCAGATCCTTGGTCACCTGAAGTGGCTGTTTACTCTTCTTCACACGCTTGGTGAGTCCAGGGGCTGGAGCTGGGCTAGGTGCCACAGGAGTGTTGGGGGTCTTGGATACCTGGGCAGAGGACAGGAATAGAATGAACTCAAAGAACCCATCAGGAGAGCCGGGACCTCAGGCCCAGAGCTTTATGTACTCTGTGGCAGCCCCAGCCAATGACAGGAAGCCGAGGAAGAGAGCTCAGCTTTCCAGGGCCCACCCCCACCCCTGCCAAATCACTTCTACATTGTCCTTGGCCACAAGGGGTCTTGTCTTTGCTGGTGGCACCCCCAACCCCAGAGTGAAGGGTGGGTGAGGAAGATACCAGGAAATCACTCTTGCTGGTGCAGTGTCTAGGGCCAGAGTAATGCCACCTGGGGGTTATTTTTACACCCTGCAATGCTGGGAACAGGCTGTCTGCTCCCAGAATAGATACATGCTCCATGCCTCCCACACAGAATGTGATACAGGCTGCACTGGCAGGATTGGGGTGGGGGGGGTGCAGTAAGAAAGGGGGAGCAGGGAGAGAAGGGCTCCCAGGAGGGAGGCATCTCAGATCAGGGTTGGGGCAGCTTGGTCCTCACACAGCCTCCTCTTCAGGGCTCCTGGTAGCTGGCAAAGGTTCTGGGGAAACACAAAATCTGGCAATGCTCAGACCAGCCCCTACATCTCCCAATCCCTCACCTTCTTCTTCTCACTGGAAGAGGGTTCACTCCCCGAACAGCGCCCTGGTTCCACCCCACTGGCCCCCTTTGCCCGGGTAGAGGATTTTGCCAGGCTGCTCTCCACGAGTTCATCATCAAACTTCTTCCTCTTGATGAACCTGTGGAGGGTTCAGCCCAGTAAGCACTCCTTACCCCTCCCCGGTAGCTACACACACACACTCAGTCTCCAAAACAGAGTAGGTTCTCAGCAGGGAGCTAAGTTCACACCAGAGTGAGGCTTAGGTGACGAGGGACTGCATGTGGGAGATCTAAGACCTTCCTCCCCAAACCTTAGTCCCACAGGGAGGGATTTAGCAAGGATAGGATATGCACAAGGCTCTGCCAACACTTAGTCCTCGAGGGGCTCAGGTAGCCATTCCCAACAGCAGCAAAGGCACACAGTACCTAATGCCACAGACCTTCTCCCCTTCCCAGTCCCTGGCCCTCCAAACCCTTATTACCTGGAGGAGCTTCTCCGTTTAGGGATTGTGCCCAAGGCCTGGGAGGAGGCTCGCTTCTGCCCTGCCAACGACTCCTCATCCTCTGAGCGGCTGGCAGTGCCTGATGCCATCAGGGATGAATCTAGTAGCCCCTGAGAATCTAGAAAAGGAGAAATGGTAAATTCAAGGCCTCTAAGTGCCTAGCAGTGCCTTTAGCCATTGCACATAGGACCCCTCCTCAGTCCCCTTTCTCCCTGCCAACCCTCTCGGCCCCTCCCCAGTCTCCTTGACACTTGAGATTTTAAGGTAGGAGTTCCTTGGCCATCCAGATCCCATCTGGGCTCAGACCTGGCCCAGACCTTCCACGTTGGGCAGTTCCCCCGGTGCCACGTGTCATGTCGTGCAGCACATGGTGCTCAGGTCAGACTGGTGATGCCGACACACTGGGCTCTGGGCATAACTGTGCTCTGCCATCAAAATGCAGCCATGCCAAAGAGCAGCAGCTCAACAGCAAGTCGGTCAATTGTGGCTCTGCCGACAGGTACGTGGATGGTGCTGGCCCAGGGGGAGGTGATAATGCCCAGCCAGGACCAAAAGACACATGTGCCAGGCACAGGGTGCAATCAGCAGATGGTTGGCGCCCGAGCATTTGGGGAGCTGGCCCGGCCTCATACTACCTTTATCCATCCTCTTACAGTCCCAAAGCCACTGGTTCCAAACCACAGGGCTAGGAGGAAGGGTCCCACAGGCTCATCCAAGGATTCTGACCAGGTGAGCTTAGAGGCTGAGAGGAGAGTCTGTGAAGGAGAAATGAGGCTCCCTGAGACTCAGATTTCTAACTGGCCAGCCTCATTGCCTTAAAGTGGCTCAGGTCCTTCAGGGTCCTATAAACTAGGGAAGACACAAGGAGGGGAAAGAGGAGCAAGGGTCTACTGTGCCATTATTACCTTTATAAATCCTTCTAAGCCTTGTGATGGTCCCTGACACCTTTGAGAATGATACAAACTAGACTTCTGAGAAATGTGCAAACGCATAGGGGGTTCATAGACCCTTCTAATTCTACTCATGACTTGTAGGTTAAGCACCTTAAATACAACTACAAAGTAGCAAGAAACAAAGGATCTTGGCTCACTTTTTCTTCTTGAGCTGCCTACTCAACTCAGCAGCACCATCCTTCCCCTCCCAGACCAAAGCTGGGAAAAAGGGAGATAAAACTCCAATCACTCAACCTCATTTTTTTTTTCTATTTGAGTTTTTGCCGAAGATTTAGTGAGTAGTATCTTGTGAAAGCAAAAAAACCCGGTTTGGGAATTGCAGAAGTTATCAACCGCATTGGGAGTGGGGGTAAGGAAGAGGGCCACTCCTATACCCCGGAGAACTCAGGTACTGTACTTTTGGGGCACTCCACTTGCAGGTCCCCGCCCATGCTCGCCACGGTGGCTTTTGGCAGCGTTCTGGCCCTGTCCTCAGATGCCTCTCCATAGGATAAGGCTGAAAATCCTGACACCTGAGGAGAGGGCGAAAGGGCCAGATCCTGCGGGCAAACTGGGGCAAGGTCTATGGCCCCTTTCTTCCCAGCCCTCTGAGCCTAGCTTTTCTGGGAGTGCACACCCAAGGTTAAAGACCGGTCCCGGTCTGTTTACAGGGGATCGGGTAGGAATAGTGATGAAGTCAGATGAGATACAACTCAAAGCACAGCATCAGGCGAACCCAGATGTTGTCGGGGCCTTGGTTTAAGACCCACAGGCTAGTTGAGAGGGGAAAGGGATCAACTCTCACGCCAATTCTCACCCCACCTTCTGCACGCCACCCTGCGCATGCGTAACACCTCAGGCCAGCTTCTGGCCCAGTCCTGCCCACGCATGCGCAGATTTTCGGGGCGCTACTGGGGCGGGGCCCCAAACCTTGTAGGGGAGTCGTCCCCGGCGACACTCTGGAAAACTCCACTTCACCCAACTCCGCTTAGAACCCTCAGCGGCGAACCGCAAGGTCTCACCATTCCTAGGCTGCCAGCTCCAACAATTTCTCCGCGGCGACAGCAGCAGCCGCAGGGCCAAAGCCGGCTTCCGTGAGCTACGTCTACTTCCGGGTTACGAACTAGGAGCTGCGCAATCTCTTCCGGCTCGTGGCGAGAACAGACCTGAAGAGGTGTGGCTGTGGTGCTGAAGATGTCACTTTAGCTAAAAGCAAAAGTTTTCCTCATTGGGACAGGATATGTGGAGATATTAGGAATTATAGGCACCGGAGAGGTTAAACTGATCGAGGGAGCGATTAAAGGGAAAGAAGAGACGTGAGGCGAGACCTAGCTAGAGAGGCGAGCTGAGGTGACGCTTTGGCGGGGCGGAACCCAGGGCGGGGCGGGACGGCGGACTGCCTTTTGCTTTCTGAATACCCACGAAGTGTAGGCGTCTTTGAGGGTTTTGTAGCACCAGTTATGCGTTCTTTGAGTCTGCCAGAGGTTTTACTACTCTATCAGGCCATGTGCTAGGCACGAGTCCGGGAGATAATGTTGAGGAACTCGCTCTAGCCAGGGAGATTTGGTGCGTACAGAAAGAGCAGGGAGGTTAGCATTTTAGAATCTGACAGGATATCGTGGGTCACGTTCCTAAGAAGGCAGAGACCCTGGGAAAAGGAGCGGTGTCCATTTGATCCTATCGGCCCCACCCCACCGGATTATACTGGGGGATCTTATGGGTGCAGGGAGGTAAGAGAGAAGACCAGTGGAAGCACTCTCAGACTGGAGCACCATGGAAGGAATCTAGAGATGGGAGAACGAGCCTGAGGGAAAAGTTTGGAATTTGGGGAAACTAGAAAGACTGTCCTGTAGAGAAGAGGGGTTCTATTTGTATTCGTTTCTTGCTTCCTTTGCTGGGTACAAAAGTAGCAGCTGTAGAGAAAGATAGTTCAGTTCAGAATAAGGAATATCCAATTCCAAAGCTGTCCAGCCGCTCGGGCAGCTTCTTTAACATAGGTGTCAAGCACACATCACCAGGAAGTTGCAAGGGAATTCATTTGTCAAATAGGACAGTGTGTGATAGCCCTCTGCTTCGAGTCCACCTCATTTACTGTCCTGTAGACTTGCTTAAGGTGTGTATACTTAATCTTCCATGAAAAACTGAGTTTTCTGGCTTGGCGCCTGTAGCTCAGTGGCTAGGGCGCCAGCCACATAGGCAGAGCTGGCAGGCTCGAATCTAGCCTGGGCCTGCCAAACTGCCAAACAACAATGACAACTACAACAAAAGCAGCCAGGGATTGTGGTGGGTGCCTGGAGTCCCAGCTACTTGGAAGGCTGAGGCAAGAGAATCGTTTAAGCCCAAGAGTTTGAGGTTGCTGTGAGCTGTGATGCTACGGCACTCTATTGAGGGTGACATAGTGAAACTCTGTCTCAAAAAAAAAGAAAAATTGAGTTTTCTTTTTTTAACAGGCACTTGGTTAAATATGTATATTATGATGTAATCTTGTGAAAATATCAGACAACCAATAATCTTTATAAAAATGTAATTACATAGAAAATTTTAATGTTAACATATTAAATAAATATGAATTGACTGTTAAAAACACAAAGGAAAAAACAATTGAAATAAATACGTTAAAATATTACTATATTTTGTGTCCAAGTGGTAGAATCAGTCACTTTTTAAATTATTTTCCAATTTTTTGTGCTTGCTTCAGCAGCACATATATTTTCCAATTTTTCTCTGCATGCCACACATTTTACAATGAATTAAGTAAATAGATTAATATACAACTTTTTTTTTTTTTTTTTTGGCCAGGGCTGGGCTTGAAACCTGCCACCCTGAAGCTGTGTATTGGGGCAGTGCCCTACTCCTTGAGCCACAGGCGCTGTCCCAATACACAACTTCTTTTTTTTTTTTTGAGACAGAGCCTCAAGCTGTCCCCTTGGGTAGAGTACTGTGGCATCACAGCTCACAGCAACCTCCAACTCCTGGGCTCAAGTGAGTCTCCTGCCTCAGTCTCCCAAGTAGCTGGGACCACAGCTGCCCGCCACAACGCCCGGCTATTTTTTGGTTGCAGCTGTCATTGTTGTTTTGGCGGGCCCAGACTGGATTTGAATCCACCACCTTACGTGTACGTGGCTGGCGCCTTAGCCACTTGAGCCACAGGCACTGAGCCAATACACACCTTCTTTAATGTTTTTTTTTTTTTTTTGCAGACACTCTCACAGCAACTTCAAACTCTTGGGCTCAAGTGATCTTCTTGCCTCAGCTTCCAGAGTAGCTAGGACTATAGGCGCCTAGCATGACACCTGGCTGGTTTTTCTGTTTTTAGTATAGATGGGGTCTTGCTCTGCTTAGACTGGTCTTGAACTCCTGAGCTCAATCAATGGACTTCCCTCAGCCTTCTGGAAAATTAGGATTATAGGCGTGAGCCACCATGCCCGGCCTCTTTTTTTTAATTTCAGATTAATATGAGGATATAAATGATTAGGTTACATTTTGTTTGCATTTGTTAGGTAAAGTCCCTATTGTAGTTGAGCCGCTCACCCAGGTGTTCCATGCACCCTTACATTGTGCCTATTAGGTGAGAGCACACCAATCCCCCCTCCCTTTCTCCTTCACTCCTACCCTCTTCCCCCAACTTGAATTTTTTTTTTTTGTTTTTTGAGACAGAGTCTCACTACATCGCCCTCAGTAGAGTGGTGTGGTGTCACAGCTCATAGCAACCTCAAACTCTTGGGCTTAAGTGATTCCCTTGCCTCAGCTTCCCAAGTAGCTGGGGCTACAGGCGCCCGCCACAACGCCTGGCTATTTTTTTGTTATAGTTGTCATTGTTCTTTGGCAGTCCCTGGGCCAGGTTCAAACCCACCAGCCCCAGGATATGTGGCTGGTGCCCTAGCTGCTGAGCTATAGGCACTGAGCCCCCCAACTTGAATTTAATTGAGGTTTTTCTCTTGAATATACAACTTCTTGAGTGAGAGAGGAGAAGAAAAAAAAATTTTTCTTTTTGAGACAGAGCCTCAAGCTATCCCTCTGGGTAGAATGCTGTGGCATCCCAGCTCACAGCAACGTCCAACTCCTGGGCTCATGTGAGTCTCCTGCCTCAGCCTCCCAAGTAGCTGGGACCACAGGCACCCGCCACAACGCCCGGCTATTTTTTTGGTTGCAGCCGTCATTGTTGTTTGGCAGGCCCATGCTGGATTCGAACCCGCCACCTTAGGTGTATGTGGCTGGTGCCTTAGCCGCTTAAGCCACAGGCGCCGAGCCAGGAAAATTCTTGATTCCCAGCTTCCTAAAGTACTTTCATACCCCAGGGTCCTCTGCCACTAGGGAAAGGTGGTGGTCAAAGCTTTGGTCTCCCATCTTCCACTATCTTCTTTCAGGTGCCTGGAGACTCACATTTCCTTTGTGGTCCTCATTCTCCTCTCACACTGGGTAAAAAGAGACCTGGCCCACACTCTGGGAGGCTGAGGTGGGTGGATCGCCTGAGCTCATGAGTTTGAGACCCTCTGAACTAGAGCAAGATCCGTTATGTAAAAATAGCCGGGCATTGTGGCAGGCACCTATAGTCCCAGCTACTCAGGAGGCTGAGGCAAGAGAATTGCTTGAGCTGAAGAGTTTGAGGTTATGGTGAGCTATGATGCTATGGCACTCTACCCTGGGCAATAAAGTGAGACTCTGTCTCAAGAAAAAAAAGACCTAGGCACTCTTATGATATAGATATAGGAATTTTTGCCTAAGATTGTGAGTTTTGTAGCATATATATATAGCGTACTAGTATCTGTACTAGATGAATTATCAGCACTATCTTTGAAAAGGTGACAACTGTGTCAAAATTTGACAGTTGGTTGATAAGGAACTATTTTTTTTCTTTTTTTTTTACTTTTATTATTTTTTAGAGACAGAGTCTCACTGTATCACACTCAGCAGAGTGCTGTGGCATCACAGCTCACAGCAACCTTCAGCTCTTGGGCTTAGGCGATTCTCTTGCCTCAGCCTCCCAAGTAGCTTAGACTATAGGCACCTGCCACAGCACCTGGCTATTTTTTGTTGCAGTTTGGCCAGGGCTGGGTTCAACTCACCACCCTCAGTATATGGGGCCAGCGCCCTACCCATTGAGCCACAGGCATCGCCCAGGGGACTATTTCTTTTGAAGAGTTATGGTAAGACGACACAGCCAAAGGAGACATCCAGTGGCTGTGAAGCAGGAAGAAGTTGTATAAGTTTGAGGAATGGGAAAGAGCCCAGTGTGGCCTGTGTGGCAAGGTGACAAGAGAGGAGATGAGAACAAAATGTCGTCAAAGGACAGATCACAACAGCCCTTGTAGTTCACAGTATAGATTTTGGCCTTTATTCTTACTGCATTGGAAAGCTCTCAAACTAAAGGATATTAAGCAAGTGCATCCTATGATGAGATTTAATTAATTAATTAATTATTTATTTTTTTGCAGTTTTTGGCTGGGAGCCATGTTTGAACTCGCCACCTCTGGTATATGGGGCTGGTGCCCTACTCTTTTGAGCCACAGGCACCACTCTAATTCTTTATTTTTTTGAGACAGTCTCACTATGTCACCCTTGGTAGAGTGCTATGGCATCATAGCTCATAGCAACCTCAAACTCTTGGGCTTGAGTGATTCTCTTGCTTCATCCTCCTAAGTAGCTGGGACTATAGGTGCCCACCACAACGCCTGGCTATTTTTTCGTTGTAGTTGTGGTTGTTTAGCAGGCCCCGGCTGGGTTTGAACCCGCTAGCCCCAGTATATGTGGCTGGCACCCTAACCAGTGAGCTACAGGTATTGCCTGTTTTAATTCTTTAAATGATCCCTCTGGCTGCTTGTGAAGAACAAATGTAGGAGGCAAAAGAGGAAGCAGAGAGATAGGTAAGAGGCTATTGCAGCAATCCAGGTGAGAAGTAAACCCGGGTGTTTTAGTGGGTTGTAGGGGTTGTGAAGATGCACAGAAACAGTGACTTTGATGTATTTTGGGAATGGAGCTACAAGGACTTGTTGATGGTTTGATTATGGGATGTGACTAAAGGGAAGAATTAATGACGAGACCTAGAATTTTGGCCAAAGAACCCAGGTGGGTAATGCAGCCTATCCAGCATCTGACCCTCTTTTATTAGCTTTTCCGTTCTCTCCTGGTCCAGTTCCCTATCATCAAATACCTCCCACCTGGACCATTATAGGAGTTCCCCTAAGTGGTCTCCCAGTTTTCATCCTCACTGCCCTTCCTTCAGTTTACTCACAGCAGCCAGGGCATTCCTACTAAAATGGAAATCTACTCAGGTCCTGCCTCACTCAGTTCAAAGTCCTCCCATCTTCCTTAGTATAAAAATCTCATGTTCTGGGTGGCACCTGTGGTTCAGTGAGTAGGGGCCAGGGTGCCGGCCCCATATACCGAGGGTGGCAGGTTCAAACCCAGCCCTGGCCAAACTGCAACAAAAAATAGCCAGGCATTGTGGTGGGCACCTGTAGTCTCAGTTAATTGGGAGGCTGAGGCAAGAGAATCGCCTAAGCCCAAGAGCTGGAGGTTGCTGTGAGCTGTGATCCCATGGCACTCTACCGAGGGTGACAAAGTAAAACTCTGTCTCTAAATAAATAAATAAATAAATCTCATGTTCTAGCTCCTGTTACCTCTTACCTCTCTGACCTCATCTCCTCTCACTTGCCTTTAAAAATTTCAGTCCTCATCATCCAAAGAGGTACTGCCTACCTCTTCTCAGCTTTTTCTTCTTAACCCTTATTCTCTTCTAATGTATGATGTAATTTACTTATTTTTTCTTTTTATTGTATGTTCCCCGGCAGTCAGATATAAGCTTTGTGAGGGAAGGGGTTTTGTCTGTTTTGTTCACTGCTGTAGTAAGTGCTTAATAAATATTTACTTATTGAGGATAACTTCTTTTTGGTTTTTTTGAGACAGAGTCTTACTTTGTTGCCCTCGGTAGAGTGCCATGGCATCATAGCTCACTGCAACCTTAAACTCTTGGACTCAAGCAATTCTCTTGCCTCAGCCTGCTGAATAGCTGGGACTACAGGTGCCCGCCACAACATCTGGCTATTTTTAGAGATGGGGTTTCACTCTAGCTCAGGCTGGTCTTGTTTTTTTGTTTTTTGTTTTTTTTTGTAGAGACAGTCTCACTTTATTGCTCTCGGTAGAGTGCCGCGGCATCACCCAGCTGACAGCAACCTCCAACTCCTGGACTCAGGTGATTTTCTTGCCTTAGCCTCCCAAGTAGCTGGGACTACAGGCACCTGCCTGGCTATTTTTTTGTTGTAGTTTGGCTGGGGTCAGGTTTGAACCTGCCACTCTCAGTATATGGGTCCGGCGCCTTACCCACCACAGGCGCCGCCCTCGGCCTGGTCTTAAATCCATGAGCTCAGGTGATCCGCCCACCTCAGCCTCCCAGAGTGCTGGGATTACAGGCTTGAGCTACTGCACCCAGCCAGGGATAATGTCTTAAATATATTTACTGCAGAGAATTCTGTGGAGGAACAGGTTTATATAGGAGCAAAAACAAAAGAGTTCTGTATTAGACACGTTAAGTTTGAGGTGCTGCCTATAAGGTATCTTGGTTGGAGGCCTTGAGTAAAGATGTAGACATGCTAGTCAGGTCAGGGAAGAGGCATGGACTGGAGATCTACTTTAGGGAGTCAAAGATCTGAATGTGAGTACCTGGGGAGAGAGTGTAGATAAGAGAATGAGAAAGGTTCAGGACCACTATATAGGGCATGCCAGCATTTAAGGTAAGGTAAAGGAGGAGAAGCCACCAAAGGAACAACAACAACAACAGCAAAAGTGGATAAAAAAGAAAGCTAGCAATGGTACCAGTCACCTAGCCTTTAGAGTTAATTAATTAACCATCTCTGGCTTCAAAGTATTCTTTCATAGTTTGACATTCTTTTTCTGGGATAGATGTAGCTTACAATGGAGTCATATTCATAGAACTGCATTCATGGTTTCTCCTGGATCTTTGTTGAGGGCTCCCAACTCTTCCTTCTGGGGAATTAGAACAGAGTGGTTAAGAAGGCAGGCTTTGGAGTCAAACTGCCTGGTTTTAAACTGTCTCTATTACCTACCTGCTTGTGACCTTGAGGAAGTTAGACTTCTGTGCTTCGGTTTCATCGTCTGTGGGGAAATAATACCTACTTTATAGAATGGTTCTGAGGAGTTAATCACTGACTACTTAAACAAGGTAGGTAGTCTATAGCAAGTGTTCAAAAAATGTTAGCTGTTGTTACTATTAGGGCTTGGGTCTCCTCGTCTTCTGCCAGGTGGTCTCAGTCTAGGACCCAGTCCCTCCCAACTAGAGCAGGACCAGTTGCCCTCTCACCCAGGGTTGTTAGCTCCAGGGACCCAGCCAGAGGACACAGGATCTTTCTGCTGTTGACTCAAATACTTTGTCTTGGTGTTTGATAAAGCTGTTGACCAGTACAAAGTTTTGGATTCACAATACAATTTAATTCTACATAATACTTTGCCTCATATCTGTATACTGTTTTTTTCTCTAAGATAATAGAAACCATTTACAAAGGAAGTCTTACACACAGACTGAAACTTTCTGAAATATCAATCGCCAAGTTAGAGAATCACAGACAAAACTTTATAAAACATCCAACTTCTTTTTTTTTTT
>NW_003852465.1:9800599-9804311 GCF_000181295.1 Otolemur garnettii
GGAGCTTCAAGCTATCCCCCTGGGTAGAGTGCCATGGCATCATGCTCACAGCAACCTCCAACTCCTGGGCTCAAGCGAGTCTCCTGCGTCAGCCTCCCAAGTAGCTGGGACCACAGGCGCCCACCACGACGCCTGGCCAGTTTTGGGTTGCAGCCGTCATTGTTGTTTGGCGGGCCCGGGCTGACATCCAACTTCTTTAACGTGACAATATCTCATTCCAAAAGTCAGAATCATGCTTAATGAGATACCGGTCATTAACCAGTCATCATTATTATTCCCATTAATTAGGTATGTGACAATTAGGTATGGCCCCTGTGATTATTTTTCTTTTACATTGTTTTGGAAGTATTGGCCTATTATAGAAGAAAAAGGAATGAGATACAAAAACTAGAAGAGTTTAAATATTTATGATGGCCTACCTGAGAAATCCAAGGACATTAACTGAGTAATGAGATGAGGTATTTTAGCAAAATGGGTACAAATTAGTGTAGAAAAGAACACTGAACAGGTCAGGTGTGGTGGCTCATACCTATAATCTTAGCACTTTGGGAGGCTGAGGTGGGAGGACTGCTTAGGAGTTTAAGACCATCCTCAGCAACATAGCAAGATCCTGTCTCTTCAAGAAATAGAAAAATTATAGCCAGGAACAGTGGTTTACGCCTGTAATCCCAGCACTTGGGAGGCCGAGGCTCACTTGGGATTGCCTGAGCTCATGAGTTTGAGACCAGCCTGAGCAAAAGCGAGACCTTGTCTCTTAAAAAAAATAGCCAAGCATTGTGGTGGGCGCCTGTAGTCCCAGCTACTCAGAAGGCTGAGGCAAAAGAATTGCTTCAGCCCAAGAGTTTGAGGTTGCTATGAGCTGTGATACCACAGCACTCTACCGAAGGTGACAAAATAAAACTCTGTCTCAAAAAATAAAAGGGGGCCAGTGCTATGGTTCACGCCTATAACCCTAGCACTCTGGGAGGGTGAGGTGGGTGAAGTGCCTGAGCTCACAGGTTCAAGACCAGCCTGAGCCAGAGTGAGACCTTGTCTCTAAAAATAGCTGGGCGTTGTGGCAGGCACCTATAATCCCAGCTACTTGGGAGAATGAGGCAAGAGAATTGCTTGAGCCCCAGATTCTGAGGTTGCTGTGAATTATGATGCCATACCACTCAGTGGTGACAAAGTGACAATGATGAGAAAGTGACAGTGGTGACAAAGTGAAAAGAAATAGAAAGATTAGCCAGATAGGTAACATGCATGCACTTGTAGTTTTAGCTTCTCAGGAGGCTGCAGTGGGAAAAATCTCTTGAGCCCAGGAGTTCAAGGTTGCAGTGAGCTGTGATGATGCCACTGTACTCTAGTCCTGGCAACAGAGGGAAACCCTGTCTCCAAAACAAAACAGTGAACATTAGCCAATTACAAAGTATAGGGAAACAAATGTATCATTTATAACAGCAACATGAAGTGATCTAATCAAGAGTAATCCTGGCAAATAAATGTGTGAGATCTAGGTGCCCAAGACTAAAATGCTACCAAAGGACACAAAAGGATGCTTGAATAAATGGACAAATATATTCTATTTGGGCGTAGAAAGATTCACTATCATAAAGATGTCAGCTCTCCATAAAAATCTATAAATCTAACACAAGTCTAATAAAAATACCAAGACTATACAACCTGAATATAAAATTCATATGGAAATTTTTACATTAAGAATGGCCATGAACATTTTTACAAAGATTAGTGTGAGGGGACTAGCTTTGTCAGATTTAAACCATTAAAAGATTAAAATAGTAAAATTCAGGAGACATTAGCACACCCATAAGGCAATTTGATCAAGAGAATAAAATAGACCAGAAATAGACCCCTGAAATTAAAAATTTTACTATATGGTAAAGATGGCATTGTCTGTCAGTAAAGAAACGATGGATTATGCAATAAGTAAGTAGTATTGAGATAACTGTGTAGCCACCTGGAACAAGAAGTGGTGTCTCTCTTTTAGTTCTTATACTAAAATAAATCCATATGAGTCAATTGTGTTTAAATGTAAAAGAAGAAAATCGTAAATTTATCATGTGGAGAAAGTATTTTTCAGAACAGCATTTAAAAAATCCTGTCAACATAAAAATCCATAGTTTCTGCAGAGCAAAAACACCATGAACAAAGACAAATGGCAAACTGGGGGAAAATTTACAACTCATATTGCAGACAAAGGGACTAATATGCCTAATATATACAAAATCTCTACAAATCAATATGAAAAAGAACAAAAATCCAATAGGAAAATGGGATGGTTAACAGAACATGAAAGATAAATGAGTTTTAAAAATATGAAAAAAATACTCAACTCTCAAGAAAATTGAAATTATATTTAGATATAATTTTTCACCTTACAGACTAGTGAAAAATCCCAGTGTTTGATAATACACCCTTGGCATGGTTGTAGGAAAATAAGCCCTCTCATGCTGCCAGTAGAACTATAATTTGTCAATACTTGTCCAAATTACAAATATAATTGTAATAATTTCTGCTCCAATACATTTGAACACATGCAAAATAAACTATATACAAAATGACCAACTATAACATTGCTTATAGTGGCAAAAGTTTAGAAACAACTCAAACACCTATCGTTAATTAAATAAATAATTAAATAAATTAAATAATTAAATAAATTAAATAAATAAATAAATAATTAAATAAATCACGGTACACCCATACAATGGAGTATCATACAATCAGGCTGAAGAATTTTCACAAAAATGTAGGCCATAATTAAATTTCATCCAGCCATGCCTGTGGCTCAGTGGGTAGGGTGCTGGCCCCTTATACCAAGGGTGGTGGGTTCAAACCCGGCCCCAGCCAAACTGCCACATAATTAAACTTCATCCTAAGAAAAATGAAGAGCCATTAAAAAGATTTTAAGCGGGGGTATGGTATGAGATTTGCACTTCAGATTTTTCTGGCATAGAATGGAGAATAGCCTAAAAAACTAAAACCAGAGCCAGGGAGACCAGTTGGTGGCCCAAATTAAGTCAGTCACTGATATAACATGTTGTTTACTGGATAGGGCTTGGTAATAGACTGGATGATCAGGTCCAACAGATGAGAGACATTGATGCCTCTGGTTTTTGGCTTTGGCTGTGGTTGCAGGGTGATGGTTATGGATTGAGATGGGGGTACAAGTATAGACAGGTTTGGGGGGCTGGGTAAGAAGGAAAAAGGATGAGTTTTGTTTACATGAGTTTGAGGTGCCAGTGGGCAACTAGTTGAAATGTTCAGTTCTTGCGTATGCAGCTCTATGATTCAAGAGAGAGATTGGAATTGGGGTAGATTTGGCAATCATCATATAGCTTATGCTTTATGATGTCATGGGGAAGATGGAGTCAGCTTGGGATATCCTGTGGCATGAGGAGGAGAGTCCAGGCCCTGGAGCAATCCCCTAGAAAACACAGGCATAAGATAATGAACTCCTACAGGGCTAGAGGGACCTGGGAGGGGAGGGAAAGGAGGGAAACCAAGAAAAGTATCACATCACATAAATTAAGGGAAGAATATATGTCTCTCACTTGATTTAAAATCCTTGAGGACAGGGCTGGGTGCAGTGGCTCACGCCTGTAGTCCTAGCACTCTGGGAGGCTGAGGCAGGTGGATTGCCTGAGCTCATGAGTTTGAGACCAGCCTGAACCAGAGCTAGACCTTGTCTCTTTTTTTTTTTTTTTTGAGA
>NW_003852465.1:9804395-9811786 GCF_000181295.1 Otolemur garnettii
AGTAGCTGGGACCACAGGTGCCCGCCACAACGCCCAGCTATTTTTTGGTTGCAGCTGTTATTGTTGTTTTGGCGGGCCCAGGCTGGATTCGAACCCGCCACCTTAGGGGTATGTAGCTGGCACCTTAGCCACTTGAACCACAGGCGCCGAACCTAGACCTCGTCTCTTAAAAAAAAAGCTAGATGTTGTGATGGGCACCCATAGTCCCAGCTACTTGGGTGGCTGAGGCAAGAGAATAACTTAAGCCCAAGAGTTTGAGGTTGCCATGAGCTGTTATGCCTGGGCATTTTACTGAAGGCAACAAAGTGAGACTCAGTCTTAAAAAAAATTCTTGAAGACATAAGCTAGATTTTGTTTTTCTTTGTTTTCTGTCCATCCCACCCCACCTTCAATCAGCACAAAGTTTTGCATATAATAGACATGTCTGTAAAAATGAGGGCATGAATGAGATAAACCAACTATTAACTGGTTCTTGACAGTACTGAAGTTCAAACCTCCTCCATTGCTCCCCTAATCGCTCTCCCCCTATCCTTTCTCTAAATTCTCCACATTGCCACATCTACCTCTCTAAAGCACAGATGTGGTACTACCACTTCTATCGTTAGAAGTCATCACTGTCTCTCCATTGCCTACAGGGGGAAATTCTTTAAGCCTCACTGCCTACAGGGGAAAATTCTTTAAGCCTATCCAAATTCAATCTCAGCTGAGCTTATCTCCTGCAACACCTGACTTCTACCCATTGAACACTGACCACTTGCTGTTACATAAACATGCTCTGTGCTTACAGTGTCATGTTCTTTTCCCTTGGATTCCCCGGATTTGCCCACCTGTGCCACCTGTGATAGTAATTATATCCTTCCTTCAACATTTCACTGAAATCCTGCCTAGCCCTGAAGACCTTTCCAGACCCTCACTGCGACAAACATCTCCTTCCTCTGTTCTCCATTTCACTTTGTACCTGTATTACTACTGCCCTGTACTGTGTGCCAGCTCCCTAATATTTCCTACTCTATAACTGCTCTGTCTCCACATTGTAGTGTCCCAAATTCATCATTATAACTCTAGCACTTGGCATACATAGTGCACTCAGTAACCAGTTGCTGAATGAGTCGGTGGGTGGACGGACTTTGAGAGTACAAGAACCACAAGAACCTAGATTTATTTAGTTTTGTAACCACTCCAGTGCTTTGCATCTAGTCAGAACACTGTGTTTGTAGTAAGTTCCTTGGAAGTTTGTTTTATTCATTTCTCTGCCCTCACCACCCAGCACTTACAGGGAATGGTACCATAGTAGGTGCTCAAAAATGTTTACAATACTTGTCTCGGCGCCCATAGCTCAGTGAGTGGGGCATTATCCACATACTCCGAGGCTGGTGGGTTTAAACCCGGCCCGGACCTGCCCAACAACAATGATAACTACAACAAAAAAATAGCCAGGTGTTGTGGCAGGCGCCTGCAGTCCCCGCTACTCAGAAGGCTGAAGCAAGATAATTGCTTAAGCCCAAGAGTTTGAGGTTGCTGTGAGCTGTGACACCATGGAATCTCCCCAGGGCGACATAGTGAGACTCTGTCTCAAACAAAAAAAAAAAGTCTATTTTATTTACTACTGTCTGTCTGATACTTAGAACATTGCCTAGTATTAGGTATCCAATAGATATGTGTTGAATGAATTAATGAGGATATGATATACGTTTGAGGAAGTCTATAGGAATGCCCTCCTGGTAGAATTCCTAAAATATAGTTGCCTACAGAGTCATTTGCAGGGACGATCTCTACACTGCAGAGCTGAGGATCTTGCTGAGGGTGGGTGGTTCAAGAAAGAGGGAGGTGGTCATAGGCTGGAGGAGAGAAGACTCTGGTCACCACAAATCACCTGCAGGAGTTCCATGTCCAGAGGATGGGTCAGGAATCCCTTGTGTCCTTTGGCTCCCTTTGCGGCACTTGCTGTCCATGCTCAACCAGCACTTTCTCTGACAAACCCTTGCCGGCTTCAACTATGTCCAGCTTTCAGCAGTTGCCTTCCTTTGATTCTGCATCCCTGTCTACCCAGGCCTGCTGAGGCCCTTAAACAAGCACTGTGCTGCCTCCTTGTGGTTTCTGCAGGAAAGGCTCCTGCCTAACTTCAGAAAAATTAGGCAACAGGAGACTGACTGTACAGGAACTCTTAGAACAGGGGCTATGGGAGAGGAAACATGAATCTTCTTGACCCCATTGCCAAGACCCCCTGAATTATTGACCACTTCCCCCCTTGCACAGATGCTGCCGCCAATGGCAGTGATCAGGCTTTGGTCATTCCAAGATGGTAAAGAATTTGGGCAATAGTCAGATCCGGGGTCCTCCTTTGAGGGACAATTTCGGTCACTGACTAAAATATCCAGCCTCCACTTCCTCTGCCTCCTCCCAACTCTAAGCCAATAAATTTGAGAGGTATGAAGCCTGGGGTCAGCTTGGGGCCTTCCATATGTCAGAGAGGAATGAGACTGGGTGTGATATGAGAGGGGGTGGCTAGGAACTGTGGAGAAGACAGCCCATACCCTGTGAGAAGCTGCTCAGCTGAGCACTGTCTAACCTAATAGCCCCCAATGGAAGAATGTTCTAAAAGACTACTGAATTATCTTGTGGACTTATAAGGCAGGAAAACAGCTGGGCCTCAGGAACCATCTGACTGGCAAAGTTTTTGATGAGCAGACTGCTTTATTTCTTACTTTACTGTGTAACTTTTTTCTTTCTGGCTGTTTTCAAGAAACTCTTATCATTAGTTTCAGCAGTTTGACTATGATAAACTTAGGTGTTTTTCTTTGCATTTATCCTGCTTAGGTTCTCTGAGCTTCTTGGATTTGTGGTTTGTCGTCTTTCATTAATTTGGGAACTTCTCAGTGACTGTCTCTTCACATATCTCTTCAAATATTTATTCTCCCCTTTCCTTCTGGGACTTCATTCACATGTGTGTTAGCCCATTTGATATTGCCACAGACATCTTGGGTGGTTTGTTTTGGGGTTGTTTCTTTGTTTTTACTCTTTGTATATAAGATATTTTATACACAATAACAAATGTTATTGGTATAAACTAAGTATTACAGTTTTTTTTTTTTTGTAGATAGAGTTTCACTATGTCACTCTTGGTAGAGTGCTGTGGTGTCACAGCTCATGGCAACCTCCAACTCTTGGGCTTAAGCCATTCTCTTGCCTCAGCCTCCCAAGTAGCTGGGACTACAGGTGCCTACCACAATGCCCAGCTATTTTTTGTTGCAGTTGTCATTGCTGTTTAGCTGGTCAGGGCCAGGTTCAAACCTGCCACCCTTGATGTATGTGGCTGGCGCCGTAACCACTGTGTGCTATGGGTGCTAAGCCTGAGTATTACAATTTCAATAAAGTTTTTTCCTTTATTAAAATGAGTATATATTTTATTAGCACCCTGGCATACATACACAGTAGAAGCTCTGTAAGTTGACCATGCAATGCACTGTAACAAATTGGTCAGCATATAAGCCAGGTGCAGTGGCTCATGCCTGTAATCCTAGCATTCTGGGAGACCGAGTGGGTGGATTGCTTGAGCTCAAGAGATTGAGACCAGCCTGAGCAAGAGTGATATCCTGTCTCTACTAAAAATAGAAAAACTGGCTCGGCACCTGTGGCTCAAGTGGCTAAGGTGCCAGCCACATACACCTAAGGTGGCAGGTTCGAATCCAGCCCGGGCCCTCCAAAACAACAATGACACTGCAACCAAAAAAAAAAAAAATAGCCAGGCATTGTGGCAGGTACCTGTGGTTCCAGCTACTTGGGAGGCTGAGGCAGGAGACTCGCTTGAGCCCAGGAGTGGGAGGTTGCTGTGAGCTGTGATGCCATGGCACTCTACCCAAGGGGACAGCTTGAGGCTCTGTCTCAAAAAAAAAAAAATAGAAAAACTGAGGCAAGAAGATCACTGGAGCCCAAGAATAGATGGTTGCTTTGAGCTATGATGATGCCACGGTGCTCTACCCAGGGCAACAGCGTGAGACTGTCTCAAAACAAACAAATTGTTCAACATACAGAGATAGCCAAGGGGAAACGAGGCCTACTATGCTGATATATACATATGGTGCATGTCCAGTCTGTGAAAATTAGGCCAACTTAAGGAAGTGGTCAGTATAGGGAGGTGGTCAACTATGTGGGTTACCTTTGTGTGTGTGTGTATAAATGTTGATAAAACAATATTGTGAGTTTCATTCACTTTTCAATTTAATATTCAAAATAGTCTAATTACACTTATAAAACTTGTTGGATTTCATTTCTATGCATGCTGATTGCTGAGAAGTCACAGCCAGTACACTTTAAATAACTTCCTCATAGCCAGTTAGTTTCTGAAATAATTTATAAAAATCATTTCATTAACTTGCTCAGCCTGATGGTATTATACATTTAAAGAATTTTTTAATCCATTCAGATTCTTTAAAGCAATACATTTAAGGTATAAACATCTTAATATGTTGAATATGATTGCGGTCAGTCTTCTAGAAAAGAAAGAGCCTGTACCCTAAAAGGCTAGAAAGGACCCCATACCCACCATAGCTGTCCCCTGCATGCAGCTTACATTAAGAATGCCTCCCATCCACCTCCCCTAGGAAAAAGGCTTTTATTCAGCTTCAATGGCCTGCTCCCTGACTGGCTTGGTCTTTCCCTTTTTATTTCCAGTCAAAAAGTTCCAACCCATGGGTACCTTTCTCATGGGTCAGTTTGAATCAAGCAGGAGAAACTGTTCCAGCCCCTCCTCCCCCCATTGCCAGAACTTCAAGATTTCACAGAAAGCAGAAATTTCCAGGTCCCAGGAACCCTACCAGGCTTTGTTGTGTAGTCTTCTTTTTTTTTTTTGAGAAAGAGTCTCACTTTGCTGCCATGGGAAAAGTGTCATGGCGTCATAGCTCACAGGAACCTCAAACTCTAGGGCACGAGTAATCCTCTGGCCTCAACCTCCCAAGTAGCCAAGACTATGGGCACTTACCACAGTGCTTGGCTATTTTTAGGTGGGATCTCCCTCTTGCTCAGGCAGTCCACCCACCGTGGCCTCCCAGAATGGTAGAATCACAAGTGTGAGCCACCACACCTGGCAATTTTTTTTTTTTGAGACAGAGTCTCACTATGTTACCTTCGTTAGAGTGCTGTGGCATCACAGCTCACAGCAACCTCAAACTCTTGGGCTTAAGTGATTCTCTTTCCTCAGCCTCCCAAGTAGCTGGGACTATAAGCACCTGCCACAATGCTTGGATATTTTTTTTTTTTAATTGTTGTTGTTTGGCAGGCTCAGGCTGGGTTCAAACCTGCCAGCTCTGGTGTATGTGGCTGGTGCCCTAGCCACTGAGCTGTAGGCTCCAAGCCTTTTTTTTTTTTTTTTTTTTTTGAGACAGAGTCTCACTATGTCGCCCTGGGTAGAATGCCGTAGCATTACAGCTCACGGCAACCTCCAGCTCTTGGGCTTAAGCAATTCTCTTGCCTCAGCCTTCCAAGTAGCTGGGACTACAGATGCCTGCCACAACGCCTGGCTATTTTTTGGTTGTAGTTGTCATTATTGTTTGGCAGGCCGGGGCTAGAATGGAACCCACCAGCTCCAGTGTATGTGGCTGGCACTCTAGCCACTGAGCTACAGGTGCTGAGCCAACACACCTGGCAATTCTTGTGCAGTCTTAGTCTGAGGCTCAGAAATCACCCTGACATTATCCACAGAGTCAGCTGTTTACCTCCTATATCATCTTCATTTTTCCAAAGTCTTGATATAAGCTGGAAGCAAAGTTGGGTACCATTCCTGAGAAGAGAATTGCGGGCTGTGGATTCTCTGAGCACAGGGTCATTTCTTGTTTGCCATGCCTGGTCCCTAGGCCAGGTGTGCCTGGGTGAGTGGAGACCAAGTGGGGATGACACAAGTAGCTATGTGCCAGGAAGAGTAAGGGCAGGCAGGTGTTCACAAGCAGAAGGAACTAACTGAATTAGTGTCTTAACTGAACCAACAGGCGACTGCCAGAGATGGCCTCCTTAACCCACACCATCTAGATTAGGAAACTCCACATCTCCATTTATTTTACCTCTTTCCTTGCCTTCAGAAACACACATTTGCCTCCCACCCCATGACAGTTGGCTTTGACTTTTGCTATCTCTCTCTGTTCTTACTGTCTGAGCTTTCATTCACATCACTCACATGTCAGTTACTTATTTATCTGTATCTTTGATTAAATGAAGAGTTACTGATACCTTCTATGTGCCAGGCACTATGGCTATATTGGCATGCTGGCTTCCAAAGGACAGAAACAACCCTGGGGTAAGGGGAGAGAGGTTCAAAAAATGAGTTGAGGAGGTGTGGGTTTCAACAATGAGACAGAAAATTTAAAAATAAACCAACCTCTTTATTAACAATGTACAGTTGGGAATTGAAGGAGGAAAGTAGTGTTTCTCAAAATTTTAGGATACTTAGCAACAGCCATAGTATTTGTTTAAAATGACCTGCTGGGAACCTGCATTTGCAACAAGTTCCAATGTGATTTTTGGTCACCTTGAAGTTTTGAGAATCACTAGCTAAGGGATGGAGCAGGGAATGGGGCTGTCTTGATCTTCTGGCATTTTAGAGTTCCAGGGAGTGATTTGCTTGACTTTTTATGGACAAGCTCAGCTGACTCATCCTGGGTTCCTGTCATTCCTTCCTTTGGTTCACTGAAGCACTGGAAGAGTCAATACAGTTACAAATGGGGGAGGAACTGAGACTGGGAATATGGCCCATCCAGCCTACCCAAGAGCATACAAGTCCAGAGCTGGGCCCAGACTCAATCTGCTCAACACAACATTTCTGCCAAATTCCAGGTGCTCTGCTTCTCTTCTTATAATTTGCCTCTTGTCTTACTTCACAGAATGTTTCCTCTTCCTCCCTTCATTCTTCTTTGTTCATTCCTCCCTATCCATGTTTCCTCTTCCCCACTTCTATTAATCTCTTTCCCAGATACCAGAGTATGAGCCCTCGTATCTGTGTCTGGCATGTTGGGCATCTGTGTGTCTGTGCTCACATGCATCTTATGTGTGTACTAGCATACTTCAGCTGTGTTAAAAGAGACCCTAGGCAGGGAGAGGGAGGGCACTTAGAGTTGAGGCTAAGATTCTCCTCCTACTGCAGAAAGCATTTGGTGTCTGCAGACACATACAGCTATCTTACCTGTCAGACAGAGAGCCCAAGGGAGACGCTTCTAAGACAAAGCAAAAAAAGGTCAGCACCTGTGGCTCAGTGAGTAGGGCACCAGCCCCATATACTGAGGGTGGTCGGTTCAAGCCCAGCCCTGGCCAAACTGCAACAAAAAATAGCTGGGTGTTGTGGCGGGCGCCTGTAGTCCCAGCTACTCAGGAGGCTGAGGCAAGAGAATCGACTAAGCCCAAGAGCT
>NW_003852465.1:9812184-9817702 GCF_000181295.1 Otolemur garnettii
TTAAAAAAAAAAAAAAGGTCTTGAGAAAGGAAGTCTGCTGAGTTTTGAGGAACCAGGTCTCTCTCATGTCTCTAATCACAGAGGGAAGATGACTAGCCCTTTCCCACATGCTGACAGGACATCCTAGTGGGCCAAGAAATGAGACAGGCTACCAATGCCAGGCAGACCAGGAAAATGGAGCAGTCAGTGTGAAGTCAGTTCTAGTTAAGAAACTAGACGGTGCTGGGAACTGGACAGAAAAGATTGGCAGAACTACAAAGAGGTGAGTGACCTGGAGCTGCCCACTTGTGGCCAGGAGGTGGGCCAGGAACAGGTGGCCAAAGAGAAGATGCCCTTCTGGGAGTGGAAGAAGAGTGTGTCTGCAGGAAAGCACGCGTCAGAGTGCTACAAAGGAAGCAGCACAACCACCACCCGTGAGGCAAGAGCAGCCTGGGCAGTAACGCAGAACTTTTGTTCTATGAAGACTGGCAGATCCTCATGCCACAATAATGGATCCCAAGACAATGCAGGGAGCCCCCGCACTGAGACATTGAGGAGCAGCCTGACACACAAGTGGGTGGTGCCAGCCTGGGATGTGGATGAAGAAGACTGAGGAGGCAGGCTTTGCCTCTGCACCTGGTGGTGAGATAAACTGAATAAAGTTGTGCAGAGCTGGAAGGGAGGGGAATTGTATTCACCTAAATTCCCTTAGAAAGGGGAAGCTGTCTTTCCTGAGAACAATATTTTGATAAGTACTTAAGCCTGAAGCTGAGATCCCAGTGGAGGCCTGGGTGTGGGAGGAATAGCTCTGTGTAAGACATGAAGGAAATTTAGAATTTTGCATGTTATACCAAAGAGAGAGGAGACAATGAAGGGAAGAAAGGAGGCTTTGATGCTGTTCCGTGTGAATCCTTTTCCCTATTATCATCTTAATTTTCAAAAACTAATGTTATGAAATTGTCGGGGTCAAGTGGAGTGTCTATCTGTGGTATTTATGTGCACATTATCTATGTGGAGGCGTGCAAAGGTGCTGGCCTCAGATTCAAACAGATGCTGGGGAGAGCCTGGGCGCAGAGCAGAGGTGCAGAAGGAGCTCAGAAGAGACCCCACTCAGGGAGTATCCTGTGCAAGTTCAACCGGATCTCAGTGGGTGAGGCCCCAGCTGACTTCTGGGTTACTAATTTCTCCCACAGTGTTACTTTGGTCATCTTTAATTCTGTTTGCTATATCCAAATCAACTAGCAATGAAAACCACACACATGCACTTGTGCGTGTGCGCACACCTTAGAAACCCTCCAGGAACTGAACCCCAGGTTTCTATCCTAGGTAGGCTAGAATGCTGATGTCCAGTTGGGACTCTCAGGCCTACTTCAGAATGGAGGCAGCCAGCGGCTGGGCTACTTTGATGCTGCTATGCCACACTGTCTCCTGAGTCCCCATGTGGAGGACAGGGCTTCTTACAGCTCTTGGCCCTGGTTAGGTCTAGGCTGGCAGGCATATCAGTGTCCCCTCCATGTTGGAGATCTTTTATTGGACCAGGGCCACAAGAGGCAGATGGGATTGGTAATATAGAGAAGTTCCTTCAGAGAGGCTTGAGACTTCAAAAGTGACATCTTTAAGATAAGAGACCCAAAGGAGAGCTAACACTTTTCTCACCAGAAAAGCCTTTTGCTGGCCTACTGAGTCCTGCCCTCTCCCCTCAGCTGTTCTTTCTAGGGACAGTTTTTTTTTTTTTTTTTGAGACAGAGCCTCAAGCTGTCCCCCTGGGTAGAGTGCCGTGGCATCACAACACACAGCAACCCCCAACACCAGGGCTCAAGCGAGTCTTCTGCCTCTGCGCCCCAAGTAGCTGGGACCACAGGCACCCGCCACAACGCCCGGCTATTTTTGGTTGCAGCCGTCATTGTTGTTTGGCGGGTCGGGGCTTCGAACCCACCACCTTAGGTGTACGTGGCTGGCGCCTTAGCCGGTTGAGCTATAGGCGCCGAGCCTCGAGGGACAGTTCTTAAAGGTGGTAAGGAAAGGAAAAAATTGACAAAGCCCTTGTCTTGGGTTTATCATTCAATTCATGATCACCCTCATCTCCCCATTCCTACACCTGGCTCTCCTGAGAGTCACCCCCCAGGCCTAGGATGAGATGTGGTTCTTGAGCAATTCATATACAGCCTAGGAAACAAGTGTAAAGGAAAAACTCTGGTAGCAGCTTGACACCTGTAGCTCAGTGGCTAAGGCATGGGCCACATACCCCAGAGCTGGTGGGTTCAAACCCGACTTGGGCCTGCCAAACAACAGTGACAACTACAACAACAAAAACAAAAATAGCTGGGTGTTGTGGTGGCACCTTTAGTCCCAGCTACTTGGGAGGCTGAGGCAAGGGAATCGCTTAAGCCCAAGAGTTAGAGGTTGCTGTGAGCTGTGACACCACGACACTCTACCAAGGGCAACAGCTTGAAACTCTGTCTCCAAAAAAAAAAAGAAAGAAAGAAAAGAAAAACTCCTATAGTGATTTTCTGAGAAACTCTGTAAAGTCCTTTGAGAGAATTAACATGGTGTTGGGGGCCCAGGCTGTGGCTCATGCCTATAATGCAAGCACTTTGGGAGGCTGAGGTGGGAGGATCACTTGAGACTAGTCTGGGCAGCATAGAGACACCCCATCCCCTACAAAAAAATAAAATTAGCTGAGCATAGTGGCATGTGCCTGTAGTCCCAGCTACTTGGGAGGCTGAGGCAGGAGGATCACTTGAGCCCAGGAGTTCAAGGTTGTAGTGAGCTGTGATCATGTCCCTATCTTCCAGCCAGGACAAAGTGAGACCTTGTGTCTAAAAAAAAAATAAAAAAATTAAAAGATAAAGTGACATTAGCATGGGGACTCAAACTCACAACTGAAAGTAGATGAATCAGGTTAGCATCTCTCTCTCTTGTGTGGTACGATAAATGAGATCATTATTAATGTTTAGAAAGAGATTTCCTGGGTTGTTGGACAGGGACAGTGTGTATTCTGGCCCCTGCCCTTGGTGGGCAGGTCTTCCTGAATTCAGATTAACTATCCAGCCTTGCACCTTACCAGGCATTGAGGTACATCACATTTTTGTGGTAGAGGAATGCGTATCCAGTGCCAATAGCTGAGGAACATTTGGGTGTCCCCCTAGCTGGTCCCAGGGTATGTTGGCAGGGGTCTTTTTTTCTATTGGGTGACTGGAGGAGACCACATCCATCTTCCAGATGGCCTCCATCTGTTTCTGCTGTTGGCTGGGAGTGGGAGTAAAGAATGCAAAAAGAGAGAGGGGGAGAGAGAGATTAAGAAGTAACAAGCTCTCCAAAGTCACAAAGCCTGACTCTGGACCTTGCTTTCTTCCCTTCTCAAATGGTGTTTGTCACTGCCCTACTTGTTACCCCCCGCCCCTCAGTCTTGACTCTAAATCTCACTTCCCTGAGGCTTTTCTGTTTGAGGAGTTGCTGGAAGAGGCACCCAGAATAGCCCCTATAATTCCAGACACATACCTTAGGCCTAAAGCCCTGATCCAGCAGCACTGGGGTGGCTGTGTGTCTTGGCTGCCCAGAGGTTTGCAGTGTCTCTTTTTGAGCCTGGGGGTCACATAGTGGGAAGGATCAGGCTTGTTTATGTGGACAGACCAATGGCAGATGGGGATCAATGTTCAGGGTAGAAGCGGTTATGAATGTTCACTGTGGGTCCTCAAGAGTTTTTCAGTTGCATAGTTTGGAACACAGTTGGTCAGACTAGCCCATGTATCGCCACCACACATGCACCCCACTCTGGGTCAATGAGCCAGAGTTGGGTAGTGCAGCTGAGTAGACAGACTTGTAGGTTAATCTTGCAACTTGTAGGTTAATCTTTGCCTGTCTGTGCCCTGCCCTTGCTGCCTGCCTTCCCAGGCTGGCCACTCCTGCTCCCTGCCTCCCCACCCATTTAGCTGGCTCAGCTTCCCCGCACCTACCAACCCATCTGCTGGGGCACACATTCCTGGTGCTTGGATGGAAAGGGCTGCTTGATGGTGGCGCCACTGTGGGGAATGTGCTGGAGTAAAGCTGGGGGCAACTTGCACTTCCTTGGCTTTGGAGAGGTGACCACAGGGATGTTCAGGGGAATATTCTCCTCCAGCTGGAGCTAGAGGAACCAGCAGAAAGGTATCAGGCAGAAAGAAGTTATCCTCTCTCTGGGATGGGAGGAGGCACTGCCTGCTGGCTCAAAGCTGAGCAGAGAGGGTAAGCCCCAGGGAATCCCCCCATTTGCTCCATTTAGAAACCTTTGGGACCCCAGAGTATCAGATCTTTCCTAGAGACTCCTTGAATTTATAGTTTCTGGGTTAGTTCCTGTTTTCTCCTTTGTTGTGAAGAGTCTGGACAATGGACAAAATAGCAAGGAAGAAAACTAAAAGAAGCCAGAGCATCTAGAATTCATGAAAGCACTTGCAAGATTCCAGGCCCAGGGTCAGGTTGTGCCTGGACTGTTCTGGGTATCTTTGCACGCAGCCCCAGCCCCAGCCCTATGGGCAAGGAGCTGAGGGAACCCAAACAACTATTCGAAGATTTGTCATATAGTCCCCTTCCTTCTGAACCCCAAAACAAACTTAGTAAGTCAAGATACCTACAGGAGATTATTGGGACTGGTACTACATATAAGGTAATATGAAACTGAATTGAATAAACCTCCATAGCCAAGGCCAACTCCCTGATGCCCGCACCTGCACTAAATGCCTCATCACACTGGCTCCCCAGAATCAGGCTACTGCTGCTCAGGACTCAGGGGGGATAGCTCCTGACCCAGCCCTTGAGCACATCCCAGCAGGTTCTGACCCACTGCTGTGGGACTGTTCAGTCCCTAGGGATCACGTCAGCACTTGCTGCTTCTGTGCTTCTAATAGCTAGGAAAAGGTGGAGGAAACTAAAACCAGCCTTCTTTCACCTAGCCTGCCTGAGCCTCAGATCCAGAACTGAGGGCTGCTCATGCCAAAGCAATGAAAGGGTCTAGCAAGGAAAGGTCTGATCCTCATAGTGCAGAGAGCTATTCCCAACATATGAAAGACTAATATAAATGTAAGCCCAATACTTTGGGTTTACAAAATGATTAATATTCCCAAAGGATATGAATTCTTTTTTTTTCTTTTCTTTGAGACAGAATTTCACTATGTTGCCCTCGGTAGAGTGCCATGTAGTCATAGCTCACAACAACCTCAAACTCTTGGGCTCAAGAAGTTCTCTTGCCTCAACCTCCCAAGTAGCTGGGAGGCTACAGACACCTGCCACAATGCCCAGCTATTTTTTTGTTATTGTGGTCATTGTTTTAGCAGGCCCTGGCCAGGTTCAAACCCACCAGCCCTGTTGCATGTGGCTGGTGTCCTAACCATTGAGCTAAGGTGTTGAGCCTGGATATGAATTCCTTTTTTAAAAATTAATTAATTAATATTTTCAGACAGAAATAATGGTCAGGAAAAAAATGAATTCTTTTTTTAATATTAATTAATTAATATTTTCAGACAGAATCTCACTTTCTCACCCTCAGTAGAGTGCTGTGGCATCA
>NW_003852465.1:9818719-9820236 GCF_000181295.1 Otolemur garnettii
TTTTTTTTTTTTTTTGAGACAGAGTCTCACTTTATTGCCCTTGGTAGAGTGCCGGTGTTGCAGCTCACAGCAACCTCCAACTCCTGGGTTTAGGTGATTCTCTTGCCTCAGCCTCCCAAGTAGCTGGAACTACAGGTGCCCACCACAACCCCTGGCTATTTTTTGGTTGTAGTTGTCATTGTTGTTTAGCGGGCCCAGGCTGGATTTGAACCCGCCAGCCCTGGTGCATGTGGTGGGCGCCCTAGGTGCTTGAGCTACAGGTGCCAAGCCAAGGGGTTACTTTTTAATTGTTTTTGGTTGCTGAGTCTTATATTGCTGAATAGGATACAATGGCAAACTGGGTCACATAGCATCTTGGGATTCATTTGGGTTGTACATGATATATGAATGCTCAAACCAAGTCTTTACATTTTGGATGATTACCTTATTGAATTTGGCCAAAGAATAAGGTTTCTCCTAGTGTCAGTTTCAGGGGAAAATATGAATTCTTAGGAAGGATATAGAAAAGATGAGCATAGGTCCTAGGTATAGAGAGTAAGAGAGTGAGACTTTCCAAGTCTGTTGGCCTAGCCCTCCACCAGTGGTTCTTTATTCATGCACCACAGTCCTTTGACAGGCAATGGATTTTTTACACAAAGAATGCAAATACATACCAAAAATTGTACATGGAATAAATAAAAAGTAAAACTACTATTGTGTAGGAATCCTTGAAACTTTTAACATTAACAGTAGTTCCTAATGTCAGGTGTGGTAGCTTATCCCTGTAATCTCAGCACTTGGGAGGCTAAGGCGGGTAGACTGCCCTGAGTTCAAAGGTTGGAGACCAGCCCGAGCAAGAGCAAGACTCCATCTCAAAAAAATAGCCAAGCATTGTAGTGGGCCCTCCCTGTAGTCCCAGCTACTTGGGAGGCTGAGGCAAAAGAATTGCTTACCCACAAGTTTGAGGTTGCTGTAAGCTATAACGCCATGGCGCTGTACCCAGGGTGACAGAGTGAGACTCTGTCTCAAAAAAACAAAACAAAACAAAACAAAAAGTTCCTAATACTATAGGGATTTTTTTGAAGGCATAAACTGGTGATAATGGAATAACAGAGACTTGTTTACCTTTTTTCCTTAAACAACTAGTATGCCAAACAAAAATACATAAACCAAAGATTTTCACACATTTAGACAATAGGTAGTGGAAGTCAGTGATCCCTGAGAGAAAGGGAAAAAAAGTGAGAACGTGTCCAGGCCATAGGGTAGGGTGGGGAACCCAAACAGAGCCCTTGCTGAATCAAGAAGACAGAGTTTCAGGAAGCCAAGGTGACTCAAATTTGAAAAGCAGAGTAACAAAAGGAGGACACTATACCATGAGAAAGATCAAAACATCTGTAGAAGGGTCCCCTCTAGTCTTTGTAGGCGTGGAAGGAAACTACTATGCTGGAAGAAGAACTACTGGGCAAGAACAGGCAGAATGCTTCTGAGAGGTCGTATAGCGGGAGGAAGAGGTTTTTGGTTTTTTGCTTTTTTTTTTT
>NW_003852465.1:9820323-9832409 GCF_000181295.1 Otolemur garnettii
CTCAAACTCTTGGGCTTAAGCGATTCTCTTGCCTTAGCCTCCTAAGTAGCTGGGACTACAGGCACCTGCCACAATGCCTGGCTATTTGTGTTGTTGTTGTTGCAGTTGTCTTTGTTGTTTTAGCTGGCCCAGACTGGGTTTGAACCTGCCAGTCTTGGTGTATATGGCCCGTGCCCTACCCACTAAGCTACAGGCACCGCCCTGTGGGGAAGAGTTTTTGTTCACATCTTTTTTTTTAATATATTTATATTTTGGAGACAGTGTCTCTCACTCTGTTGCCCAGGCCATATAGAGTGCTATGGCATCACTCTAGCTTACAGCAAACTCAAACTCCTGACCTCAAGCCATCTTCTTGCCTCAATCTCCCAAGAGGCAGGGACTACAGGTGCTAGCCATCATACCCAGCTATTTTTTCTCTTTTTTAGAGACAGGATCTCACTCTTGTTCAGGCTGGTCTTGAACTCCTGACCTTAAAGAATCCTCCCACCTTGGCCTCCCAGAGTGCCAGGATTATAGTCATGAGCCACTGAGCCCAGCCAGTATTCACAACTTAAAAGTATTGAAAAAGAAAACTGTTCACTTAGAATTCTATATCCAGCAAAAATTTCTTTTAAAACTGTAAGCTAAATAAAGACTTTTTTAGACATACCAAAGCTGAGAGAATTCATCACCAGCAGATGAGCACTGTGAGAAATGCTAAAGGAAGTCCTTCAGACAGAAAGAAAATGATACCAGATGTAAACCTGAATCTACACAAAATAATAAAGACAACTGGATATGTGGGTCAATATAAAAGATTATTGATTGTTTAAGGAAAAAGTAATAACAAATATAATCATCACTTATTACCCGTGGGAGTTTGGTTCCAGGATCTCTTACAGATCCCAAAGTTAGCGGATGCTTACTTTCCTTATGTAAGTATAGTATTTGCTTATTACCTTCCCATATCCTCCCTTATATTTTAAATCACTTATAGATTATTTATAACATCTAATATAATATAAATGTGATATAAATAGTTGTTAGGCTGTATCATTTAGGGAATAATGACAAGAAAAAAAGTCTATACATGTCCAGTACAGATGCTACTGATCAGTATTTTTTCCAAATATTTTTCAGTGTGAGGTTGGTTGAATCCATGGATGGAGAACCTAGGAATATGGAGGGCCAACTATATTAGGTGATTTACGTAGTACAACATGTACAGAGGCAAACTATAAGACAATTATAGGACAAACGCCAGTCAGGATTAAATGGATGCATACCATTGTAAGGTTCTTATACATGAAATAATGTTATTTGAAAGTAGATTATGATATATTAAAAATTTATACTGTAAACCCTAGAGCAACCATTAAAAATAGCAAAACAGGTATAGCTAATATGCCAAGAGTGGAGATAAAATGAAATTACTTTTAAAAACTCAGTTATGCCAAAAAAAAAAAAGGCAGGAAAAGAGGGGGAAAGGACCAAAGAGTAGATAGGACAAATAGAAATGAAGAGTAAATTGTAGACTTAAACCCAATAATGTTGATAATCACATTAAATATAAGTGGTCTAAAACCTCTGAATAAATGGTGAAAATTGATGAGCGCATAAAAAAGCAAGAACCAACTATAAAATATCAATAAAAACCCAATATAAATATAGAGACACAGAGAGGTTAAAAGTAAAAGAATAAAAAAAGATATACCATGAAAACACTAAATGAAGGAAAGCTAGAGTGATTATCAAAGTCTTTTGGGAAAATATCTGCCAAATACCATAATCTGTCAGTCGTTTTTTCAAGTAAAAAGAGTGCTCCATGAAAAAAGGAGCTAGTTCAGTTTACAGTCCACACAATTGCCTTTCCTTGAGAGAGCTCTCATACATTTATACTCAGCACAAGTGCTGTATGCATATTTCTCATGTTGTCACACAGAAACATGAAAAAGATATGTATTCAGGGGTTGAGATTCATAATTTTTACTGCTTCATCTAATATTCCCAAATAAAACATCTTACATTCCTAAGTGAAACTGCCTTTTTTTTTTTCTTTTGAGATAGTCTCATTTTGTAGCCTTCTGTAGAGTGCTGTGGTGTCATAGCTCCCAGCAACCTCCAACTCCTGGGCTCAAGTGATCCTCTTTTTTTCTTCAGTTTTTTTGGCATATGGGGCCTGTGCCCTACTCCTTTGAGCCACAGGCACCGCCCATCCTCTTTTTTTTTTTTTTTTTTTTAAGAGACAGAGTCTCACTTTATCACCCACAGTAGAGTACAAGGGAATCACAGCTCACAGCAACCTCCAACTCCTGGGCTTAGATGACTCAGCCTCCCAAGTAGCTGGGACTACAGGCACCCGCCACAGTGCCCAGCTATTTTTTGTTGCAGTTTGGTTAGGGCCGGGTTCAAACCCACCACCCTGGGTTTATGGGGCCTGCCATGTCCTACCCACTGAGCCACAGGCACCGCCCCTCGAGTAATCCTCTTGCCTCAGCCTCCTAAGTAGCTGGGACTATAGGGGCCTGCCACAATACCTGGCTACTTTTAGAGACAGGTTCTCGCTCTTGCTCAGGCTGGTCTCGAACTCCTGAGCTCAAGCAATCCACCTGCCTTAGCCTCCCAGAGTGCTAGGATTACAGGCATGAGCCGCTGCGCCGGCCCTGCTTTTTTTTTTAATGAGTGAGCACCAGAAGAGAACACAGTGACCACTAGAACAGTTTGGTACGACTGCCTTGACTCTTGCTCATGTGCTAGCAGTTTTACCCACTACTGCTTTTGTTCTATCATTGCAAATGTTAACACAGTAAAAAGGGCAAGTACGATCATCTTAGTGTAAAAATAGTTTTAAAATTCAATAGTGGGATAACCCGCTCAAAACCACTTCCATTGTGTTGGAAGCTTTCCTAATCTTCTAATAAACTATTGCTCTTTCACTCAAAAGAAGAAAAAAAACCTCGATAGCAGGAAAACATACAACTTGATTTAAAAATGGGCAAAAGACCCAAATAGACCTCTATCCAAAGAAGACATAAAAATGGCTAACAGGTATATGAAAAGGTGCTGAACATCAGTGATCATCAGGGAAATGCAAATCAAAACCACACACCTGTGAGGATAATTATTATTAAAAAGACAAGAATTAACAAGTGCTGGCAAGGATGTGAAGAAGAGCGAACCCTTGAACTCTGTTAGTAGGAAGGTAGATTAGAGCAGCCACTATGAAAAACAGGAGGTTCTTAAAGAAATTAAAAATGGAAATTACTGTGTGATCCAGAAATCCTTCTTCTGGGTATATGCAAAGCAAATGAAATCACTAGTTTGTAATAGAACTCCCCTTCCACATACATCACAGCATTACTCAGAACAGCAAAGATATGGAGATAACCTAGGTGTCCACTAGTCAATGAATGGATAAAGAAACTGTGGTGTATACAGTCATGCATTGCATAACATTTTGGTAAACAATAGGCTATATATATAGCAGTGGTCCCATAAGATTATAGTACTAGAGGAACAGTACCTGTGGCTCAGGAGTAGGGCACCAGCCCCATATGCTGGAGGTGGCAGGTTCAAACTTGGCCCTGGCCAAAAACTGTAAAAAAAAGATTATAGTACTAGGCTTGGTGCCCATAGCACAGTGATTATGGCACCAGCCACATATACCGAGGGTGGTGGGTTCGAACCCGGCCCAGGCCAGCTAAAACAACTGCAACAACAAAAAAATAGCCAGGCATTGTGGCCGGTGCTTGTAGTCCCAGCTACTTGGGAGGCTGAGGCAAGAGAATCGCTTAAGCCCAAGAGCCTGAAGTTGCTGTGAGCTGTAATGCCATGGCACTCTACTAAGGGAGACATAGTGACACTCTGTCTCAAAAAAAATAAAAAATAAAAAAGACTGTAGTACTATATTTTTACTGGACCTTTCTACTCATATGTTCAGATAAAAAAAATATTTACCATTGTGTTACAATTGCTTAAAGTGTTCAGAACAGGCTGGGTGCAGTGGCTCACTCCTGTAATCCTAGCACTCTGGGAGGCCAAGGCAGGTGAATTGCTTGAGCTCACCAGTTTGAGACCAGCCTGAGCAAAAGCAACACCCCATCTCTACTAAAAATAGAAAAACTGAGGCAAGAGAATCACTTGAGCCCAAGAGTTGGAAGTTACTGTGGGCTATGATGCCACAGCACTCTACCTAGGGCAACAGCTTGAGACTGTCTCGAAAAATAAACAAATAAATATAAATAAAGTATTCAGAACAGTAAGTTGTTTTGTAGTCTAGGCAAAATCAGCTACACCACGTAGCCTTGGTGTATAGTAAGCTGTTTGTATGAGGACACTCCATGGTGTTCATACAATGATTAATATGCCTACCAAAGCATCTGACAGACCATATCCCCATTGTTAAGTGATGCATGACTGAATATACAACAGAATATTATACAGCCTTAAAAAGGAGATCTTGGCCAGGCGCAGTGGCTTACACCTATAATCCTAGCACTGAGGGAGGCCTAAACAGGATAACTGCTTGAGCTCAGGAGTCTGAGACCAGCCTGAGCAAGAGCAATCCTGTCTCTACAAAAAATAGAAAAATTAGGTGGGTGTGGTAGCATGCCTCGAGTCTCAACTATTTGGGAGCTGAGACAGGAGGATCACTTGAGCCTGGGAATTTGAGGTTGCAGTGAGCTGATGACACTACTGTACTCTAGAACCAGGGTGACAGAGTAAGACTCTATCTCAAAAAAAGAAAAAAAAAACCCAGGAGATCCTACCATTTACCACAACATGATTGGATCTGGAGGACATTATGCTAATTGAAATATGCCATGTATAGAAAGAAAAATATTGCATGATCTCACTTATATGTAGAATCTAAAGAAAATGTCAAATTATATATAGAGAAAATAAAACAGTAATTACCAGGTTGGGGTATGGGGGTAGGAAATGGGTAGATGATAGGTCAAAGGATACAAAGTAGTAAATTTGTAGGATAAACAAGTCAAAAGAGCTAATGTATACATGAGGATTATAATAGCTAATGGTCTATTGTATTTTGAATTTTTGCCAAATGATTATAACTGCTTTTGCCACAAGGGAGACAAAAATGGGTAACTGTGAGATGATGAATATGCTGACTTTTTCACTATAGTAACCATTTTACTCTGTAAGTATCTTTTTTTGTTTAAGAGACAGGGTCTTGGTCTGTCACCCAGACTAAAGTGCAGAGGCACCATCATAGCTCACTGTAATCTTAAACCTCTGAGCTCAAGCGATCCTCCCGCCTTAGCCTCCCAAGTAGGTGGGACTACAGGCATGTGCCACCACACATGGCTAATTTGTTTTGTTTTGTTTTATTTTGTCTTGGTAGAAATGGGGTCTCACTATGTTACTCAGGCTGGTCCCAAGCTTCTGTCTCAGCTTCTCAAAATGCTGAGATTACAGGAATGAGCCACTGTGCCCACGCTATACACGTATCTTATAATATCATATTGTACACCTTAAATATACACAGCAAATTTTTTTTTTTTTTTGAGACAGAGCCTCAAGCTGTCCCCCTGGGTAGAGTGCCATGGCATTACAGCTCACAGCAACCTCCAACTCCTGGGCTCAAGGGAGCCTCCTGCTTCCGCCTCCCAAGTAGCTGGGACCACAGGCGCCTGCCACAACGCCCGGCTATTTTTTTGGTTGCAGCCGTCATTGTTGTTTGGCAGGTCCGGGCTGGATTCGAACCCGCCACCTTAGGTGTACGTGCCTGGCGCCTTAGCCAGTTGAGCTATAGGCGCCGAGCCCACAGTAAATTTTTTAAAGTAAATAGT
The DNA here is from genome assembly GCF_000181295.1 of Otolemur garnettii. Classification (NCBI taxonomy): domain Eukaryota; kingdom Metazoa; phylum Chordata; class Mammalia; order Primates; family Galagidae; genus Otolemur; species Otolemur garnettii. The sequence goes on from NW_003852465.1 coordinate 9,826,116, forward strand.
TTTGAAAAAAAAGAAAATATATATGTATATAAAGAGTTTTGACTTCTCCTGATCCCCATGGGTCAGCAGACCATACTCTGAAAATGCCTGATCTAACATATAATTTGAGGTAACATCCCAGAACTTAAGTTTCCAAATTGAAATGGCATACTGAAGTGGATAAATGCCCAATGAAGTGGATAAAAATACACTCACATCAGGCTTATCATTATGAAATTGTGGAACACAATGGAGACAGAGAGATCCTGTCAGCTCTGAGAGAGTAAAAATAGGCCAAACCCAAAGGATCAGAGCTCAGAATGACTTTGACCTCTCACAGCTACATTAGAAGGCAATAAGCAGTGCCTTCAAAATGGTGAGGGCAAATGCATTCTAACCTAGACTTCCATATCCAGGCAAACTGTCAATTAAGAGTGAGGGTAGAGATTAAGAAAACACATATTCAGACATCAAGGGTCTCAACAGTTTAACTTCCTAGGCGCCCTTTGTCAAAAAGAGACTAGGGGAGGTACTCTACTAAAACAAGGAAGTGAACCAAGAAAGAAGAGACCTGGAATGTGGAAAGTGAAAGACTGACCCAGGGGAGAAGCAAAGCAAGTCGGCTGCCAGAGGGTGAAGATGACAGCTGTGCACGCAGACTGGGAAGCAACCAGACTGGACAAGAGCAGGGCAGAGAGAGCCCGCGGGAGGGAAAAGCCCAGCACAAAGTCAGGACTGCAACATCCAGCTACCCCCACCCTCCAGAATAATCTTCTCTTCCATTGCTCTTTGTGAAAAGTCACTCTCTTGCTCTCCCTTACACTTGGGCCACTTCCCGCCTTCACCTGTCCCTGGTTCAGAGCCTTTAAACTGCCCTCTGATTTCTGATTTCCCATATATCCACCACCTCCAGTCACATCTGCCAGCCCCAGTGACTGTGCTGACACACACCCCCACCCCAGGTAGCAGGGTGGGGCCCACCTTGGGGAACATGGTCACCCTGCTGTTCAGGCACTCTGGGCGCTTCTTCTCCAGGCTCTTCTGCTTGTCCATCCAGGTCTGCAACCTGCGGTTCTGCAGGTCATCAATGTTGTCCAGGAAGACATAGAGGTTCTGGGCCTTGTAGGGGGCCCCTGTTTCTTGCAAAATTTCTATGTGGTTGATGACTCCTTGTCTGGAAAGAGAGGAGAGGTGAATCAGGAAGAAGAGAGGCCTCCTCTTCCCCCCAAGTCTATTAACCAGAGACAACTCTGGGAACAAGAAAAGAAAGGAGGTTGGGGACAGCTGGGAAAAACAGTGCCGCAGTGTGGGAGTTGGTATCAGGTGAGGAGGCTTGGGGCTGGAATGGAAACAGGAAGAGAAAGTAAAGTGAAAAAGGATCACGTTAGGTGGGTTATGGACCAGACGGTAGGAAGAGAGGAAGAAATGGGGAAGGGGTTTAGAGGAAAAGCCCACTAGGGACAGCCACATGTGTCCTAGCTCCTACATCTTCAGGGGTTACCCAGGACCCCAAGGCCAAGTATGCTTTGCTAGTCCCCTCCTTGTCCAGGAGACCTTGTCCAGGTCTGGGGAAATTCTCCTGACCTCCCTTGCCCTGTACTCTCCCACCAGGTTTTGGCTCAGCCCACATATTGCCAGGTGGGTCCCAGGGAGGACCTACCGGAGATTCTGGAAGTATCTGCAGAGGATGTATTTATGGCACAGTTTGCGCAGCCGGAGTCTGTTCAGCTCCATGGGGGTGGCGGGGATCTCCAATGCCTTGCTGCATTGGTAGTGGGGCAGCCCCAACTCAGCCTCCTTACGCAGGAGCTGCAGACTCTTTCTCTGGGCCTCCATGTCCATGTGGCTTACTTTCTTCTTAACAGTTACCCGTGATGTCTGCAAAGAGGGCCAGTTCACCCTTTGCTTGGCTGTCCCCATGGCAGGAAAGGAGGCAGATTTCTTGGGCTTTGTGGGAACATGGGCTTTTTGTTTATAAGTAAACTCAATTGAACTTGTGGGTCTCCGACTTCCCAGGGTGGAGGGCTGGGTGTTACGGGACCTGGGCAAGCGTGGCCTCCTGCTTTGGTAAGCAGAATGGGTCCGGATTTGGTGGGGCTCTGGCTTTGCCAAGTCCCACCATCGACTGGTGGGTGTGAAGAACGTCCTCTCCATGCCCTCTTTTGGCTGCTCCAGCTCTCTCCTTGGGCTCTCTTGCTCCTTTTCTGGCTGGAGGAAGCTGTGCTGCTGTTGCCTCACAGCATCCTCCATCTCCCTCTGCCGCAGCATCTCCCACTGCTGCAGCTTCTCCTGCTGCCCTTCCTCCAGGAGGGCCCATTTCTGACATTGCAGCCACGTCTCCTCATCCTCCAGCCACTGCTGCCCCCACTTCTCCTGGTGGAGTGCCTTCTCCCAGGGCTGTGCCTCACTCTGTGAGGGCACCTTCCAGGAGTCCTTTAGAGATAGCTGCTTCCTAAAATGGAAAGAGGGTCCTTCTTTCTCCTGGAAGTAGTTCTCCTGGTCTTTGTCCTCGTGGCCTGCACTTTCTGCCACCAGTTTTTCACATTCTTTAGGAAACTTGTGATCCACTGAGGGTGCTGACACAGGCTCAGGGCCATCAGTGTCCTTGCTGCTGAAGAAGTCTGCGATCCTCGAATGCACGGTCATGGTGGAAAGCAGCTGAGGTGCTGAAGGTGGAGCACCACTGTCCTGGGCTGTGGCCAGGGGACTTGGGGACAGTGGTGAAAACAACACCTTGGGCTCCTGTTGGGTTTCCTCCATAACTGTTTCCTTTGGGAGAGTCTCTCTGTCAGAAGGGCTTGGGGAGTCAACCAGAACCTTGACCAGGTCTTCTGCTTCATCCCCATCAGTCTGAACCATCTTCAGCTGGAACTCTAAGGCTTGTTTTATCAGGAGAAGGCCATGGCACTTTCCCCCTAGAATTTCTAACTGCTTCAGGAGAGCATCCCTATTACTTTTAAGGATTTGAATGGACTTCTGGAAGTACAGCCTCTGGCTATTTAGCTCTTTGGTCATCTCTATTTGCAGGTTCTTGTATTTGATCTCCAGGCTCCTGTTCTCTTTCTGCTGAAGGGTCAAAGCCTTGTTGAGGTTCTCCACCATGGCCGACATGTACCTGATGGCTCTGGCCTCCCCCTTGTTGAACATAGTAGAGTCTAGGAGCTCCTGAAACATGGACTTCAACTCAGAGACCTTCGTGCAGGTGGCATGATTGTCCTGGAGCATCTGCTCTGGGCTTGGTGGCTGAGAATTTTGTGGACTTTTTTCCTGCCAGCCCTGCCAGAAGGTGAATTTGGACACTGGGAGTGGTGGAGAGAAAAAAGGGCAACAAATGTTCATGATACCCAAGGATTACACTGATTCTCTAAACCCTGTTTGGCCAAAATTTCCTCCCAACCTGCTTAGGGATTTGACAAGAATAAGGACCTGGGGAGCCAGGCACGATGGCTCATGCCTGTAGTTCCAGCTACTTGGAAGTCTTAGGTAGGAGGAATCTCTTGCACCCAGGTGAGCTGTGATCATACCACTACCCTCAAACAGAGCAGGAACCCATCTCTTAAAAAAAGGAATAAAGTGATGGAGCTGTAAGTGGGCCCAGGGGAAAGGGCGTCAGGAAGAAACTATGTTGGTGGGTCCAGAGCTGGTCCCGAGGCTCCCTATGGGGTCTGCTAGCTCCACAGTGCCTGCAGAGCCCAGAGTAGCCTGTAATAGTCAATCCAGTTCAATCCAATTCAACATACTTTTGATCCTCCACATCCCCCTGGAGTAGAGTTGTTTTTCTAAACATGCCACTTCTCAGCCTCAGTATCTGTGTTTGGCTCCTTATCACCAACTACCCAAACACTTAAACCCATCTGGGAAGCTTTATTTACCTTTCCTATTACCACTAAACTGTGCTTGTAAAGAATTTATTATATGGTCTTGCAATAAATGAGTAATGTCTTTTTCCATTTTGGGGATCACAAACTACTCTGATACTCTGATGAAAGCACTGGACCCTCTCTCCACTGCTTTCATCAGAGTATCAGGAAAATCAGTGTATTAGGAAAATTGACTAAACATTGATTGTGCATGCCATGTTCAAGCCCATTGATGGATTTTAGTTCCCGTAAGGCTGGATCATAGTAGTAATTGTACCTCCATGCCTACTATGTGATGGAATAATTATCTTGGAGTATCCATTCATTTGCCTGTTCAGTAAGGATCACTGACGGAAAAAATAGTGGCTAACTTTGGATGAAGGAATATAGGAAATACGGAAAGTAAGTGAAACTGACATTAAGCTAGCATCTTTCTAACACTATCAGACAGGCCAGGTGGCCTAGTGGATTCAGAGCTTGGATTCTGGAATCAGATAACTTGGGTTTGAATCCCATTTTCCCACTTGCCTGAGGCAAGTTTCCTAACTTCTCAGTGTCTTAGTTTCCTAATCTGAAAAATGGGGATAATCATAGCATCTATTTAATAAAACTTAATCAGATTATGCACATTTAGTGCCAAGTGCAGGGCCAGGTACCTACCATGTTTCCCCGAAAATAAGACACCGTCTTATATTTATTTTGTCTCAAGAAAACACACTAGGGCTTATTTTCAGGGGATGTCTTATTTTTATTAGGTATAATACAACGATCTACATTTATTCAAATGCAGTTAAGTCATCTTCTTCTGGAACCTGACAGGGGGAGCCAACCTTGTTGGTGGGCTGGCGCTAGTGATGTGTGAACTCCTTTCCCCTAGCCATTTGCACGTGCACAATAGGATGCCTGCAACCGTGGTTACCACACACGCACTCGTGCAAGTGCAAATGGCTGGAAGGAAAGAGCTGTGGCCAGTAAAAGGTATTCCAGTCTTCCTTACCACTCTGCACCAAAATGCATGGTGTGGCTATGCACATATGCTGCATAGTCACACCCATCACTAGGTCTTATTATCAGGGTAGGGCTTATATTTAACAAATGCATAGAAATCTTGCTGCTAGGGCTTATTTTGGGGGTAGGTCTTATTTTCGGAGAAACACAGTAGTAAGTGCTTGAGAAATAATCCTTAAAAAGAAAGAAATAAAACACAATCTATGCCCTTAAGGAATTTATAATCTAGCAAAGAAATTAGTCAAATATACAAATAACTATATTTTAAGATAGTATGATAAAGATTGCAAGGGATTGTTTTTTCTACCCTCTTTTCCCTGCCTTTGCCCTCCCCCTAGCTATCAATATTACTTGACCAATAATAAACCTGACCATGAGACTCGATTATAAATGCTAATGATATCTGGTTTTTGTTTTGTTTTATTTTGTTTTGAGACAGAGTCTCACTTTGACACCCTCAGTAGAGTGCTGTGACATCATAGCTCATAGCAACCTCAAACTCTTGGGCTCAAGTGATTCTGTTGCCTTAGTATCCCAAGGGACAGATTACTATGGGTGCCTGCCACAACACTTAGCTATTTTTACAGATTGGGGGGCGGTCTCACTCTTGCTCAGGCTGGTCTCGAACTCCTGAGTGCAAGCTATCCACCCACCTTAGCTTCCCAGAGTTCTGGGATTACAGGTGTGAGCCACTATGCCTGGCCCTCTTTTTGTTTTTCCCTTTTTTGGAGACAGAGTCTCACTCTGTTGCCCTGGGTAAAGTGTTATGGCATCATCAGAGCTCACAGAAACCTCAGTCTCTTGGGCTTAGGCGATCCTCCTGCCTCAGCCTCTCCAGTAGCTGGGACTATAGGTACCCACATGACACCCAGCTAATTTTTCTATTTTTAGTAGAGACGGGGTCTCCTTCTTGCTCAGGTTGGCCTCAAACTCCTGAGCTAGAGCAATCCACTCGCCTCGGCCTCTCAGAGTACTAGGATTACAGGCATGAGCCACTGCACCTGGCCTGGCATCTGTTATTTTTTAAGCCCTGAGCATGTTTCCCAGCATGGTGTCAGATATCTCACACATGTGGAAGCTTCCCTATAACCCTGAAGGTGTGCAGTCTCCTTCTGTTTTTATATATGAGGAACTGAGGCACAGAGAAATGAAGTAACTTTTTCAAAGTCAGAAAAGTGGGAAAGACAGAAATTGGCAGAGACAGGATTCAAACTCAAGTCTGACTCCAAAGCCCATGTTCTTGAATAAGATTAAGTCACATCTGTAATCCTAGCACTTTGGGAGGCCGAGGCAGGTGGATAGCTTGAGCTCAGGAGTTTGAAACCAGCCTAAGCAGAAGTGAGACCCCATCTCTACTAAAATAGAAAAAGTGAGGCAAGAGGTCACTTGAGCCCAAGAGTTGGAGATTGCTGTGAGCTATAGTACCACAGCACTTAACCCAGGGCAA
>NW_003852465.1:9832622-9834501 GCF_000181295.1 Otolemur garnettii
AAAAAAAAAAAAAGAAGCTAGAAAACCTAAGTGTGGGACCTGGCCTTGCCACAAGCTTTCTTTGTGGTCCCTTCTCTTCTCTGAGCTTCCATCTTCTCATCTACAAAATGCAGGAGTTTGATAATCTCAGGTCTCTTCCAGTGTTGATGGGAGTAAGCTCCCAAGGCTCAGCCATGTTATGGACTGGCCACCTCTGGGGCAGCCATAATTGACATGGCTCTCGGAGGAGCCTCCGGCTGAGCCTTCCCAAACTACTTTGGTTCTACAGCTGGGTTTAGAGTGAAGAAAGGATGGTCCTCAGGCCCTAGCTACAAACTTCAGCCTTTCTGCCTTCTATCCTTGTTCCACAGAACCCACATGAGGTCACAGCTCAGGGGAATACCTCGCAAGGACCTTCACATCATGCCTACCTCCAAACCTGAGGGATAGCTCAGGACTTAGAGTGCTTAGCCTGGGTTCAACACCTCAGCCCCTCACCACTGCCTGTCCACCTCAAATAAAGCTTCTGTATGGAGGAGGGTCAAAAGGACCCCTAAGACCCAGCCTCTAGCTTCTCCCCTTGAAACCAGATCCACTCATCCCCACCCAGCTCCCCCCACCAGGTGCCCTGGAACCTACTTTGTGCCTTTTTCTTTTGTTCTTCAATGAGAGTGGAGCAAAGGGAAATGAGTGACTGGATACCTCCTTTGTTGGCAGTGAGGGAGAGAGGTAACACTTTCTCCATTACCTCAATCCATTCATCCAGGTCTGCTTCTTCCTCTCCACTCTTCCTGATCTCATAGGTTAGACTGTCACCTAGAGAAGGAGTGAGAGTGTAGACTCAGATTTGTTTCACTGCTTGTTAGCTATGTCATGTTGGACAAGTCATTTATTCCCCTGATCCTCAGTTTCCTTCCCTGTAAAAGGGTTGGGTAAAGACTGAATGAGATAATATATGTGAAATAATTAACACAAGGCTTACCAGGTAGAAGTATGCAATAGACATTAAACAGTACTGTTGTACTATACAGCCAGGGAAGTGTTTATCTTGTTATTGCTCTACGTCTATAACCTGGTCCAATATCTATACAATTAAATGAATTAAGGGGAGTCAACATCTATCTTAGTTCTTGAGGACAAGTGAAGGACCCCTGAACTGAGGGCTCTCAGAGGGCAGGACAATATGAGGGGGCAGGGCCTACCCCTATACCATCTTCTTCCCATACTCAAGCATCCAGCAACCTCCCAGCACACAGGTCCTGTGATGGGAAGATTCTGATCTGAAAGTGGGGGTAGCACCTGGCTTCAAGGATGAGGGTAGCCGGTCCATACCTGATTGGCTATACCCACTGCTTACAGCTGGCATCACTGCCCAGGCAGTAAGGGTCATCCCGTGCTTCAACTACCACCCATGGGTCCTCTCTAAAATAGCTAGTGTGGGTTGGACTTAACACATTGCCACACAGGAAAAACATTTTTTTTTTCCTTAGGGCCAGGGTGTTTTATTATGAAAATAGAATAAAACCTTGAAAATAAAATCATGCTTTCTAATTTAATGAAAAATTTGTGCCTGTAATGTTAGCATTTTGGAAGGCTGAGGCAAGTGAATTGCTTGAGGTCAGGAGTTCAAGACCAGCCTAAGCAAAAGCAAGACCCTGTCTACTAAAAATAGAAAACCTAGCAGGGCATTGTGGCAGGCTCCTGTAGTCTCAGCTTCTCAGGAGGATCCTTCTCAAGAGGATCCCTTGAGCCCAAGAGTTTGAGGTTGCTGTGAAGTATAATAATATCATGGCATTCTACCTAGGGTAACAGAGTGAGACTGTCTAAAAAAAATTTTTTTGGCAGTGCCTGTGGTTCAGTGGGTGGGGTGCTGGCCCCATATACCAAGGGTGGCAGGTTC
>NW_003852465.1:9835151-9836746 GCF_000181295.1 Otolemur garnettii
CTGCCTCCCAAGTAGCTGGGACCACAGGCGCCCGCCACAACACCTGGCTATTTTTTGGTTGCAGCCGTCATTGTTGTTTGGTGGGCCTGGGCTGGATTCGAACCCACCACCTTAGGTGTATGTGGCTGGCACCTTAGCCACTTGAGCCACAGGCGCTGAGCCAGTTTTTCTATTTTTAGTAGAGATGGTGGGTCTCACTTTTGCTCAGGTTGGTCTTGAACCCCTGAGCTCAAGCAATCCACCCGCCTTGGCCTCCCAGAGAGCTAGGATTACAGGCATGAGCCACAGTGCGTGGCCATTATTATCATGTTGATTATTAATAAGGTCAGGAAGAAACAGAGTACTAAAAATCCACAGTGAACATTTCTTTATAATTTCAGAACTTGCTGGGGATTTCTAGGTATTTGTCCTCACAAGGATTCATAGGCAACAGAAAACTGGAAAAATGAGGCCCCAAGAAACCCTCAGGATCAGAGGCTCAAGTAAAAAATGCTTGCAGGTGGCTGGGTACAGTGGCTTATGCCTGTAATCCCAGCGCTCTGGGAGGCCAAGGTGGGTGGATTACTTGAATGGTAAGACCAGCCTGAGCAAGATCAAAACCCCACCTCTAAAAATAGCCAGGCATTGTGGTAGGCACCTGTAGTCCTAGCTACTTGGGAGGCTGAGGCAAGAGAATTATTTGAGCCCAAGAGTTTGAGGCTGCTGTGAGTTATGATGCTATGGCATTCTACCAAAGGTGACATACTCTGTCTCAAAAAAAAAAATGCTTGCAGGCAGGGTGATTCAAGCCTCTAGCATTTTCCCAGCCTTCGTGAATTTCCAGGGCTGAACTTGGGTCAAAAAAAAGAGCGATATCATAACGGACACATGACTTAGGATGCATCATGTATTCAGATAATGTCATGATCTGCCACATTCTGGACACTTCCATGTTTGTCCCTCTGGGGCGTGGAAGTGATGTGTTGTGACGAGTAGTGGATGTGTCATAGGGGAAGGGATATTACAACATGTTCTTTGCTCTCCCTGTGCCCACCATCAAATGCTGACCTTGCTAGAGAAAGGAGAAGACTAAGCAAGCTGGACCAGCATCTTGGAAGGAAAGCACCCACACTCGGGACGCTGCCCAGGCTATAGACTCACCCCAGTCACCCAGCCAGTGGAGAATTTCATGTAAGTGCTTCTCTTTTGTCTCAGCTTCTTTGGAGAAGGAGGCAATTTTCTCCAGCAGGATGAATCTCTTTGTGCTCTTTTGCTCTGTTTGGTGAGATTTTTCCTTTTCTTTCAAGTCATATCCTAATTCTTCCTGGAAGCGGCTCATGACACAATTGACATTGCCCAAGATGTCCGAAAGCTGCGTAGAAATATCCTGTATGGGAGGCGGCAGTGTAGCATTTAGGGCTGTGGACTTGAATCAGATGCCACATGCTAGCAGGGTGATCTTAGACAAGTCACTTACCTCTTTGGGTCTCAGTTTCCTTATTTTTAAAGTGGGAATCATTATAGTACCTATGTTGCAGGGTTTACGAAGGGTTAAATAAGTTAATATTTGAAACCGCTTAGAATAGTACCTGGCACTTAACAAAAAGTTAGCTCTT
>NW_003852465.1:9837821-9840557 GCF_000181295.1 Otolemur garnettii
AAAAAAAAAATGCTTGCAGGCAGGGTGATTCAAGCCTCTAGCATTTTCCCAGCCTTCGTGAATTTCCAGGGCTGAACTTGGGTCTTCTGGAGGGTTATCCAGGGAAGACCCAATCAAGGAATATGGGCTTCTCCTCTTGTTCTTGGATTTACAACTATGTGCTCCAGGGCTATCCTGGGACTTCCTGCACCCTTCCCTGTGATCTGTTTCCTTCCCTGTGACCTGGTCCCTGCTGGTTGATTTCACCTTACCCTGCACACCCAAGTCTAGGAGGTGGATATTTTGTGCTAATCTGTCAGCAAACCCAGATTGTCCAGTATCCCAGGACCCCCTGAGGAACCACAGCTAGAATCTTACTCAAACCTGGGATCAGTCCCCAGCCTCCATGTCAGACCCAATAGAAAGGTGATTCCTTCATCTCAGGGACTACCTCCTACCTCTTGAGCCCGAGTAATCTGGGCAGTCTCAATCCTCGAGATGATGGATTTCACTGAGTCAGGAGTCACCAACACTGGGGGGTCATCCTTCTCCATTTTGAATCACTCTGTCAGTCATAAGATGTCCCGTGTCTCCGGTCCACAGGCCTGCACACACGACCTTTGTTGCTTTGAAAGTTAAGGGCCCCAGGGTGGTTCCTGGGTACCCGCTGCTCAGCCACAGTTCCTCCGGTAACTGCCAAACACTGGGTTCCAACTGACCTTCATTTCCCCAGTGACATCTTCAGTTTGATTAGAGAAATTAGAAGATTAGATTCTCTATCAGAGAGAGTCATCTCTCTGCCTGGTTATCTAACTTTTTATCCATTACATAATTATATTTACTTGACCTGTTGTTTTTAAACATTATTATTATATGAGGCCAAGCCAGGAGGATCACTGGAGGCCAGAAATTTGAGACCAGCCTAGGTAATGTAGCAAGACCCCATCCTTAAAAAAATTTAAAAATTAGCTAGGCATAGTCATGAACACCCATAGTCCTGGCTACCCAGGAGGCTGAAGCAGGAGGAACACTTGAGCACAGGAGTTGGAGGTTGTAGAGCTATGATCATGCCATTATACTCCAGCCTGGGAGACAGAGAGAGACCCCGTATCAAATTTTAAAAAATTGAAATTGCTGGGCAGGGTAGCTCACACCTGTAATACCTGTAATCCCAGTACTTGGAAGCCTGAGGCAAGAGAATCTCTTAAACCCAAGAGTTTGAGGTTGCTGTGAGCTAAGATGCTATGGCACTCTACCAAGGGTGACCAAGTGACATTCTGTCTCAAAAAAAAAAATTTAAATTTTAAATGTTATTTTCCCAAATTAAGCATTAGTGGCTAATAATAAGAAAAAGCAATTGGAAAAAGTTGCTTTCCCAAAGAGAACTTTTGACATTTTTAGAAATTAGAGCCAATCAATAATTAAATGGAAATGTGTTTCTATTTGCCCTGAGGATCCAGGCTCAATCAGCACTTCCATGTAGTTAGTCATGGCAAGAGACTTTTCTTTTTTTGAGACACAGTCTCAATCGGTCACCCAGGCTAGAGTGCTATGGTGTCAGCGTAGCTCATAGCAACCTCAAACTCCTGGGTTTGAATGATTCTCCTTCCTCAGCCTCCTGAATAGCTGGGACTGTAGGCACCCACCACATCGCCCAGCTAATTTTTCTTTTTCTTTTCTTTTCTTTTTTTTTTTTTTTGAGACAAAGCCTCAAGCTGTTGCCCTGGGTAGAATGCCCGGCGTCACAGCTCACAGCAACCTCTAACTCTTGGACTTAAGTGATTCTCTTGTCTCAGCCTCCCAAGTAGCTGGGACTACAGACACCTGCCACAACGCCCGGCTATTTTTTGGTTGTAGTTGTCATTGTTTGGCAGGCCTGGGCTGGATTTGAACCCCCCAGCTCTGGTGTATGTGGCTGGTGCCTTAGCTGTTTGAGCTATAGGTGCCAAGCCTAATTTTTCTATTTTTAGTAGAGATAGAGTCTCACTCTTGCCCAGGCTGGTCTCGAACCCCTAAGCTCAAGGGATCCTCCTGCCTTAGCCTTCTAGAGTGCCAGGATTATAGGCATAAACCACTATGCCCAATCTCTTCCTCCTTTCTCTTTGGTAACTATTTTCTATTCTCCTACCCTTTTCCTCTGGGGTTGAAATGAACCCTCTTCCATACATTAGTTTTTCCCTTTTTTTTTTCTTTTTTGAGACAGAGTCTCACTTTGTTGCCCTCAGTAGAGTACTGTAGCATCACAGCTCACAGCAACCTCAAACTCCTGGGCTCCTCAGCCTCCCAAGTAGCTGGGATGACAGGCACCCACCAAAATGCCCAGCTATTTTTTGGTTGCAGTTGTCATTGTTGTTTGATGGCACGGGCTAGATTTGACCCCGACAGCTCCAATGTATGCAGCTGGCACCCTAGCCACTGAGCTACAGGTGCCGAGCCCAGACATCAGTTTTTCTATGCCCCTCTCCCATGGGCAGCTTCATGGCCAGCTGCAACAACTTCACCACAATTTGAAGGCCACACTCAGGTGATCACTAGCCCAGAAGAGATGTTTACAAACTTTAAAAAAAACCAGCTGATCCCCAAAAGCAAAGTTTTATGCAGAACTGCATTATCTAACAAATAAATACAGTATTTTATTGGTATACTATATTATACCAGTATTATGTTTATATTATAAGTATATTATATTATACTTATAAGTTTAACTTCATAACATCTTTTGTTTTATAAGTAATTTAATATGGTTTTTTTTTTTTT
>NW_003852465.1:9841479-9845902 GCF_000181295.1 Otolemur garnettii
TTTTTTTTTTTTTTGGAGACAGGGTCTCACTATGTCACCCTCAGTAGAGTGCTGTCACATCACAGGTCACAGCAACCTCAAATTCTTTGGCTTAAGCAATTCTCTTGTCTCAGCCTCCCAAGTAGCTGGGACTATAGGCACCTGCTACAATGCCTGGCTGGGTTTTGGGGGGTTTATTTTGTCGTCATTGTTGCTTAGCAGGTCTGGGCTGTATTTGAACTCACTAACCTCAATGTATGTGGCCAGAGCCCTAGCCATTGAGCTACGGGTGCTGAGCCTAGCAAAGGCCTTTTTAAAGGCATACATCCACAAGGACAGGGAAAAAAGATAGAAGACAAGGGCAAAATATTTTAGGAAACAGGAAAGCAGATGGACGAATGGTTATTGACGTATACCGACCCGGAAAACGTAGATCCTAAGGTGGCAGCAGGACAACCATATGGCCAATGGAATTGGTTGTGCCAGACTGCAAATAGGCAGTCACCCCTGTCTGACAACCCTGAGAAGTAAGACATAAGGATGGACATCAGAGGTTGCCGGCCAGATCATTATGCAGAGAAGCTCCTGACCAACAAGCCCATCCAGGTACCTAAACAGACAGCAAATGATTCCAAACTGCTTTTTGATGACCCATCCTTAAGTATAAGTAGACAATCAATAATTGTAAGACCTCCAAGAAAAGAATCTAACATGGAAGACAGAGACTAAAACAAGAAAAGAAATTTGGAGCAAACAGAGGTTATGCAAAGAGAAGAAAAATAACAAAATTATCAGTGATAACTTCTGAGATGTTGCAATCCTGTACAAAATAAGATGCGATAGAAGGCGTATTCAGAGAATAAAAATAAAATTCAAACAATAAAAGTCATAAAAATATCCAAAAAGTCAGTAGAACAATGGAAGATAAAGTTGAAGAAATCTCCCAGAAAAAAAAGTAAAAATGATGGAAAGTGGAGCAGCGCCTGTGGCTGAGTAGGGCGCCGGCCTCATATACCGAGGATGGCAGGTTCGAAACTGGCCCCGACCAAACTGGAACAAAAAATAGCCTGGCATTGTGGCGGGTGCCTGTAGTCCCAGCTACTTGGGAGGCTGAGGCAAGAGAATTGTCTAAGCCCCAAAACTAGAGGTTGCTGTGAGCTGTGACACCACAGCACTCTACTGAGGGTAACAAAGTAAGACTCTGTCTCTAAGGAAAAAAAATGATGGAAAGTGTTTTTTCTTTTTTGCAATTTTTGGCCGGGGCTGGTTTGAACCCACTGCCTCCGCCATATGGGGCTGGCGCCCTACTCCTTTGAGCCACAGGTGCCACCCAAATTGATAGAAAGTGGTAGAGAAAAATAAAAAGTCAGAAGGACCAGTCCAACAGATCCTTCATCTAAATTCTAGGCATTCCAGGAGCCCAGTGTGATGGTTCACATCTGTAATCCTACCACTCTGGAGGCCGAGACAGATGGATTGCTTGAGCTCATGAGTTCAAGACCAGCCTGAGCAAGAGCGAGACACCATCTCTAAAAAATAGCCAGACATTGTGGCATATGCCTGTAGTCCCAGCTACTTGGGAGGCTAAGGCAAGTGAATCGCTTAAGCCCAGGAGTTTGAGGTTGCTATGAGCTATGATGCCACAGCACTCTACCAAGGGTGACAAAGTAAGACTCTGTCTCCAAAAAAAATAATAATAATAATAAAATAAAATTATATACATATATATATATGTTCCAAAAAAGAAAAAATACAGAAAATAGGAGGGAGGAAATTACCAAGAGGATGATTCAATATTATTTCCCAGAAGTGAGTGGCACTGAGTGCCCAGCACAAAGGAACAAAATAGCCTCTCACCAAGACATACCACATAGTACTTAAATTTCAAAACAATGAAGACGTTCAGGGAGGGGAAAAGTCACTCACAAAGGAAAAAGAATTAAAAACCGGTAGAGTTCTCAACAGCAATAATGAGAGCTAGAAGGCGATATAGCAATGCCTTCGAAATTCTGAAGGAAATCAATACCCGCTCAGACAACCAATCCAAAGGTCAGGGTAGGAAAATGACAATGGCAAATACACAAAGTTGTAAAATGGTTTATCTTCCCCTTTCTTGGGAATCTTCTGGAAGATGATGTCCTCCAAAAAGGAGTAAATCAAGAAAGATATGGAATATGGTAAATAAAAGATACAACAAAAGAGAAAGGCAAAGAAAATGCCCAGGAGAATGAGAAAGGAGATGTCAAGTTGCCAAATATACAGCAAGGTTAAGGGATGAACACTCACATTGGAGCAGAGGCTCCAGCAGAGGGGTCTGCAAGAAGATGAAATGGAGAGAGCTGTCTGCTGTATGTAGGTATTCTGAGACGAGAAGTAGACAACTGTGGGAAGAGTTTGAGGGTTGATTTTGTGATAAAACTAAACAAATGAAAAATAAGATGATAATTTCCAGGAAAAATAAAAAAATTGTGCAAGAAAGGAAGCATAATCAAAGTTTTCTACCTGAATCAACTCTGAATAGCATAGGTAGTCACAGTGTTATAAGAATTGAAACTTGAGGGTGGTGCCTGTGGCTCAAAAGGGTAAGGCGCTGGCTCCATATGCTGGAGGTTATGGGTTCAAACCCAGCCCTGGCCAAAAACTATAAAAAAAAAAAAAATTGAAAATTGAAAAAAAATTATTATAGAATTAAATTAGGCAGAAGGGAGATGGAAGTAATCTATATCAGGGGTCCTTAAACTTTTTAAACAGGGGGCCAGTTCACTGTCCCTCAGACCATTGGAGGGCCGGACTGCGGGTCCTGGGACAAGTTGGCTGCAAAGCAGGACAGGCAGTGGCGGCAAAAACACGTGGAGGGCCAGATAAATGTCCTAGGCGGGCCGCAAGTGGCCTGCGGGCCATAGTTGGAGGACGCCTAGATAAGTGTTAATTTTAATTAACAGTTAATTAGTGTCTAATTTTCCTTATCACCCTCGGTAGACTGCAGTGGTGTCAGAGCTCACAACCACCTCAAACTCTTGGGCGCCAGAGATCTTCTTGCCTCAGCCTCTCCAGTAGCTGGGTCTACAGGGGCCCACCACACGCCTGGCTAATTTTTCTTTCTTTCTTTCTTTCTTTTTTTTTTAGAAACAGAATCTCACTTTATCGCCCTTGGTAGAGTGCCCTGGCGTCACAGCTCACAGGAACCTCCAACTTCTGGGCTTAGGTGATTCTCTTGTCTCAGCCTCTCGAGTAGCTGGGACTACAGGCGCCCGCCACAACACCTGGCTATTTTGTTGTTGTTGTTGTTTATTGCAGTTTGGCTGGGGCTGGGTTCGAACCCGCCACCCTCGGTATATGAGGCCGGCACCCCACTCACTGAGCCACAGGCGCCGCCCCTTTTTCTTTACTTTTCTTTCTTTCTTTTTGTGGTAGAGACGGAGAGTCTTGCTCTGGCACAGTCTGGTCTTGAACCCGTGAGCTCAAGCAATCCACCTGCCTCAACCTCCCAGAGTGTTAGGATTAAAGGCATGAGCTACCGCTCCCGGCCTCCAATTGCCACCTTTAATTGGGGACATCAGCTTCCACTTTAAGTTAGTTGTTTTTCTACCTCTCCCATGCTAAAGACTAAGCTTCCAATGAAGCATCCGACTCGCAGGTCTTTGGATCTCAGGAACCTAGCATAGTACTAAATACAGAGCACTGAATCAGATGGATGAATAAAGCAAATAGGAAGCATTTTCACCCAGGGTTTGGCGGTAAGGAGTTCAATCCCTTTTTGTACCCATACGCTTTGGGTCTTGTCAGTTACTGGCTCTGGGACCTTCAGTATATTCCTCAAATAGCTTTAGTTTACAGTTTCCTTACTTACCTAATGTATTGATCTCGCGTTTTAAATTCCTATAAAAGATAGGGTCCCTCCTCTATTGAGTTCACCGCTTGGTGGAATCCTGATTCCAAAAGTACTTCAAGGTCCTGTGAGAAGCACGTGTACAACTCATGGGGCCAGGAATTTGGGGGAATTGTCTGCTTTATTGCGGTGCGCTCCGGTGCCTGGAACAGATCTTGACACCTAAGAGGTTGTTCAATAAATAGTTCATGAATTTATTTAAAAGTACCAACGATAATTACACAGCAAATTAAAAAATGCTTTGTGAAGTGCAAAGTTATCCTATATACGTAATGAATGAATGAATGAATGCTTCGGTCCAACCCCCAGTGCCTGGATCGCCGGCCGGGCGCCGAAGGCCGGGTAAGCTATAGCCGGATAGCAGCGCGGAGACAGCAGAGTTGCAGGGGTGTGTGGTGGATGGATACTCGCGCTCGGCGCCGCCTAGAGCAGCCCAGAGTTGGCCGCTGGGGCCGTCAGTCAAGCCCAGGAACAGGCGTGCCCCGCCCTCTGAGGGCGGGACTCGGGCCTAGCGGCGTGGGGCGGAGCCTGGCTCTCCGCGCCGGGGGGCGGGGC
>NW_003852465.1:9845927-9849867 GCF_000181295.1 Otolemur garnettii
CCGGGCCGGTTGGGGGCCCAGATCGTCGGCGGGAGCAACCGGAGCCCCGGCCACGAAGGGGTGCGACCCCCACTGGCCCCGCCCTCCCGGCTGCAGCCCGGCCAATCAGAACGGCCTTTACTGGCGGGTGGGCTGAGCCGGCCCAGCTGCTCCGAGGCTCTGGCATGGTAACGTCCCCGCGCGGGGGTGGAGGGGCCCGGGGCGGTCCCACAGCGTCCCCTGCGGTCCGGGACGGGGGCAGGGGGGCGGGGAGGCCACTGGGGGTACCCAGGACCCTGGGGGAGGGCAAGGGGGACCAGGAGTAAGGGAGAGGAGCCCAGGTGGGGAGATGGGGGAGGGGATTTGGGGGAGAAGGGGCGGAGGAGGCCATGATGGAGCATGGCGGGGGTGTGTGCGGCAGGGGGGTAAGAGGGGGACGAGAGTTGAGGGACTGGGTGAGGAGGAGGAAGGAATGATGTGAGGAGATGGGTTTGTCGAGATAGGTTGGGAAAGAAGAGGGCGGGAGATGAGGGAATCACAGGATAAGAGGAAAGGTGGAGACCACAGTTTCCCCTCCTGGGATATTTGGCGTAGGGCATGCCCCTCCACAGACTCGGTGCTTGTTCCCTTTGGAAGCTTTGGGTGCTCCTTAAGGCCACTTGGAGACGCCCTCCTTTGCTTCCCAGCATTTGCAAGACCCTGTCTCCAGGGGTGAAGAGCAGGCTTCTGAGGAAAGAGAAGCTCCCAGTTTTTGGCTCTGTCATCAACAAACTATAGACTCTGTGTGACCTTGGGCAAGTCACTACCTTTCTTTGGGCCTTAGATTTCCTATCAGATAAAAAAAAAAAAAGGAAAATGCTTGAAAATGACATCCAAGATCTCTTTCAGCTCCAAAACGTTTGGTTTGAGGAGAAAGTTCAGGAGAATGAGTTCTAGGAAATGGGGAAGCAAAGGAAAGAAGGTTGAAGATAGAACCTTAAGCTGGAGCTGGAGAAAATTCCCAGGGATGTGGGAGGATGGTAGACATAAAGCATGCAAGGTTGGGGCAGGTTGCCTCTGGAATCCTGGTGGAACATTGGAGAACCTCTGGAAGCAGAGGAGGAGTTTAACTCCACATAGATGAGACTAGAACTAACATTCTGTTCTTCAGAGAGAGAGTGATGAGGAGATGGCGGGATCAGAGAGAAGCAACTGGAAGATACTGTCTAGTAAGGCACTCAGTATCTTTGGGGGAGCAGAAGAAAGAGTAAGGCTGGTATAGGGGAGAGGGAACTAGGGTGGTCTTGGAGCCAGGGAGAGGCAGGTGCTGTTTGGGGCAGCTAAAGAACGTAGTAAGGGGTGGTGCCTATGGCTCAAAGGAGTAGGGTGTGGGCCCTATATACTGGAGGTGGTGGGTTCAAACCCGGCCCCCAGCCAAAAACTGCAAAAAAAAAAAAAGAAGAAGAAGAAGAAGGTAGTAGGTAGATAGACTGCAGGATGAGCAGCTGGACTCAGCTCTTGCTTTTTGATGATGGCTATTACTTTCTGAGAAATATGCCTCCCAGCCTTCATTTTCCAACACATATCACTTCAGGGAGTGGGAGTGAGGCAGACCAATCAGACTTTGGGATCACCTGGTTCTCTCAGGATTTCAAGATTGTGTGAGGATTGGGATAAAAAGAAAATGGGAATGAATCTGAGTGTAGGAAATACCATCTGTGGAACCATCATCCTTGCCGGGAGATATCTTTGTGAAGTAGCTCTGTGAAGTAGTAGCTTTGGATTCAGACTGCTTAGTTCCCAAACCTTTCTACCCCATTTAATCTCTTGGAATTTTGGTTAAACTACTTAATCTCTTCGAACCTCAGTTTCTTTATCTATAAAATGGGGTTAATAACGTCTGAGATGGCTGCCAGGTTTAAATGAGTGTTTGGCATGGTATCTGGCTCATAATAAGCTCTAAGTAAATATTGGCTATTAGCTGTTGTCATTCTTTCCATTCTCTTCTGTCTCTCCACTCTTGTTCTTTTCTTTTTTTGTTCTTTTTTTTCTGAAATGCCCTTTAGATGTGAAGACTGAGAAGAATTGAGTGCATCTTTGGTGTTGTGGGGTGGGTGGGGTGGTAGCCCAAGTGAACAGGTGATAATCGTGATCAAGTAGCTCTTCGTTGTCTGTCCTCAGCTCATAAATGTGTTTTTGTTCCAGGGAGTACACAGGATCTGCTTTTCTTTTAGCCCCCGTCCCTGTATCCTTCGTTCTCACTGGTTACGTCTTCAGATTCTAACCCAGAGTGAAATAAGACCCAGAGTTGTATGGCACTGCAGCAGGTGAGGGAGGGACAAGCGTGTTTCAGGAAAGAAAGGACACATATAGCTCAGGGAAGGAAAGGCTTTGGAAGTTCCATAGTAATTTACATTCATTCCATTGCTCTATCTTCTGTGGGGAACTGTCCAAGACAGGCCAGTGTCTGATCCTGGCCAGAGGTCTTCATTCCAGGTTGAAGATGGTCACATAGAGTTAGCTTTTTATTATTTAAATTTTCCCAAGTCAGTGTTTGTTTCCAGTTTCCTTTCCTCAAGCCATACAAACCTCTACCAAGCTATCTCTCTCTATCATGATTAACCTATATTTAGAGTATTTATATAAATGTACATGGGTACATGAGCACGCACTGTTTTAAGAATGTGTTTTAGGATATTCCAGTATGCAAAAATCTAATAAGCTTAGGGGTGAGCCTGCATTTTACCTTAGCACTTTGTGTGCAGGCCCTGATTAGACACTTGGGGGAGGTTTCAAAGGCAGAAACTCAATCCCTGAATGTAGGGAAATCCTCACATCACGGAGGAGACAGGCAATTCCACATGGAACACCCTGCAAAATAGTGTAGCACTTATCCTGAGGGGACACAGTAGGTAGGAATGTGTGTGTGGGGTAGTCTTAAAGATAACCTGGAGGAGGTGAATGTTGGATCATCTTGAACAAAGCAAGAGACAAAGTAGAATAAAAGAAGCACATGAGGGTAATCTAACAATTCCTATGTAAAGAGGAGGAGGAAAGCCATTGAGTCAAAGCGAGCCAAGAAGACTGTGGGTCTCCTTTCACTCAAGACTTTGAATGTTAGATAAGAAATTTTGTAGGATGGACAAAAGGGAACATCATTAGTTTTCCACCAAACAAATGTTGGATCTTTGATGATTTGACCACGTAGGTTGCTAGGGATATGCTAGAAAGTCAGACCTGCTTCCTGTGGCAGGAACTGTGCTTTTGAGGGAGGAAGGGTAGAAGGCAGATTGGATCGAGTCCTGGCTCTGTCCCTAACCAGTTGTGGGTCAGATTATTCCCTGAAAAGAGGGGACTACCTTGGATGGTTGCTAGGATCCCCAAACTATAAGAGTTGTGTTCCCTGAATAATCAGTAGGCCATCCCAGTGGTCCCCTACTATTTTGTGGGAGTTGCCAAGACCAGTCATTGATTCAACAAATACCAAATATTTATTAGCACCTACTTTGTGTCTATGGGAGGTGGTGAGGAAAATACAATGAGAATTGGATATGAGGCGAGCAGAAACAGATAAAAGTCCCTTAGAGTTTTCAGTCTAGTAGGGACTTGAAGATATATAGGTCATTAATTCTAACACATTTTAACATTTCTGATGTTGGGATGTGTCTTAAAATTCGTGAGGTATCATAATTTAATTGGCAGCATTTCTGTTTTATTTTTGTTAAGATAGTCTAAAGCTGTTGCCCTGGCTGGAGTGCTGTGGCAACATAACTCACAGCAACCTCTAACTCTTGGGCTCATGCGATCCTCTTTACTCAGTTTTTTAACTATTTTTAATAGAGATGAGGTCTTTGTTTTGCTGAGGCTGGTCTCAAACTCATGAGCTTAAGCTAGGATTACAGAGTGCTAGGCTTACAGGCATGAGCCACTGCACCCAGCCTATAGCATTTGTGGGTTTTTTCTTTTCTTTTTTTTTTTTTTT
>NW_003852465.1:9849937-9851564 GCF_000181295.1 Otolemur garnettii
CTCTTGGGCTTAGGCACTTCTCTTGCCTCGGCCTCCCAAGTAGCTGGGACTACAGGCGGCCGCCACAACACCCAGCTATTTTTTTGTTGCAGTTTGTCCGGGGCCAGGTTCAAACCTGCCACCCTCTGTATATGGGGCTGGCGGCCTACTCACTGAGCTACAGGCGCTGCCCAGCATTTGTGGGTTTTGTTTTTTTTTTCCCCAGTTTTTGGCTGGGGCTGAGTTTGAACCTGCCACCTCTGGCATGGAGTTGGCATCCTACTCCTTTGAGCCACAAGCACCACCCAGCATTTGTATTTTTATTAGTGTACAAAGTAGTAGTACAATCAGAATTGCACAACTAACTATAAAATTCTAGTGGATAATTGCTGAAGAGGAAGGTACATGGTGGTATATGAGCACATAAAAGAAGGCTCTAACTTAGCCCAGTGGGTTGGGAAAGGCTTTCCTGAGGATGTGGTGAATGGTAGGGTGAAGTATTACCTAGGCAGGGTCTGTGGGGTTGGCAGAGCCAACACGGTTGTTCCAGGCATGAGTGAATGTCTAAGGTGGGGGAGTGACAACAGGTGAGTGTGGCTGGAGCACAGACCTTGGAACTTAGCAGGAGGAGGCTGGCAAGGTAGTTAGGGAGCAGACCTGCCATAGCTTCACAGGTCCTGGGCAGGGGTTTTGATGTTTACCCTAAGAGCAGTGGGGAGCCACTGAAGAGTTTGAAGTGCGGGGAGTAATGGTCTGAAGTGCATTTGTCATGGCTGCAGATGATGGTGGATGTGGGGAGAACAGTTAGGAGGCCACTACAATAGGTCAGGTGAAAAAAGATAAGGGCTTGGATGAGAGCACTGGTGGTGGTAGAAGAGAAAATGGAGAGAAACAGATTTAAGAGATCTTTAGGAGGTAAATTAATAGGACTTAGTGATGTTGGGTGAGGAAGAGGTGTGGTGCCAGAGTCTTTTAGGACCCAAAGCTGGTTATCTGGGAACTTAGACAGGAAAAGTGTAACATGGGAAATTGGATTTCCTCCCATACTTATTAGTTTCTGACTTTCCATCCTGAGGAGAGTTTCAGAGGCAGGAGCAAGTCCGAATATAAAGCTAAAGTCGCTGAATACAGAAAAGGTGAGTCAGGTTGGATTAGTTTAGCTCTTACCTTTCTCTTCTTGGCACAAGATAAAGGACAGATTTTTTTTTTCTTTTTTTTAATCGTTGGAGATTCATTGAGGGTACAAGAAACCAGGTTACACTGATTGCATTTGTTAGGTAAAGTCCCTCTTACAATCGTGTCTTGCCCCCAAAAGGTATAGCACACACCAAGACCCACTCCCCTCCCTCCTTCTCTCTGTTCTTCCTTTCCCCCACCTCCCCTCCTTTTCTCTCTCTGCTCTCCCCTTCCCCCACCCCCACCATGTCATTAATTGTCATTAATTGTCCTCATATCAAATTGAGTACATAGGATTCATGCTTCTCCATTCTTGTGATACTTTACTAAGAATAATGTGTTCCACTTCCATCCAGGTTAATACAAAGGCTGTAAAGTCTCCGTTTTTTTAATGGCTGAATAGTATTCCATGGTGTACATATACCACAGCTTGTTAATCCATTCCTGGGTTGGTGGGCATTTAGGCTGTTTC
>NW_003852465.1:9852146-9864675 GCF_000181295.1 Otolemur garnettii
GCCACCTTAGGTGTATGTGGCTGGTGCCTTAGCCACCTGAGCCACAGGCGCTGAGCCCATTTCCTGGTTTTCTATTTGATTCCAAATTATGTCTCTATTTTTGTGCCAGTACCATGCTGTATTGACAGATTTTTGTTTATTTATTTGTTTGTTTAGAGACAGAGTCTCAGTTTATTATCCTCGGTAGAGTGCTCTGGCATCACAGCTCACAGCAGCCTCCAACTCCTAGGCTTAGGCAGTTCTCTTGCCTCAGCCTCCCAAACAGGTGCCCGCCACAATGCCTGGCTATTTTTTTTGTTGCAGTTTGTCTGGGGCTGGGTTTGAACCCGCCACACTTGGTATATGGGGCCAGCACCCTACCTACTGAGCCACAGGCACTGCCCAAGATCAGATGTTTTAAAGGTAGAGATTAGAAAGCATTTGTAAATGTTCAGCCCTCTCAGAAGGGGAGATTGGGTGGCAGTGAAGTGGCTTCTCTGTCCTCCTTCCACCAAGTTCTTGTGTGTCGTCTTTTCTCACGTGCATGTGTGTCTATGTGTGGAATTTCATAATTTCTTCACTACTGAATATTAGGCTGGTTCCAGCCTTCTGTTTTTACAAATAATACTAAAATGAAAACCTTCTACACTTTATTTTGGCCATGTGGGGCTATACCTATAAGATAAATTTTTAGAATTGGAAGGTTCTGTATATATAGAATTTGTTCTTTCATTTGTTCGTCATTCATTCAATATTTATTGAGTAACTATTATGTGCCAGACACTGTGGCAGGTACCAGCTTTCAGTACATCTGATACGATCCCTGTCCTCATAGGAATGTCAGTAGCTCTAGTTGGGAGGGGCATACATCCAGGCAAACGTCATAATTTCAAAATTGTATACATGAAGGAAAGGGGATCAGTTTGAGAATAAATGGGAAGGAGCTATTTTAATTGGAATCAGGAAGCCTCCTTAGAATAAGTGATGTTTAATCTGAGAACTAAAGAATGGGATGCAGTCAGCCATTAGGTACAGAATGGAGAGGCCAAGGCTGTCCAAAGCCTGCCTCCACAGGGAGATGAGCTTAGGATTTGTAGAGGTGGGGATGGTCACCAGAAAGGGTGTGGGGGTAGAGCTAAAGGGATGAAGTTGGTGATTAGGAGTGGAAAGAAAGTGTGTGACTGAGGCTGAGACCAATCAGGGGAGGAAGCTAGTAGTGAAGGGGGAGGAGTTAGGGAGACTAGTACTTTAAGGGACTTGTGACTATTTGTGTTTCAAGAGTTTGGATAGAATCTCTGTAACTGGGTTAATTGAGGTAGGGGAACTGGAAAAGAGGCCACCCCTTCCTTAGATGCTTTGGGAACAAAAGCGATCTCTATTTAACTGGTTTGAGAGAGGCACAGCCTTGCTCACAGGTGGGAGAATGGATTAAAAGCCTAGGGAAGAGCCAGTTTGTGCCTGTAGTAGAGCCTCCTCCATCTTTTCTGTGGCTTTGGCAAAAATGGAAACTTCCAAAATAAAGATGACATTGAAGGGGCTCAGCCAGCTGGCTCTGGGGCTGGCACAAGAGAGAGCAAACTTAGCTACGGCTCAGCATGTGGGGTGGGCAAGAAGTTGGGCTTGGAGACCCTCCCTCTGAACTTTGCACTCCTTTTTCATCCTTACCTCTTCTGCTTCCCTTCTGCAAAAGCCCATCTCTGTGCCCATCCTGGGTCCTATGACTTTTCTCTCCCTCAACAGTCGGTTCCCGATTCTGGTCCCCGGCCCCCAGCAGCGCCTGCCCCCTTCCCACCGGGGCCCCCCATGATGCCACCACCCTTCGTAAGTTTGATGTCTTTCCCTGGGCTTGGCTTTTCCAGCCTGCACCCCAGTTCCCCAGCTCCCCAGCCACTGCTGCACTGCCAGCACAGTTTTCCTGTAATGCCCCCTTTTGTTGCCCTTGGAAGAGGGATGGTTTTGCTTGGGCATCGGGGTGGGGAGAGCTGCTGTTAAGCTCTCAGTCCATAAAATTGACAATTCCCTCTGTCCTTTTGTCCTTGGGATACACTGGGGCTAGAGGTAGGAGCAGTGGAAGGGAAAAGACCCCATTAGTGTGAGGGCAGAGTGGGACTGTCTTTCTCTTTCACTACTCCTTACCTGTGTTCTTTAAGTATGCCACAGAATTCAGGCTGGAATGGCATTGGTGGTTATGAGTTGAAGAGAAGGGGATGGGAGGCAGGGGATTGGGGGACTTGGGTACCTGCCTTCTGCCCCTTCATGTGAGAGGCCTCTTTGGGGGAGAATTGCTGAAGAGATGGAGCCTTCTAGCGACAGTCTGGTGCTGTTACATTTCCCTTCCCTGCTCCCTTGCCTTCTTAAGCAAGAAGCTGTGTGATTGCCTCTTAGGCCCAGCAGACACCCTCAGTTATCAGTCTTTCTCAGTGGTGAGGAGGGAGGCAGTTTCATGCCTTGTGCTTCTCAGACTAAAGCCATGGAATTGCCTCAGAGCCAGTGTGGGAGTGGGAGGTGGTGGGTGTTTCCTGACAGGTCTTCTCTGCCTCTGATAAGACAACATCTTCTCTGCTCAGTGTCTCTTCCTTTCCTCATTTCTAGATGCCCCCTCCAGGGATCCCCCCACCCTTTCCTCCGATGGGGCTACCCCCCATGAGTCAGAGACCACCAGCCATCCCCCCCATGCCACCTGGCATCCTGCCCCCCATGCTTCCACCAATGGGGGCGCCACCACCACTCACACAGGTAATTGTTTCTCTTCCTTTTTGGACTCAGAAAACCCTGTCAGTTTAGCTGAGGGTAGAGAAGAAAACTGACATTTGGGCTTCAGAAACTGGGGAGGGAGGGAACTGTGGGCCAGGCCTGCATAGATTTGTCTGCTGAATGACCAAGACAACTCTCAGGCAAGGTGAGGGCCAGAACGTGGGGATTGCCTGAGGAGGTACCAAAATGAGGGTCATGGGCCCCAGTGGGATCTCTCATGACCCTTCAGGGTACCCTGCCCAGCCTCTGCCTGCCCTCACCTTGGTTGGCTGGTTTTGTCTTTGCATCCATAGATACCAGGAATGGTACCTCCGATGATGCCAGGAATGCTGATGCCAGCAGTGCCTGTCACCGCAGCGGTAAGCACTGAGGGTAGGCAAGAAGTAGGCTCTGCCCTGCAGCCCTGTGGACCTGACGTGGAATGCCAGGGATATGGCCTCCATTCTTTCCTCCTTCTCTTTGTATCCATCCTTGTCCCTCGCAGCACCACCCCCCTGACTCAAATCCTACTCGCCGGCCATGCACTCAGATCTCCTCATTTTCCACTCAGCGCCAAAGACATATGCATTCTCTCTCCTTACTCCCCAGCTGTGCCCATTTCCCTTAAGGAATACACTCGTGGAAAATACTCTTCACCCTCACAGAGGCATGATTGTGGATACACAAATAAGGTCCCTTCTTTATATTCTCTTTGCCTCTGGAGGAGGCAGCAATACCTGGGGATCTTGCTGTACCTTTTTCTGCTGTCGCTTAGCATAGTAGCATAGTAGAGATGGGTAGGATGTAGAACTTGGCATCCACTGTGGAAAGAAGGGCCTGAACACAATACTCAGTTGCGGACAACAAAGAAAGGAGCTGCTGTGTGATTCTCCCCTGGGATCCTAGAGGCACAAGCCTGGAGGGTGGGGGAAGCCTATTAGGAAACAGAGATCCCTGAGAGCAGGACACATGGATTCTGGCCTGGCCTGCTTCTCCATCCCCCATGGCCTGGGTCCTGGGGGCCACTGGGCTTGGCCCCAACCCTTCCCCCTCCTCTTTCTTCGGCAGACGGCTCCGGGTGCGGACACCGCCAGCTGTGAGTCTTCTGGGGGTCTGCTCCCCCCAGGCTCGGAGGTTGGGAGGCATAGGGGAGAGGGGACCATGGACTGGAGCCACCCTGGATCATGCCTGTTGGGATGCCAGGGAGCCTGGGCTGTTGACGGGACCAGGGGATATTTACTGGGGATGGAATAAGGGAGGAATAGGTGGGGATAAGATGGAGGTTGGAGCAGGGACTTAGTGTGTTTTCTGTGGCTTCTTTTCTAGCTGCTGTAGCTGGGACAGGTCCTCCGGTGAGTTCTAGCTCAGGGGTCTCTGGGTAGAAAGACTGAGAGTGGGGGGCTGATGCTGAAATCTTTGGGTGAAGAGAGGCTTTGGGAAGGGGGTCTTGACCACCATTCTGTGTCCCCCACCCCCAGAGGGCCCTATGGAGTGAGCATGTGGCCCCTGATGGGCGCATCTACTACTACAATGCTGATGACAAGCAGTCCGTGTGGGAGAAGCCCAGCG
Organism: Otolemur garnettii; assembly: GCF_000181295.1. Taxonomy (NCBI): domain Eukaryota; kingdom Metazoa; phylum Chordata; class Mammalia; order Primates; family Galagidae; genus Otolemur; species Otolemur garnettii. The sequence continues at coordinate 9,856,428 of NW_003852465.1, forward strand.
TGCTCAAGTCCAAGGCGGAGGTCCTGAGCAGGGCTTTCTGGCCCTTCTTTTTTAGCTGCCCTGATCCTTTGAAGTACTCAGCCTCCCCTGCATCTCTAACCATACTTGCTTTGGTTCTTCTGATCCCAGGATCCCTCACCACCCTCCATCTTCCCTGAAAATGTCTCCCTAGGATCTTAGGAAGTCCACCTTCCCCCATTTGAGCCAGGCCAGGTGGTAGCTACAGACTTCTGTGTCCTCTCCTCACTGGGTTCCCTCAGCTCCCCTGACTGTGGTTGGAGAGCATGCCTAGGCCACTGATGTCCCTGACCTATCCTCTTACAGCTGCTGCTGTCCCAGTGTCCCTGGAAAGAATACAAGTCCGACACAGGCAAACCTTACTACTATAACAACCAGAGTAAGGAATCCCTCTGGACCCGTTCTAAGGATCTGGATGACCTGGAGGGTGAGGGGTCCTGGGTAGAGAAGGTTCTAGGCCTGATCAAGGCTTCTGGGGCTTCCTTATTACCCCATGACTGATGGTGTCATCTTTTCTCATTGCAGCTTTAGTTAAACAAGAGGCTGTAGGGTGAGTGACTTACCCACCTTGCCCACCTATCCTTTCATTCCTGGGGTACCTGGGAAGTAGGAGGGGATTCTCCATTATCTGCACTCTGTAGGAAGAAGACCCAGCTCTCAGTCTCCTTGTAGAATCATCCACTCTGGTCCTAATCCTTCCCAGGATAGAGACAAGCCCGCCCCTGACCTCCTCTGTCATTGCTCTACTCATGGACACTGACCTCTGGTTACCCACAGGAAACAGCAGCAGCAGCAGCCACCGACACTACAGCCACAGCCTCCTCAACCACAGCCCGACCCACCACCTGTACCTCCTGGCCCCACCCCAGTGCCCACAGGCCTCCTGGAACCTGAGCCAGGTGGAAGTGAAGATTGTGATGTGTCAGAAGCTTCTCAGCCCCAGGAGCAGGGCTTCCTGCAGCAGCTGGAAGAGGGCCCCAGTAGGTGAGGCTGCCCTTCATGTCATTTCAGATGGTGGTCTCGGGCTCCCAACCTTGTTCTCTGCCAGGCTTCTCAGGAGGGTTGTGAAGATCTGGGCAGAAAAGGGTTGCCCTGGGGAGCAAGGAGGGGGTGATATGTTGCCAAGAGTGCAGGGCACTGAAAGAAAGCTCTGACAGCTGGAGTACCCTGGCCTGAGTCTCCTCTCCCCACTCCCCTCAGTTCTGCTGGACAGCATCAGCCTCCACAACAGGAGGAGGAGGAATCAAAGCCAGAACCAGAGCGGTCTGGCCTCAGTTGGAGCAACCGGGAGAAGGCAAAGCAGGCTTTCAAGGAGCTGCTGAGGGACAAGGTGCTGGGGGGTGGGGCTCCTAGGGAAGGCCTGGAAGGGCTGGAGGTGGGCAGGCCCCATGACCCCCACCTGCTCCATTCCAGGCTGTCCCCTCCAATGCCTCGTGGGAACAGGCCATGAAGATGGTGGTCACAGATCCTCGTTACAGGTAGGCCTGGGCCAAGGAAGCCAGGCCATGCTCATGAGAACAACTAGGCCAGGGACTCCTTCAGAAACCCCAACTTATCACTCAGCACCAAGGGAGCCAGAGTTAGGAAAAAGATAGACTTGAGTAGGATGCAAGGAAGAGAAAAGCCGGAGGCCTCTGGGTGCAAGAAGAAAAAGGTATCTGACATGAGACCTTCAATAAATGCTTGTTGAATTGAACTAAACTGAACTGAATTAATTGGGGAAAGAAGGGGCTGGATATGGCAGAGGTCTGATGGTGACTTGAGAGCCCCGAAGCAAGGGGGTCCAGTATTAGCAGTGTCTTGGGACCATGTCTCTTCCCCTCATTGCCTCTCACACTACCTGTCCAAGAATGGTGTTGAGATCCCATACATCTGGGCCCTGGGTGCTCCTGCAGTCTGTCTGTGCATGGACCCGTACTCGGCCTTAGGGAGACCCTTTCCCAGTCTGTTTTGTGGACTTTGCAGGGTGGTAGAGGCTAACTCCTCCTCTGTCCCCACCCCACTCTCACCTTCTCCACCTCAGCGCCTTGCCCAAGCTGAGTGAGAAAAAGCAAGCGTTCAATGCCTACAAGGCACAGCGGGAGAAGGAGGAGAAGGAGGAGGCCCGGCTAAGGGCCAAGGAGGCCAAGCAGACCCTGCAGCATTTCCTGGAGCAGCACGAACGCATGACCTCCACCACCCGCTACCGGTCAGGGGGCTGGGCAGGGCTGGGGCCTGGGGATCCTGAGGACACGAAGGCCCATGGTCTCTGTTCTCTGCCTACCTACTCACAGCCCATATGCTCCACAGGCGGGCAGAACAGACCTTTGGAGAACTAGAGGTCTGGGCTGTGGTCCCTGAGAGGGATCGAAAAGAGGTTTATGATGATGTCCTCTTCTTCCTGGCCAAGAAAGAAAAGGTAATGGTTACTAAGCCAGATCCTTCAGCCCCAGTCTCATCCTGAATTCTCCATGTCTTTGCTTTCTTTGGTCCCTACTATTCATTCCTCCACATCTCCAGTGTCCCTGCTTCTAATTTAGAAGCTGGTATGGCACTTGCACACACTCCTATTTCTGCCCTCGGCCTATAGCCCTGGGTATGGGAGGGCAAAGAGCCTTTGAGAGGTTGGTCTGTAATCTGTGCTCCCTCCTCATCCCCAAGCCATGAACATCTTGAGTCTGACATTCCTCCTAGGGTTCTTTAGCCACCTTTTAGTCCCCAAATCTTCCTGTGCCCAGACCTAGCTCTGGCCTGCCCTGCCTTACCCTAACCCTGTGGCCTCCAGGAACAGGCCAAGCAGCTCCGGCGCCGCAACATTCAGGCTCTGAAGAGCATCCTAGATGGAATGAGTAGTGTCACCTTCCAAACCACATGGTCCCAGGCCCAGCAGTACCTCATGGATAACCCCAGCTTTGCTCAGGACCATCAGCTCCAGAGTAAGCCGAGGTCTCCACTCGCCCCTGTTCCTTCCCTTTTCCTCACTGAACCTGGTACCCCAGAATCTGCCTCACACTACTCTCCTGTACCTCCTGTCCCCTTGGACATCCTGGGAATACCCAGCACTTGGTCCCTGCACCTCTCTAGACTCTGAGCATCCCAGGATAGCTTCATAATAACCTCCTCCCTCCACTTTTGATCTGGACGTTTTGTGTCGTTGGAGGAGGAGCTCTAGGATAGGAACCAATGCTGGAGATGATGATGGTGCCTACAGCTCATCTGAATATGGTCTTAATTGTCAGAGCACTTCAGGCCTTAACTGGTCACATTTGTTACCAACAAGCTGTTCCTGCTCTTTAAGCACTGATGATAATCACAAATTCACCTTCTGAAGTTGCGTCAAAGCCTGATTATTCCCAGTCTATGAGATGTGAAACCTCAGGTCCCAAAACAACTGGTTTCATTTGACAGCCTCCAGTAACTGAATTCACAAGAGCTGAATACTTGCTTATTTTTTTCTTATACAATTAATGATCCTCCCCCTTAGCTACAATTCCAGTGGCTATTCCCACAGAGCTCTCTTCCCTTCACTTCCCTCCCCCCAACTCCCACCACACTTGAGGGTCCCCAGTACTGATGGGCAGCATAGCTAGAGGTACTGGAATAGGAGAGGGTGCCCTGCTGGTATGGTGTCTGCTCAACCTCCTCCCTACCTTTAGACATGGACAAGGAAGATGCCCTGATCTGCTTTGAGGAGCACATCCGAGCTTTGGAGAGGGAGGAGGAGGAGGAGCGGGAGCGGGCCCGGCTTCGGGAGCGGCGCCAGCAACGCAAGAACCGGGAGGCCTTCCAGGTATCTCTGCTGCCTTTTTGGATTAGAGCTCAGCCCTGCCCCAGACCACAACCTTTTCACCCATCCCCTGCTTCCTCTCAGCTAGCTTGCTTGCCTTGTTTGTGCCTAACCCTGTCTATGTGAGCTTTATGAGGCCTCTCCTGCAGTCTGCTCCTGCTGTATGCCCTCACTTGTGTGCTGTGCTTTTTAGACTAGATGTGTGCTGCACCATGCAGGGACTACCAGCAGAGGGCACGCTACAGGCAGGACTTAGCAGCAAGGCTACGTTTGTTTCCCTCAGCAGGGGAGCAGACAGGCAGAGCTTATCCACCCAGCTTAGGGAGCGGGGTGATGGTGGTGGGAGTAGTAATGAGGTTGTTTTGCTGTAACATGTCAAAAAGTTGCTGCAGGTAGCTTTCTGTACCTTTGCCTCCTGGTCTGGCTTGTTCTCATCTTTTTGCTTTGTCCTCTACGTATTCATATTCTCTCCTTACATATCGAGTCTCCCTGTCCGGATCTCTTCATCTCTGCCTCTTTTGCCTGCATTTCCTCAACAGGATCATCCCTGCCTCTCCTCAGTCTGTGGCTTTGCTTCCTTCCCTACCTCACTCTCCTTGTAACTGGCCTCTCCCTTCTCAGACCTTCCTGGACGAGCTGCACGAGACAGGGCAGCTGCACTCGATGTCCACCTGGATGGAACTCTACCCAGCAGTCAGTACTGATGTCCGCTTTGCCAACATGCTGGGCCAGCCGGGTAAGGCAGCCAGGTGCCCGCCCCCTTCTCTGGCCTGGCTTCCTGCCCTGCCAGCCTCTGTATCCCTACTCCCTGGTCCTGTCCTCGGCCTCAACTCCCAGCTTTTGGGAAGCTGCCGCCCGCCAGGCCCCCCTCCCTTCCTCCTTGCAGGCTCCACCCCTCTGGACTTGTTCAAGTTTTATGTGGAGGAGTTGAAGGCACGATTCCATGATGAAAAGAAGATTATTAAGGACATTCTTAAGGTGAGGGAGTCATGGGGTTATGGATGGATGCATGCTGGGTGAAGGCACACTCCCTGAATGACTCCCTGAGAAGTTCTATTTTGTTGAAATATTACAGCTTGGTTCAGTAGAACCAAGTCTTTTACCATGTACTGGGGATATAATAATGAATAAGACATAGTTTCTGGCCATAAGAGGCCATGGTGCAATAGGAGGATAGACACAAGAACTATTAATACAGGGGGGTGGGTGTTATTACAGGGACAGGAATCAGAATTGGCATTTGAAATGTACTGTTAGGAACGAGTAGGTGGAGGAGGGTGGAGCATTCTGGGCATAGGGTAGTACGGGAGCAAGGGCAAGGGCATGGGAAGGGCACACCAGGTGTGAGATGCAAGAAGCATAGCCAATTATAAACTGGTAGCCCACAGGTTGTTCTTTCTGGTCTGTAGAGTGTTTTAGAAAAATTTGGAATTTGTTGCTAACATTTTAAAATCAGGAGATTCACATGAAAATCTGAATCTTTAACTTCTCTTGTCAATTTGAATTATTCAGCAACACTGGGCTGGATTTCTGAGGACTCCAGCCAAGTTGCCACTGCTCTTTTACAAAGGGCAAGTCATCCTTATCCTCATGACTCCTTAGTGCCTTCCTGATACTGCTGCAAGTGTCAGCTGCCATTTACCATCACAGAGGCACTATTGCTTTTCTTATACCGGAGAAGAGAAGTAGTTTTCAATATCCATGTTTTTCAAAAGTAGAAAAGTGACTGGGCATGGCTTGTAATCCCAGCATTTCGGGAGGCTGAGGCAGAAGGATGATTTGAGCAGGAGTTCAAGATCAGCCTGAGCAACATAATAAGGCCCTGCCTCTAAAAAAATTGAAAAATTAGCCAGACATGGTATAGTCCCAGCTACTTGGGAGATTAAGGCAGGAAGATCACTTGAGCCCAGAAGTTTGAGGTTGTAGTGAGCTGTGATGATGCCACCGCACTCTGGTCTAGGCAAAAAAAAAATAAAAAAGAGGAAAAGTAAGTGAATGATGAACTAAGAGGCATTGTATTCCAAAGGAAAGAAATAAGGAGAGAGCATGTTTCTTCTTAGAAATGAAGAACATTCTAATGCATTTGAGGAGACAGTATAGTACAGTGGTTATACTGCAGTGTTATACAGCAAAAACTTGAGGCAGACCGCAGTGGTTAGGAGCAAAAACTTGAGGCAGACTGCCTGGGGTAGAAGTCCAGCTAAACCACTTGCCAGTTGTGTGACCTTGGACAGGTCACTCGATCTTTCTGAGCCTTTGTTTCCTCATCTGAAAAATGGTGACTGTTCCATCAAAGTACACCTAATTATAGAGGAGAGTAACCTAGTACGTGGGTTGACATGGATCTGAGAATAAAGCTAGAAATGTCCCATTGCACATATGTTTCTTTGAAGCTCTGTGTTTTGCCTTCTAAATTCATGTAGGTGTTACATTTTAATATCGTATTACCTCTCTGTTTAAATTTAATATTTTAAATTTATTTACCATTATGTAAGATGTATCATATTGTTTTATAATTTCCTTTATTTCTCTGAAACCACATGCCCCAGTTTGGAAGTAGAACCCTGCATGTAAAGTGCCTTGAATGCTAAAATAAGAAATTTGGATTTTTATCTCGTAAGTAATGAGGAACTGGGGAATGATAAGATCAGATGGTATCTTGGAGAAGCCACTGGTGATGGTGTATAACAGCACCTCTCCATGTAGAGTACACATACTTGTGTCCCTAGGGGAGGTGATGGTGGAGGTACTGGTAGGACAGATCTTGAAACCTCAAGATGCTAAAAGTAATATTGGCAGGTAACTCCTATCAATTTGAGTGAGAGTCATCCTCTTCTGACTCATCCCCAGACCTCTGCTGCTGTTGGGGTTCCTTGGTACAAAAGTCTGAGGTGCACTGGATGCTAAAGGCTGAGTTAGAGACATGGAAGAGGCAGAGCTGGGAAACTAGTCAGGAAACTGGTACAGGATTCCAGGTGGGAGGTACTCTCAGGCATGGGCAAAGAGGATGGCAGATGGGGAGAGGGCTTACAGGGCTCCAGATGTACTTCTGAGATGCCCTAGGTTTCCTCATAGATGCCTGAAAATGGCAGGGGCTGGTGGGTATTTATGCTTCTGCCCCTGTTTTCAAGTGGAGCAGCTGGCATTTTTATGCTTTATGGTTTTACATAAGATTTTTATAATAATGTTTCTGCTATTAAAAAAAAAAGTTTGGGCTCGGCGCCTATAGCTCAACTGGCTAAGGTGCCAGCCACGTACACCTAAGGTGGCGGGTTCAAATCCCCAGCCCGGACCCGCCAAACAACAATGACGGCTGCAACCAAAAAATAGCCGGGCGTTGTGGCGGGCGCCTGTGGTCCCAGCTACTTGGGAGGCTGAGGCAGGAGACTCGCTTGAGCCCAGAAGTTGGAGGTTGCTGTGAGCTGAGATGCCACGGCACTCTACCCAGGGGGACAGCTTGAGGCTCCTGTCTCAAAGAATAAATAAATAAATAAATAAACAGAATAATCATATAGAATAGAAATACCTAATACCAGGATAGCTAAATTTTATTGGACAATTACCTTTAACCAGAGTGGCAGTCACTGCTGACAGGCCTGCAGGGGGCCTTTCCTCCCTGGGGCCTTTCCATACCTCCTGGAATGGAGCTTTTTGAGGCAGTTCCCCTTCTTATTCTCCATTTGGGGTCCCACCTGCAAAAGACACATGGGCCCAGGAGTCTCTGTGGCCATCCATAGGTGGGTAGACTGTGGTGGTACCTCTCATCCCATAGGTTAATGCAGAGAACTCTGGGCTTGGAGCAGGTAGAAGGTCTGGGTATAGGATGTCCATGGAGTGCCTGGGGTGGGGTGCTCATGAGAAATGTATTTTCTTGGGAATCTGTTGAATTTGAAGTGTTTATGAAATCTCCTGGCTAGTATATGTCTGCAAATCAGGAGAGAGGTGAAGGGTGAGACTGCTAGAGAGAGCATAGACAGGGCAGTGAGCACGTCAGAAATAGGTACATGGGAGAGAAGTGGTAAAAGAGGCCGGAAACGAAAGGACCTGGAGAGGGGAGTGTTCAAGTAAATAGCAGAGGCACTGAGGATCAGATGAGTGAGGACCAAGAAGGAGGCCTTGGATTTGAGCCTTAGGATGTGAGCAGCCCCTGGGAGAGCAGTGTTGTAGAGATGGGATAGGGCAGCACATGTCTTGGGGTCAGAAAACTGCTTGGTGCTGAGAGCTCTGTAAGTTATGAAATGTCTCTGAGCCTCCAGCTCCTTATCTAAACATTGGGGATGATCCACATGGAGGGTTGTGAGAAATAACATTTGTAAAGTGTCCTGCTTATAATAGGCTTTCAATAAATGTTCTTTCCCTTTGTGCTGCATTTCAAGAGATTTTAAAACAAAGAACCAGAAGTGGCTCGGCGCCTATAGCTCAACCGGCTAAGGCGCCAGCCACGTACACCTAAGGTGGCGGGTT
>NW_003852465.1:9865133-9874611 GCF_000181295.1 Otolemur garnettii
AAAAAAAAAAGTAGTTAGCTTGAGGAAGGTGAGAGCAGTGAGGTATGTGCTTGAGGGAAGGAGCCAGTGAAGAGGGTTAGACTGAGCTTTCAGTCCCCTGAGAGGGGATGCAGAGAGGGTTGGAGCATGTGGGTTGAGGACGTGCTCTTGGAAAGAAGTGAGAGCCTGCCTCTGCCACCTGTAGGAGGGTTAGTGGTTAGAGCACTGTGGAGGGAGGAGAAGGGATCTGGGTTGGGTACAGCTTACTCAGGAGCTTACTCAAACTCTAGTGGGTCCACTCACCACTGTGTCAGCTTGAGCCAAGTGAGTTCGCTTTTCTGAGCCTCTGCTTGACTGGGATGTTGAGGCGCAGGTGAAAACACAGGGCCAGGCTTATGGAGGTGTTGGAGGTATTGGTAGGGAGTTACACACCTGGTGGCCCCTTCTCCCCAAGCCTGAGCAATCTATGTAGGTGCCTGACAGCACAGGGCTTGGGGGTAGATTCTTGCCCAGCCATGTATGAGCTGTGAGACCTTGTGCAAATGCTGAGGCTCTTCTAAACCAGTGTTCTTCAACCTTTGTATCTCACAATACACTTGAACCTATAGTTAAACTTCCATGGCACACTTAAATTAGGTTGATCAGAAAAAAAAAAAGGAGTAGAAGAAAGAATATACTTACTGTGCTTTAAACTTCTTTTGAAAACAATTTAATTAATCTTTAAAAATTTTCAGGGCACACCTCAAATTCTCTCATGGTAACCAGTGTGCCATAGCACACAAGTTGAAAATCACTGCTCTACACCTTGGTTTCTCCTTCTACATGTAATTAGGATTCTAAGACCTATTCTTACATGCAGAACTGTGAGGAGTAAATGAGATAATGTTTGTGAAGCACTCATCATGGTACGTGGTACATAGTAAGCACTCAATAAATAGAACCAAAGGGTAGGAACCAGCAGATGGTGAATGAGAAGGCACTAAGCGTTACTGAGCTAGGAGGGCCTAGCTGGGGTCAGAGCTTTAAGCCAAAGGAACAAAAAGCTAATTGTGAGAAACTTAGGTATCAATCCGCAGTTGGGAGACACCTCCCAACCCCTGTAGCTCCATGTAACATCCAAATCAAGGGTAGGCGTGGGGTTTTGTCAGGTAATGAAGACTTGGACAACTTGGTTTCCGGGGCATGTCACAGTCCTGTGGCTCTCTTCTGGGGGTGGGGGCTTTCCGACCATCTTGTAGTCTGACCTCTCTACCTGCCAGCTTTGGCCCTCAGACCCGTGGTACCCCTGCTTCATGCGCTGCTGTGCCCACAGGACCGGGGCTTCTGCGTGGAAGTGAACACAGCCTTTGAAGACTTCGCCCACGTCATAAGCTTTGACAAGAGGGCTGCTGCGCTGGACGCAGGCAACATCAAGCTGACCTTCAATAGTGTGAGGGGCTGGGCAGGGCGTGGGGCTCAGTAATCTAACTCATCCCAGTGTCCTGTTCCATTCCTTCTCACTCACTGTCCCCAACTGTATTTCTAGTTCAGGGGATGATGGTAGAAGCCCAGTTCCAACTTTCCACCTCCTAAGGTATGCCTGAGCGGGACCCACGTATCCACTCTCCTGGGTTACCCTGTTCTGTGTCCCTTCTACCCCCAGCTGCTGGAGAAAGCAGAGGCACGGGAGAGGGAGCGGGAGAAGGAGGAGGCACGAAGGATGCGCCGCAGAGAGGCTGCCTTCCGAAGCATGCTGAGGCAGGCCGTGCCTCCTCTGGAGCTAGGCACTGCCTGGGAAGAGGTCAGGAGCGCGGCCTGGCCCCAAACACCCCTCAAGCCTGAGGGCAGCGGTGCTTCTCCACCTCTGAGGGCCCATCCCAGTCACAGCACAGCCCTGGGCCAGCTCCAGTTCCCTTCCTTCCTGTGCCCCAGCCCTGCCCTGTGCTTGTGGCGGTGTCCAGGCCGGGCCAAACGGGTTCTGGTCTGATCAGCAGTGCTCTCCTGTTCAAGGTCCGTGAGCGCTTTGTGTGCGACTCAGCCTTTGAGCAGATCACCCTGGAGTCGGAACGGATCCGGCTCTTCCGGGAATTCCTACAGGTGCTGGAGGTGAGGCAGATTTCTTGTCCTCTCTATGTATCCCAGGCCTTTGAACTCCCTGGGCTGGCTGAACAGACTGTATTAGCCTCTGCCCCCTAGGGCTTTCTTTTCCCTGGCCAGCTAAGGAAGGAGAGGCCTAGGATAGGCAAAAGGCCCTACTCAAAGAGGAAGGCAGAGTCAAATTGTAGGAGGCAGGATCCTTCCTGGGGCTAAGGCTGGTGCTATCCTCACCTCTTCCCTCTGCCTCTAGCAGACTGAATGCCAGCACCTCCACACCAAAGGCCGAAAGCATGGCAGGAAGGGCAAGAAGCACCATCGCAAGCGTTCCCACTCGCCCTCAGTGAGTTAGTGGGTAAAAGGAACGTGGGGTGAGATTGCATTGGTTTTTGTTTTTTTTTTTTGCAGTTTTTGGCTGGGGCTGGGTTTAAACCTACCACCTTCGGCATATGGGGCCAGCACCCTACACTTTTGAGCCACAGGTGCCGCCCAGAGACTGCATTGTTTTGGGGAAAGGAGAAACACTTCTTGCTTTTCCCCTACATCATCTCCCTTGGAGGGAGATTTGAGGATTCCTTTGGCCCTGGATCCTCCTCTTTGTCCCCAATTCCCAGACAAGGGCTTCTAAAGGCCAGAGAACCTCTGCGCTGATACATATCTGCTGATTTGCCCAGGGCTCTGAGTCAGAAGAGGAGGAGCTGCCCCCACCATCTCTCCGGCCCCCCAAGCGGAGGCGGCGGAACCCCTCGGAGTCAGGCTCTGAGCCCTCTTCCTCACTTGATTCAGTTGAAAGTGGGGCTGCTGCCCTTGGAGGACGGGGCTCCCCTTCCTCCCACCTCATTGGATCAGGTAAATAGTTGCTAGCAGCCTGGGACCTGGAGAAATGTTGGCCTAGACCAGTGGTTCTCAACCTTCCTAATTCCTCCTAATGCTGTGACCCTTTAGTACAGTTCATGTTGTGGTGACCCCCAACCATAAAATTATTTTTTGTTGCTACTTCGTAACTGTAATTTTGCTACTGTTATGAATCATAATGTAAATATCTGATATGTAGGATGTATTTTCATTTTTACAAAGGGGTTGTGACCCACAGGTTGAGAATCGCGTACCTAGACTGAGAGGCGGCCATTGGCAAGTCTCAGCCCCCTTGAGCGTAAAGTGGATTGGGAGGGTACACATGTGGGAGAATAGGAGGAACTACCTGTCCCCTGCCCAGGCAAGAAACTGGGAGAAGGAAAACTGGCCTGACTCAGGTTTACTGCCTGAGACCATGCTGTCCCTACCTGTGAAGGACAAACAGGGACTGCAGCCCAGAGAAGGATGAGCCCTCCTTTCTCCTTTTAGGACTCAGTAGGGATTTTTCTATTTCTAGATCATGGCCTTCGGAAAGCCAAAAAACCAAAAAAGAAAACTAAAAAGAGAAGACACAAGTCGGTGAGTAGAGAAGGAACTTCTACCTAAGGCCCTGCTGTTTTGTGAGCTCTGTTCTACCTGCTTCCCAGGCTTCCTACACAGGAGCTAACAGGATGTGGGCCCTGGACTCTTACAGAACAGTCCTGAGAGTGAGACAGACCCCGATGAGAAAGCTGGCAAGGAGAGTGATGAGAAGGAACAAGAACAGGACAGGGACAGGGAGCTCCGGCAGACAGAGCTCTCTAACCGCTCCCCAGGCTTTGGCATCAAGAGGGAGAAGGTGAGAGGGCCAAGGATCCCAGCCCCCACTCTGTCCATGCCTCCATGGCCTCAGTGGAGGCTGAAGGTGAGCTGTGCCTTTACTCCCACAGACGGGCTGGGACACGTCAGAAAGTGAACTGAGTGAGGGCGAGCTGGAGCGGCGGCGGCGGACACTCCTGCAGCAGCTGGATGATCACCAATGACCTGACAAGCTGCTCTCTGCCTTGAGTCTGTGAGGCTATGGCTCCTGGGCCACCCTCACCATCTGCCTCAGACTTCTTAGTCTGGTCTGTGTTCACGTTTCCTAAAGTAGCCCCACCCCCAGTACACCACTGTTGGCACCTCAGAAGGTTGCTACTGGTGTTTAAGGGTTCCCTACTCCCCGGACAACTAGTGCAGTCCTTGTCCTCGGCCCCAGACCAGAGATGGGTGGTATATGCCATATGAGGTGGGTAATGCCAATAGATAAAGTGTGAGAGAAGAGGCACCCAGGGAAGTGTGACAGGCTGGTGGACATAGCCTGGGTGGCAGAGGGCAGAGTCCTTACCCTCTAGAATCAGTGCCTGCTCCTGCCTGCCCTGGCCGTGGCACGCCACCACTTCTTCCTTCTGCCCCAGGACCCAGTATACGTGTGTTTTGTTTTTGTTTTTTAAATAACGATATTTATAACATGGTCAGTGACTCTTTTGTCTTCTCCCTGTGTTATTGGGACAGGCTGGGGACTGGACAGGTGTGTGCAGGTCCAGCAGAGGGCACTAGTGTCTCACAGTGGACCTGCCTCCCTTTGTGTGGCTGGAGCCCACCCAGCCTGGTTCTTCTTCCCCAGGCGTCTGAGCTCCTCACTCTACATTTCCTGTTCCCACAGTTCAGGTGATCCTGAATGGCCACTGCCAACACACGAAGCTCAGAAAAAGGAGACAGAGTCGCCTTGTGCTTTAAACCTTTGTTGAGAGAGGGAAGGTCTGGATTTATATACAAGAGAGAGGGCACATGTACAAAAAGAAGTGGGCCCCCACATTCCCTTCTAGGGGAAAGGAGGAAGAGAGGAAGCTGGCAGGGAATTGAGCAAATAGTCAAGACCACCATGATGTTTCCTGCCTCCTGCCAAAAAAATACCTAGCTAAGGAAAGAAGGGAAGGATGTTGTTGATATACCCTTTCTCTACCTGTCTACAGAGAAAACCTTTGCTCTTCTGCCCACCTTGGCAAGGACTGTGTCAGCTTAGAATGAAATAGGTTAATAGCCAAGGGATAAAAGCAGTGAGCCTGGCTTCTCTCCTCTACCCTTATTAGCAGGTGGAGCCCAGGCTTAGAAGGGCCTTGCTCCTGATAAGAGATGATCCCAGAATGACAGTGTTCCCTAAGCCTGGATACTTCTAGATCAGGGCTGACCATGGGCCTACAAAAAAGAAGGATAGTTGCTCTTTCCTCTTAGCCCTCTGGGCTCTAGTGGGAAAGGGACATAGGTGCCTCTGTAAAAGCTAAAGCTGGAAATGGTTTTTCCCAGCCCTAAGCTGACCCTTGCAGACCCTTTGGGAAATGAAGCTGAAGACCTTGGGGGCAAAGTGCAGTACTAGAGGCACCAAAGGTGTACCTGTGCCAGCCCCTACAGACCTAATGCCCACAGTGGCACAGGTAAGATCCAGCCCCGAGAGCTAAAGGGAAACAATAAGCAGCACAGCCCTCTGCTGGGCCCTGGGCTGACTCCAAGGCTGCAGGTCCACCAGTTGGATGTTCAGGACTCAGGGTTGAAGTGCTTCTGCCTTTTAGAGAGGGTCAGTGGGGGCCTGGAGCCCGAGGGGGGCCGCTCTGCGGTGCAGCACTCCTGACTTGGTGGCGAACAACAATGGGCTGGCAGTGGAGACCTGTGAACAGAAAGGGAGGCTGAGCCAGGGCAGCGCCTTCAGGTGCAGCCCCATAGGCAGGGTTGGGAGGAGGAATCTCAGGGCTTGAGGGGTACAGGAGACTGTTGGGGCTCTGGGGCACTGGACAGTAGGCAGAAATAAAGTAGACTCAACAAGACCCAGAACAGGAAGAGACCCTATGCTGACAGAATGTCAGGAAACAGATCAAGGGACATCTAATTGCCCTGGGGGAAGAAGCTATTGTCAGCTCTTATGAAGAGGGAATCTGAGAACAAAGGATCCTGGACCCAGAAATGGAGCTGCAGCCTCAGTGATCACAACTGTAAGGCTGGTCCTGCCTGCTCTGGCATGGCTCTCAACCCTGCCCTGGCAATTCCCTGCCCCTTACGTCTTAGTAGAAGCCAGGACAGCATTAGTGGGAGAGAGACCAGCTCCCTGAGGGTACATGCAGGGGATAAGCCACTCTTCTTAGAGCACGGGCATGCAAGGAGACTTATGTCCCCATCACAAGGAGGCTGCAAATCATGCAGGGAGGTGCCTGTGAGCTCCCAATAGGAGTCCTCAGAAATGGGCATGCAGAGGGGTTGTGATGCCTGGTACCTGGCAGGGGCCCCAGCCTTGGGGGTTAACAGTTTGACTCATCATGGTGGGCTGCATCACAGAAGAAGCGTGAGCCCCGCTTGGCAGTACGGGCCGTGAAAGGGACACTCTTCAACACTGGTCCAGGAGAGAGACACAGTGGTCAGCCCTCATGGGATAGGGGGGCAGAAAGGAAGGCCCCAATGCGTTGGGTTGCACTTTGCAAGCTGGGTCCAACTGCCAGACCCCAGAGAGGAAAAAGGAACCCACCTGTGATGATATCCTCAATGGTACCATCCTTCCCCTCGTAAACAGGCCGGTGCTCCTTGGCCTGGCGCCGCCTCAATTCTGCAATTAGCTCCTGCTGCTGCCACTTGTTCCGCTGGGATGGGGTCTAGGATTTGGAGAGGGAAAGGACACTGACCTGACCTGACCTGAGACTGTTCCTCCCCATGATGCAGCCTGAGGACACCCTGGCTGTGTACTGCTAGGAGTCACCTTCCCAAAGCCCCTCTCTCCAGCCACTAGACCCTGGCCCTCAAACTCTCTGGATGGTCTCGCCACCCATTTCATCTCCCTAGCTCTGTTCCTCCAGCCCTCAATCTTTTGCCCTGTGTTCCTCTAGACCCTAGCTCTTGGTGCCACCCACCTTGGCATCCAGTTTCTTGGCTTCCTGAGCCAGCTGCTTCTCTCTCATTACCTCCTCCTGCTTCTTACGGGCTTCGTTCTCTTGTTCTGCTTCCTAAGAGCCATGGAAGGTGGGGGTGGGGGGGTGAGGCTCACACAGGCTTTGAGGGGAGGGGTTAACACTGAGGGTGGAGAGTAGGTGGCAATAGGACCAACTACCCCAGGTGGCCAGCCTCTGGAGGGGTACTTCCTGCCCCAAACAATGACAGGAAGGGCCTAGGCCCCCACCCTACCACCAGTTCACAGCTGACCATAAGAGGTCTGCTACCAGCTTCCATTGCTCTCTCCCCAGTACTCAGGAGCAGTCAGGAAAGGACCATGCTTGAAAGCCCTGGCTTCTCTCCCACAACCAGTTTTCTCTCAGCCAAACTCCTTTAAAAGCTCTCTTTGCCTTACCTTGTAAGAACGAATGAATCGAACAAATACTGGGAAGAACACAGAAGGAGGTGTGGTCTTGGGACTCTCGCCAAAGTAGCGCACAACTGCATTATAGGCCTCCTGGGAAAGGGGTGGGCAGGAGGGGTCAGCCTGGCAGGAAGAAGTCCAGCTCCCGTAGCAAGGACAGGCGGCCTATGTGAAGCAGGGCCCTGGGCCAACGGAGGAAAAGCAACCACCCAAGCCCATGAGCTGGAGAGAATCTGGGCTCCTAAAGCTCCCAAGAGTCCACGTCCCTAGAGGTGGCTGCCTGCCACCCCCATAGCCCTCTCACCTCACAGCCAGCCAGCTGCTAGATAAAGAACCAGAGGGGACTGGCACCTGGGCCCTGGTTACTCCCACCCTTGCACCCTATGCTTGCCTCTGCCGTCTTGGCATCTCGCTGGAGCTTGTCCAGTTTGCCCTCATTGGTGGTCAGGAAGTTCCGAAGGACACTGTTGTCATGGATGCTGCACTCCCGCCGTATCAGCTCCATGCCCCGGCCCAGCTCCTTCACATCCAGCAGCACATTCTCCAGGGACACTGTGGTCGCCAGAGGCCTGGCTGAGGAATGTCTACCTCCCAGCTCAGGACTCTAGCAAACTCTGGCTTTCCCTCCAGCATAGGCTTCCTCAGGTTCTCATGCCCATGTGGACATAGAGAAGTGTACACCAAGCCAGCTGCACTCTCACAAGAAGGGAGCAGAGACTGCAGCTCATGACCCCAACAAACGAGGCAGCTAAGGAAGGGATGACAGGCTGCTGCTCTGGGAAGTGCAGCTGCCTCAGGCCTGCTACAGCTTTCATGGGTGAGGCAAAACAACAGCTACCTTACATCTGTAGGGAGCTTTATCAGTGCTTTTCAAAGCATTTCACATACATTATAAAGAAACAGTCTCAGGTGGCACCTGTGGCTCAGTAAGTAGGGCACCAGCTCCATATACTGAAGGTAGTGGGTTCAAACCTGACCCCAGCCAAACTGCAACAAAAAGGTAGCCAGGTGTTGTGGCAGGCGCCTGTAGTCCCAGCTACAGGGAGGCTGAGGCAAGAGAATCACCTAAGCCCAAGAGCTGGTGGTTGCTGTGACTACCAAGAGTGACAAAGTGAGACTCTATCTCTTAAAAAAAAAAAAAAGAAACACAATCTCTTAGCTCGGCATCTGCAGCCCAGTTGTTAGGGCTACATGCACCGGGGCTAGTGGGTTTGAACCAGCCTGGGCCTGTTAAACAATAATGACAACAACAACAAAAAAAACAGCCAGGTGTTGTGGTGGTAGGCGCCTATAGTCCCAGCTACTTGGGAGACATAGGCAACAGAACTGCTTAAAGCCCAAGAGTTTGAGGTTGCTGTGAGCTATGACACCACAGTACTCTACTGAGGGCGACATAATGAGACTCTGTCTCAAAAAAAAAAAGAAAAGAAAAGAAAAGAAAAAGTAAATATAATACAAAGAATTTTCCCTTGAACTATTTGAGAGTAAGATGCCAACCTAAAAACCTCATCACTTTCAAATATATTAGTTTAACATTTACTTTCTACAAAGAAGGAAATTCTCCTTTACCAGAATATATATCAAAATCATTAAATTATTATTAAACATTTCTACCACCTAACCTTCAAATATCCATCAAGTTTTTTTAACTTCTTTTGTTAAAATTTTTTCTGTCTTTTTTTGTTTGTTTGTTTTGGAGACAGAGTCTCACTTTGTCACCCTAGGTAGAATGCCATGGCATTATAGCTCACAGCAACCTCAAACTCCTGGGCTCAAGCGATCTTCTTGCCTCAATCTTCCTAGTAGCTGGGACTACAGGCACCTGCCACAAAATCTCGCTATTTTTTAGAGATGGAGTGTCTCACTCTTGCTCAGGCTGGTCCCAAACTTGTGAGTTCAAGCAATCTACCCTCTTTGGCCTCTCATAGTGCTAATACTAATTACAGGTGTGAGCCATGACACCTGGGCCTGTATGTCTTCTTTTATTTCAAAAAATTAAGGGGGTATAAATGTTTTAGGTTACACTGATTGCTTTTGTAATGCCTGAGTCCCAGTTATAGGTGTGCCTACCCAACCAAGTTTTGCCAAATGTCCCTACAATGTCTTTGCAGCAAAATGATGCCATTAAGGGTGGTGCCTGTGGCTCAAAGGAGTGGGGCACCAGCCCCATATGCCGGAGGTGGTGGGTTCAAACCCAGCCCTGGCCAAGAAAAACTG
>NW_003852465.1:9874631-9883877 GCF_000181295.1 Otolemur garnettii
AAAAAAAAAAAAAAAAGTCTCCAGGGCCAGGTTATGGGGCTTGGGAGTACAGAGACACTGTCCCCCTACTCCCCTTCCTGTTCTGTTCCCACTGCACCTAACTGGGAAGGGCTGGGTGGCGGGCCTAGTGCCTGGAGGAAGGCTCCCTCTGGAGCAGCCCCTGCTCCTGGCTCCAGCAGAAAGCTTTGAACTACTCAGAAGGTAACAAAAGCCAAAAACAATTGGACTCAAGCATTCTCTCTCCTCATAGCTTCCTGGGATTGTCCAGGGTTGGACATGACAGGCAGACCCTCCCCTTACCTGCCGCAGCCTTCTCCACAAAGTGCAGCTCATGCCAAAAGTTAGCCAGGTCTGGGTATTTCTCCTTCACCGTCAAGGCAATGAAATGTAGCAGCGTCATCTTCCGGTCTGTGGACTTGGTATCCAACAGCTGGGAGAGGGGAGAGGGCTAAGCACTCTGGCTCCATCACCGCTGCCCCCAGGCCACTTGGCCCATGCTGGCCCCCACCATATCTTACCAGATCCAGGCTCTGGAGCTTGAAGCCATACACGGCTCCCCGCTTGCTGCTGTTCATGTAGTTCCCTAGTGCAAGGATGATCTGTGCAAGAGATGTCAGGGATGCAGGTCAGGCCCAAGCCCTAGGGGCTCCTTCTCCATATAGCCCTGGCCCCCACCTATGACCTGGGAACCACTAGCACCCGGTTTACAACCTCTTCCCACCTCCAACATCTGCTTCAGCTTCTGTGAAGACTTGACAGAGGCAGAGGCTGCGATGATGGCATTGAGTTGCTGGAAGGTGAGATGAACACTTGAGTAACACAGGCTGGGTAAAGTCAGGGAGAGATAGGAAGGATGGGCTGGGCAGAGAGGCAACTAGCAGGTGGAAGTGGAGGGGCTAGGGCTATACCGGTGTGAGCATCTGCAAATTGTCCTGGAAGTTGCCTAGGAAGGCCATGCCAGCCATCCGCTGGGTTAGTCGCTCCACCTTGCTGAAGAGCAGCATGAAGCGGTCCTCAGCTGCCAGCTCCTCCAGGGGCTGCCGCTCACGCTCATACTGCCGCAGCAGCTTCACCTCCGCCTCTGTGGGCAGGAAGCGCATCAGGCACTCCACGAAGTCCACAGGCAGAGTCTGCAGGTCAAACCTGTGTGGGGAGAAGGGCCCACCGCTGGTCTCACAGCTGCCTGCACTCTCCTTCCCCCCTTTAATTCTCCAGCTTTTGGAAGAACTGAGGTAGGGGTCTGTGCCTTGAACACAGCCAGTGGGAGAGGACCAATTGCCTCATTTGTCACAGCACCAGTAATGATAATACTTGGGGGACATTACATGCTCCTGTTTAAAAGGTTCTGCACCTTGGCTTGGCGCCCATAGCTCAGTGGTTAGGCACCGGCCACATGCACCAGGGCTGGTGAGTTTGAATCAGGCCCGGGCCTGCTAAACAACAATGACGACAACAAAAAATAGCCAGGCATTGTGGCCGGCAATTGTAGTCCCAGCTACTTGGGAGGCTGAGGCAAGAGAATCACTTAAGCCCAAGAGTTTGAGGTTGCTGTGAGCTGTAATGCCCTGGCACTCTACCAAGGGCAACATGTGAAACTCTGTCTCAAAAAAAAAAAAGAAAGAAAGAAAGGAAAAAAAAGAAGCTTCTGCATCTAGGTGAAATCCATACACCTGTGCATGACTTAGGAGGCCCAGCCTGCCCAACTCTCTAACCAGCTCTACCTTCCCTACGTCCTTCCCTACACTAAAGCCAGGTTCAAAATTTTCAATACCCAAGCATCCCACTTCTCCCTTCCAGGCCCTGAATGGGACTAACCCGTATGCTTCCCTCAGTCCCAGCTGAGACATCACCTTCTCTAGGGGGTCTTTCCTATTCTCCCAAAACTGTCTGTACCTCTGCCATCTTAGCGGTATCACCAAGTATTACAGTGCTGTCCCCACTAGACCAGGTACTGGGCCAAGGTCTAGGCTGGATCCCAGCACCTCATTCAGTGCCTGGCACACAGCAGGGCTGCAGTAATTCATGACCATGCCAGTGGATGACTGAGGGGTGTGAGGGAGTTTTGTCAGAAGTCCTGAAATCATAGGCCAGGCACAGTGGCTCACGCCTATAATCCTAGCACTCTGGGAGGCTGAGGTGGATGGATTCCCTTAATTCAGGAGTTCGAGACCAGCCTGAGCAAGAGTGAGACCCTGTCTATAAACATTGGTGGGCACTTGTAGTTCCAGCTACTAGAGAGGGTGAGGCAAGAAGATTGCTTGAACCCAAGAGTTTGAGGTTGCTGTGAACTATGATGCCACTGCACTCAACCCCAGGGTGACTGAGTGAGACTGTCTCAAAGAAAAAAAAGAAAAAGCCCTGAAATCTAGGGACAGCCAGGCTCCTAGGTAGAGAACTAGGATGCAAACCAAGGGACTATGGCCAGGTCAGTGAGAGCCTCACATGTGAATGGCCCTGCAGATCTCCTCAGCTGAGCGGCCAGCCTTGCGTAGGGTGATAGCCAGGTTCTTGGCACGATTGGCTTCCAACAGGGTCACCTTGCTGGCAGCTTTTTGTGCAGTCTTGTTCTTGGAGCAGATGAGGTCAAGGGCAGGGCCCTGGGCTTTCGTCTTGAACAATTCTTCAAACTTATCTAGGTCCAGGTCCTAGCAGGATAGATGAGCAGGGAAAATGCTGTGGCCTCAAACTACTAGAAGAGTCCCCCTGGCAACTCACCCAGCACAGGCCCAGAACTCTGTCACTCTGGAGTGTTTCACACATATAGACATAAGTAGAGACAACCAGAAATGCATGTACACACACAGATAACAGGCTCACGGAGCTGACCTTCGCCCCAGACTGAAAGCTTTTCTAAGGCTAGGAGATCTGCTAGAAGGGCAACCTGATGCCCAGCCCCCAACCCCACCCCTCTGGGCCCCAGAACCTGTCACCTCTAAAATCTTCTCATCATCAAGTTCACTGAAGACAGTGCCACTGATCTGGTTGGGTTTCAGTGCTGTCCAGTTGAAGACAGGCAGCCGGAACTTGGTCTTGATAGGTTTCTTAATTCGAATGGCTAGTTTGGAAAGAGGATCAGTGAGGCAGGAGCCAAGGCCACACTCCCTAGTCCCACCAGCCCTGCCCAAAGTCAGGGGACACTCACCAGACAGACCCACCGTCAATACTACAGAGGGAGCGGCACCAGGGAGAGGCGGGGCTGGGGGACATTTGTCTGGGGTAAGAAATGGCACAGTGATTAGGGGTCAAGAGACTTCACAGGTTACCCTCCTCTCTGCCTAACCCCTACCCCATCTGTCCTTGAAGACTGTCAGGGAAGAAGCCTACATAAACTCTGCCCCAAGATGCTCCCAGGAATCCTAACTCTGAAGGGCAAATCTTGCCAGCGTCTGACCCAGTTTCTCCTGCTATAGTCTAAGACTTCTCCTTGGCTGTCTTCAAAGGAATCTTTATGATCCTTAAAACAGGTCCACATCTGCCCTTTGCTAGTAACTTGAGCCTCTCTCAGATTCCAGCACTCCCTCAGTCCTCTCTTACCCTGATTTTACATCCTTCCTGCCCTTGAATGATGCCATATTCCCAGCTACTGCTGACTAGGATTTTAGTCATTACAAGGAGAAGACCGCTGCCAGCTCCCAGGGGTCATAGGGATCATGGTTACCTGGTAATGGGGGAGGTGGAGGGGGCAAGGGAGGAGCTGGTGGTGGAGGCAGAGGCAGGACCTCCTCAGAGGGTGGGTCTGGAGCCAGGATGTCCAGGTCAGAGGGTGGTATGCCCTCACTCAGCTCTGCAGGGCCTACTCTGGCCAAGGCCTCACTGCCCATGGACTCCAGGCCCCGGGCATTTGGCTCCAAACGGCATCGGCGCTGGAAAGCCTCCTCTTTCTCTTTAATAAGCCTACGTAGGGTATGCACCTGGTGGTTCGTGTTCTCATATGTTTCCTATTGGGAAGACAGCACCATTAACAGGAGAGTGGGCTGAAGGCACAGTAGTCATTGCCCCTAGGACTTCAAACTCCTACCCAAGGATATCTCAACTAGAGTGCTCAAAGTGGTAGAAATCCTTATAGGGGGATGGGGAAGCTGAAACACAGAACAGGAGGCAAGCAGAAGAACCAGCCCGCTCCCACTGGCACCTTGAAGTGTCTTCCTCTCTGTTCCAGCCTATTCTCACTGCACAGGCTCCTCAAGGCCAGAGAAAAGGCTGCCCCAGGTCGGGGTGGTACCTCACGCCTATACTCCTAGCACTTTGGGAAGCCAAGGTGGGAGGATCATTTGAGCTCAGGAGTTTAAGACCAGCCTGAGCAAGGGTGAGACCCTGTCTCTACTAAAGAGAGGGAGAGAGAGAGGAAAAACTAGCTTGATATAGTGGCATATATCTGTAGTCCCAGCTACTTGAGAGGCAGGAGGATAACTTGAACCCAGGAGTGTGAGGTTGCTGTGAGCGAGGCTGACACCACACCACGCAAGCCTGGGCAACAGAGTGCGAGTATCTCCTCCTCAGCCCTTTGGGCCTCATTTTCCTTTTTCTTTCTCTTTTTTCTTTCTTTCTTTCTTTTTTTTTTTTTTTTTGAGACAGAGCCTCAAGCTAGCGTTCTGGGTAGAGTGCCACGGTGTCACAGCTCATAGCAACCTCAAACTCCTGGGCTTAAGCGATTCTCTTGCCTCAGCCTCCCAAGTAGCTGGGACTATAGGCACCTGCCACAACACCTGGCTATTTTTTGGTTGTAGTTGTTATTGTTTGGCAGGCCCCGGGCCAGATTCGAACACTTCAGCTCTGGTATACGTCGTGGCTGGCACCTTAGCTGCTTGAGCTACAGGCACTACCTCATTTCCCTTTTTCATTTGGCTTTATATAATTGCTCAGTTGGAAGCCCCTGATGGAAAAGACCCTATATCAACCATCTCTGTATGCTCCATAGCTCCCCATTCAGTGCTTACCAGGGGCTAGGCAGATACATATTGAGCTCAAAAGAGCAACAATGGGGTGGTGCCCATAGGTCAGTGGGTAGGGCACCAGCCACATACACCCAGGCTGGTAGGTCTACCAAGGGCAACATAATGAGACTCTGTCTCAAAAAAAAAAAAAAAAAAAGAATGGAATAAAAGGTAGGGTAGGGGTATGATTTTATAACTAACAAAAGATTAGGAAACAGAAAAGAGACTAAAATATGAGGAGCCCCTGCTCTCATGATTTAGTATACCTGGCAGGTATCCCAGTCAGCAGAGTGCCTGGGTTACTCTGACCCTGCTCCCAAAGTATGGCTGGGGGAAGTACATAGAGGTACAAGGGAGCATAATTGACAGCATGGGCTGTTGAGAGAAGGCCTGGACCGGGTCCTGAGAGGTGCCTATGAGTACTCCATCTGCTCCTACCCTTTTCTGGGTACATCTGGCCCACTCTAGCTTCAGCCTTCCTCACCAACTGAAAAATGGGTAAAATCACCATCATATGAAAGCTTCAAGGTGGATCAAGATCTGAATCCCAGAGGATACGACATGACTCAGGGAACAGCAGCAAAACTCCGAGGCCCTGGAGCCCAGGGACTACCGTCCTCAGAGTCTATGTACCTTGATGCTCTCTAGTTCCTTCTCCCGCTGCAGGAGCTGCTTCTCTAGCTCTGCCACCCGCATCATGTTTTCATTTTCCAGGTCTAGAAGCTTCTCCGTGAGCTACAAGGACAGGAAGGGCAGGCTTGGGGATGGCCTTCAAGCCTGGGCACTCAGCACAGACTGAACCCCAGACAGGAGCTGGGCCCAGTCCTCCACATGGGGCCCCCAAAGCAGCTTGGTCCAGCGACTCCCCTACATCATCTCATAGGCTAGGCTCTGATACACAATACGGCAATAGATACAAGGCAAATGACCACATTCTGACTTTCTCAAGCCTGAGGCCATACTATTCCCAGCCCTGGAAGTCAGTGTGTTTTCCCATCAGTGGGAAAATCAGTGGATGATTCAGTGGCTCCAGCCAGACTGTGCTCTAGAAACCCCCTGATGAGTTCTCTAGCCTCCCAAGGCTAAGTCTGGAGGTAAGTGCAGGATTCCTGGGACTCAGACGCCCCCATCTGCTCCTACTCTCAACAGTGATTCTGGCAGGCAAAGGAGAACCACCTACATGGGACACATGCTCCTCCAGCTCCTCCACCTTCTCCAGGGCAACATTCTTCGTCTCAGCATCCTCCAACAAACCTCCCACATCAAACACGTTGTCCAGGTATGCCTGGATCTGCACCTGCAGCTTCTCACTCTCTGTGTGCCTTGACTTCTGGGGGAAAAGCAGAGAGAGTGGTAATTAAGGAAGCAGGCATGGGATCAAGGGAGCCTGCTGAGAAAAATTAGTCTTCTTTACCCCTCACTATCATTTCCTAGAGCGTAAAACCCAAGGAGTTTCTGCTCCTGCAGCTGCCTGATCAGGGAATCATCGACAAGAAGTCCGAGTATCAAGCCACAGAAGACAGACTGGGTTCCAGGAGCACTGTCTTATAAAAGACAAACCCTTTGTGATATGAGTAAACTGGTCCTCTACCCCAAAGCAGGGGTAGATCCTCACCTTCCCAGGATCCCAAACAGCTCACCTGCAGGAACTCTTCTAGCCCCAGCTTGGTAAACTCATACTGCAGGTGGACTCGGAAGTTCATGTCCTCCACAGAATGCACCACAATGTTGATGAACTGCATGCAGGCCACCTGGGGAGCAGCCCAGAGGGGCAGAAACAGGAAGGGCAAAGCAGAGCAGAGCCAAGAGACGGGGAAGATAGGTGGCTGTTAGAACATTGTCATTAGATAATCAAAAAGAATGAAGAAAAAAGTCTAAGACCAGGAGCAGCAGCTCATGCCTATAATCCGAGCATTTTGGGAAGCTGAAGTTGGAGGATCACCTGAGCCAAGAAGTTTGAGACCAGCCTGAGCAACATAGCAAGATCCTGTCTCTACAAAAACCAGAAAAATAAGCTGGCTGCGGTAGCCCACACCTAAAGTCCTAGTGCTCTGGGAGACTAAGACAGGAGGATCACTTGAGCCCAGGAGTTTGAGATTGCAGTGAGTTATGGTGATGCCACTGCACTCCAGTCTGGGTGAGTGACAGAATAGAACAAGAACCTGCCTCAAAAAACAAACAAACAGGGTGGCGCCTTGGCTCAAAGGAGTAGGGCGCCAGCCCCATATGCCGGAGGTGGCAGGCTTAAACCTAGCCCCGGCCAAAAACTGCAAAAAAGAAAAACCCCCAAAAGTTAAGTCTTTATGAGGTAGTAATAAGAGCATTTTACCTTAAAAAATGGTCAAATTTCATATTCAGTATATAAAGACAAGTAAATTACATGAAAAACAGATATAAATGAAGATACAGCTATCTTATTCCTTTGTACAGGAGCAGGTGTTTCTTGAGACAACCCTGCCTAGCTGAAGACCCTGGGCTACAGAGGGTAAGTTATATCCCCCGTGGGGGATAGGAAGGGCTTAGGAAAGGTAAGTCAGCTCAAAAAGGATCCAAATCAAGGACTAAAGATCCACAGAAAGGAGGTAAGTAGATCTGAGAAACATAAATGACATTGTCCTAAAGTTTCTAAGAGCTCTCTGGGGTGTGTGGGTGGACAAGGAGCATTTATGAGTAGAGAGAATCATTCTGGGTTCCACATAGAACATCAAGATATGCTGTGGGGAGAACACTGGTATTATTTGAGATAGAAGTCTACCAGCCTTCCCATTTACCAGTAAATTAATAAACTCCTCTTTCCTCCTCCTCCTCCTCCTCAAAAAAAAAATGCTGTTAGCTTGACCTCTGTTCTTGAGGAATGCCCAGCACTGTGGGTGTGGGACTGACCCAGGCGCAGTTCCTCACCATAAAGTCGATGTTGCTGTCCTCATTCCGGAAATACTCCATCAGCTTCTCAAAGCGGTGTAGCTCCTTGCACACCTGAACAAGCAGACTTTCTCAGTCAAAGGATTTGCCCCATGCAGAACCCAAGTTCCCAAATCTTGGCTACCAGGAAATGTCACAGCAAAGGATATGTTCAGGGCAAGTTCTGTCTATAAAATGAGCCATTCTGGACACTATACACATAGGAGAAAACCTTAGACCTGGAATCTGGCTCCCACCAATTTGCTGAGGGAACTTAGACCAGACTTTAGGTGTATAGGCCAAGAAATACAGGGATCTGATGCTTACAAGTTATTGAAGAAAGGAAGACAGGAAGGAGGAAGGGAGGCAGGTCATGGCTGAGGCAGGAGGCTGAGGTCCTAGTGGGGACACAGAAGATGGGACAGTGGGCAGGAAAGCCCTCTCTAAGAGAGATCCAGAGACTCCTATGAGCCTCTGGGTTTCAAGGAGGAAGAGCCATTTCCTGGCTTGAACAATGGATGCTAGGGAAGAGGTCCAAAGAAGAGGAAGGGGTGGGACCAGCAGCTGTGGCTGGATGTCGAGGAATCCTATTCAAGCAGATAGGGACCTCAGAAGCCAGGCCCAGAGGCTGAGGAAATTCCAAATAGGAGTTCTCTCTCCCCTTACCAATAACAGCCAACAACCCAGGAGACATGCTGGCTCACCTTCTCCCACTGCAAACGCATCTGCTTTGGGTTCTATTGGTGAGTTTACTGCTTCAGACTCCCATGGCCTACAGTGGGTCTAGAGCAGTGGTTCTCAACCTTCCTAATTCCATGGCCTTTTAATACAGTTCCTGCCAATTCCACAGGTTGAGAACCGCTGGTCTAGAGTGGCACAGAAATCTGCACTTTCAACCAACTCCTCAGCAGATGATTCTGATGCATGGCCAAATTAAAACCACTGGACTAGCGGGTGCCTGTGGCTCAAAGGAGTAGGGCACCGGCCCCATATGCCAGAGGTGGTGGGTTCAAACCCAGACCCAGCCAAAAAAAAAAAAAAAAAAAAACAAGGCTTGGTGCCTGTAGCCCAGCAGCTAGGGTGCAAGCCACCCACACTGGGAGCTGGCACATTCTAATCCAGCCCAGGCTTGTCAAACAACAACTACAACCAAAATATAGCTGGGCGTTGTATTGGGCGCCTGTAGTCCCAGCTACTCAGGAGGCTAAGACAAGAGAATCACTTAAGCCCAAGAGTTGGAGGTTACTATGTGTGAGCTGTCATGCCATGGCACTCTACAAGGGTAACATAGTAAAACTCTGTCTCAAAAAAAAAAAAAAAAAAACTCTCAACAAAGGAATCACAGAAGGAATGTACCTGGACATAATAGAGGCCACATGAGAAACCCACTAGGGGCATCATACTGAATGGG
>NW_003852465.1:9883897-9885169 GCF_000181295.1 Otolemur garnettii
AAAAAAAAAAAAAAAAAGCCACTGGACTAGGCTTGGTGCCTGTAGCTCAGAGGCTAAGGGCACCAGCCACATACACTGGAGCTGGCAGATTTGAATCCAGCACTCTACCAACAACAACAGTGACAACTACAACCAAAAAATACCCAGGTGGTGTGGCAAGAGCCTGTAGTCCCAGCTACTTGGGACGCTGAGGCAAAAAAAGCACTTGAGACCAAGAGTTGGAGGGTGCTGTGAGCTGAGATGCCATGGTACTCTACTGAGGGCAACAGAGACTCTGTCTCACCCCCCCCCCAAAAAACACACAAAAAAACCCACTGAACTATAGCCCTCAGCTATCTGAGCGGATCCTATCTGGCTAATGGGAGGTTTCCCAGCACAAGATCTAATAAGACTGAAGTTCTGGTGTTGCTTTTAAATACAGTAATGGGGAGGGGGGAGGCTGTACACAGTGGGTAACGTCTGTAATCTCAGAACTTTGGAGGCTGAGGCAAGAGGAATGCTGGAGTCAAGAAGTTCAAAACCAACCTGGGCAACATAGCAAGGTCGCATCTATAAAAATAAAAAATAAAAAGTCATCCAGGGGCCAGGTGTGGTAGCTCACGCCTGTAATCCTAGCACTCTAGGAGGCCAAGGCAGGTGGATTCCCTGAGCACATGAGTTCAAGACCAGCCTAAGCCAGAATGAGACCTAGTCTCTAAAAATAGCTGGGTGTTGTGGCAGGCACCTGTATTCCCAGCTACTTGGGAGACTGAGGCAAGAGAATGACTTGAGCCCAAGAAGTGAAGGTTGCTATGAGCTATGTTGCCACAGCACTCTACCAAGGGCAAAAAAGTAAAACTCTGTCTCAATAAATAAATAAATAAATAAATAATAAGTCATCCAGGTGTGGTGGTGTCCGTGTAGTGTTAGCTACTTGGGAGGCTGAAGTAGGAGAATTGCTTAAAGCCCACAAGTTCAATGTTATAGTGAGCTATGATCACACCACTGCACTCCAGTCTGAGTGACAGCAAGACCCTGTCACTTTTTAAAAAAAAAAGTGAGGAGGCCAGGTGAGGTGGCTCACTCCTGTAATCCTAGCACTCTGGGAGGCTGAGGCAAGAAGACTGCCTGAGCTCACTAGTTTGAGACCAGCCTGAGCAAAAGTGAGACCCTGTCTCTATGAAAAAATAGAAAACTGAAGCAGGAAGATTGCTTGAGCCCACGAGTTAGAGATTGCTGTGAGCTATGACACCACAGCACTTTACCCAGGGTGAAAGCTTGAGACTCTGTCTC
>NW_003852465.1:9885811-9900013 GCF_000181295.1 Otolemur garnettii
AAAAAAAAAAAAAAAAAGTCACTGGAGAGCACAGGAAATAAAATTATGCTTATCCACCTGGCTCCCTGCTTTCTCCCCCACACACAAACACACACATGTGAAGACACCAGACAGACCTCTTTGAAATTGTCAAAGGCAGCAAGGATGATTTCGTGACCTCCCCGCACCAAACACACAGCTGCCAGGAGCTCCAAGACAAGGGCTTTGGTCCTAAAGGACAAAGAAGGAAGATTAACATCCTACTCCCCCCACCCCCATGCTGACAACCACACAACTCACTCCCACAATTGAGTGAGTCGCTTTGGAGAATGGAGATAGCCTCAGTGGTAGGGAGAAAGGGTGGGCTGGGGAAGAAGGCAAGAGAAGGCAGGCATGCTCCCTCACTAAGCTGCCTTATCCTCTAGCAGAGGTGAGAGGGCCAAACCAAGCCTCTGACAGGATGCATGGCCAGGCAGGAATTCTTGGAATATGTGGAGCCCAGATTTTCAGAGCCCTGGGCAGAGTGGAGAGGGGAAGGAGGGAGGAATGCACCTTGGATTCTTGTTGTTGAGGCTGAGTGCAATCTCATTGACAGCATGGGGGTGGGACATGACCAGGTTGAATCCATACTACAAGGGAAAGGAAGAAGGAGGGGACCTTGATGTGGGGAAAGGAGAGCTCAGCCTGTCTTTGACAAAGTGCTGCCCTCCTAGCTCTCCTCTTTGGCAGAAGAGGTAGAACACACATGGCTGGTGCCCCTTACCTGATAGTTCATGATGGCTCTGAGACAAAGGATACA
This sequence comes from Otolemur garnettii, assembly GCF_000181295.1. Taxonomy (NCBI): domain Eukaryota; kingdom Metazoa; phylum Chordata; class Mammalia; order Primates; family Galagidae; genus Otolemur; species Otolemur garnettii. The sequence goes on from NW_003852465.1 coordinate 9,886,590, forward strand.
GACGTGGACATCATCCTTCTGGCTCACCAGGCGAGAGTTCTTCAGGGCTCTGCGCCCAGGGAGAGTACTATACCTGGGGGAGATGGGCCAGGCAGTCAGGTGCGAGCTGAGGCCATGGGTGCAGTGTCTAGGAGTGCTCACCATCGTCCAGATAGCAAGCCACTCCTTAGCAGCAGCAGAAGGGAAAGAGAACCTCATACCAACAGCCAAGAGAGACAGGATGCAGGAAGCAGGTTGGTCAGCCTACATTCACCTGGCTGAAACAGGCCTTTGTCAGCAACTACACAAGATCCCATCTTTATAAGCAATCCCAAACCATGCTAACGCTAGAGATCCTTCAAAATACAAATAGTAGCTGTATAGGCCTTTCTACTTCTCCAGATGGGTCCAGGTAGACATTTTAGCCTCCTCCCCTTCCACTTCTGCACAATCTGTGCGGCAAGACAATCTTGACTCTATTATCCCACTTCTATCCCCCAAAAGGCAAAGCAGATCCCCACAGACTTTAGAAAGGTCAGGTGGCTATGTCTGGCTTTGTGCCACCTCTCCCCGCTTTCAATGAGGTTTCATGAAAAAAGGAAGCAGTGCATATGGGACCTGCCCATTCACAATGAGAATCATGAGCAATGTCCAAAGGACAGAACCCAAAGGAGACTAGGAGAAAACTACGAGCATGAGAGAAACAAGAGACCAAGGAAAGGGCCACAGGACCCAAAGGAAAGCCTCATGAAGGGGCTCTGAGAAGTCATCCAGTCCATCCGCCGAACTCTAGGTAGGACAGCTCTTAAGACACTGTAGACAAATGAACATACTACAGCCTTAGAGAGAAAAGGCCTGAAGGAAGAAGTGAGGGGCAGGCAGACTGGGGGAGCTGTTCCCTGAGCAGCTGACAGGGCAGAGTGAAGAGCCAGCAGGGAGAGAGAATGAGGGCAGGAGCTAGACTGCCCAGTGAAGGCATGGACCTATGTGAGATGTGCCCTGCTTGAGAGGCTGGGAGGAATGGCAGAGCAAGAATCAGGAATGGAGGGGCCCCAGAGAGGGGTAAGGAGCGGGGAGAGCCAGAACCCCAGATGGGGTGGGCGTAGCTGAGGACTATGTACTTACCCAGGACAGACCGCTGGGCAGAGTCAAGGAGACAGAGAGGACAGACCAGAGACAGACTGGCAGGCAGAGGGCAAGAGAGCTGAGCCTGGAAGCGAGAGTGGAGGAGGAGCATGAGCTCTCACCACTGTACTGAGACTGGGCGGGGCTGGGGGGCAGGCGGGCGAGCGCGAGCACACATACCGGAGCACAGACTGGCGCGCAGAGCGAGCGAGGCTGTTGGTGAAAGGAGCCGACAGGGCACTGGGCGGCTGCAGGTCCTCGATTGACCTGCTCCAGGACCGGAGCTTGTCAAATGCACCATCATCACCACTTTCCAGACCCTCAAAGTCAAACCTGGAGCACGAAAGGACACACGTGCACACACAGAGGCACATACATAGGAGAAATTCAGTGCCAAGCTCCCACCCAGCAAGCCCACCCCTACCCTTCAGGCCTTAGTGACACAAGAAGCAAGGGCAGCAAGGAAGGAAAGCACAGCTGGGCAGCAGAGACCTGATCCTAGTTGGAAGAGCCACCGACACAGGACAGGGGCAGAGTAGGCACAGGCAGCAACCAGGAGGGGAATCTGAGGAGATGGGATGCTGACGTAGGCCAACTCCACTGCTCCCCACTGGCCAGGCAACTTCAGGAGGAATGGCTGCCCCTAGGCAGCCTGGGAGCTGGCAGTTTTTCTGTACTCCCAGCCTTAGATGGGACATCTCTAAGAAGCTGTGACTCCCTGCAAAGATTGCCCTGTGGGCCTGGTGTAGTGGCTCAGGCCTGTAATCCTAGAACTCTTGGAGGCATAGCTCAGGAGTTCAAGACTAGCCTGAGCAAGGGTGAAATAACATCTCTACTAAAAATAGAAAAACTAGCCAGCTATTGTGGCTGTAGTCCAAGCTACTTGGGAGGCTGAGACAGGAGGATCTCTTGAGCCCTGGAGTTTGAGGTTGCTGTGAGCTGCATTCTACCCAGGGTGACAGAGTGAAACTGTCTTTAAAAAAAAAAAAAGAGTGCCCCATGGAGGGAGTGGTAGGAAAGAGGCCAACTGGAGGTCTTGCTAAGTGGCAAACAATAGTGCCCAAGAGGCCTCTCGGCATACTAAGGGAGCCCAGCTCATTCTGGGTTGGGCAGGACTGGACAGAAGGAGAGGGGGTCCTGGCAAACCCAGCAAGGACAGTCCTTTACATTTAAAAGAACGCCACAGTGCCCCATCTTAACATTGGGTTTTAATGACTAGGTTCTCTATGGTTCTGGCTACTTGAGCTTTCTAGGTTTTCCAGGTCTAGAGGCTCCTAGGGCTTCAGGTCTCTGACAGAAGACATCACAGGTTGGGACTATGGACTGGGTTCCTGAAGTTTAGCTCCTGCAGGTTGGGATGGTTTCTATTGCTCACTTCCTGCTTCTAGAACCAGATGTCTCCCACCATCAGCAGTCAGTGAATGTGGCCAGAGCAAGGACAGCCAAGATCACAAAGTTCTCTTACACATCTCCACTTCAGGATACACCCCTCTGAGAAACAGTCCCACTCTGCCTTCCTGTCCTCCTCCCATGTGTAGGTCACTAAGGATGGAAGGAGCATCTCCTATAGATCCTTCTCCCCAGGGAGCATTCTGCTCAGACATGCACAGCCTTGGGGTCATAGGCATGGGGGCTAAAGCTTTCTGGAGTATGCCAGTATGTTCCAAGGCGGTGGGAGAAGGCTCAGCAGTGCTGATGATCAGGAGGTGCTTAATGGGCTCTCATGTAGAGCTCAGGAGTTTCCCTCATAGGGAAATGGCTTGTCAGTGGCGTCCCTCCATCACTAATTGTACTGCATTCCCTACTGCTATGCATGCAGTTTACAAATAAATGCCTTCACTCAAATTCCACTGGGCCTTACCCTTTTCCTATCAACCTTTCCCAAAACACAGTTTCTCTCTTCCACCCTCTCCTGCTGAGTCTTCCTTTTTAAAGCAGAGTCAAAGGTACTGCCATGGACACTACAATACTGAGGTCCCAGTGTATTCTTGGTTAAGAGCAGCTGGGATCTGTTTGCTTTTCAAAATAAGAGAGATAGGCTTATTTGGAAAAAAATGATCTCCATCTTTTTACTATAAAAGCTCTGAATTTAAAAAAAAATCACTTCAGCAAATGTTTTTCATTTCTTTCTATAAAAAGAGTGTTTTTTTAAGGGACAGGAGGATCATGGGGTATGACTTCTACAGGGGCAAGAACAGGGAGTGGGCCACTCTTGGTTTTTCCAGATGACCTGGAAAAGGTGACAGAGAGGCCAAGCACAGGAAAGGCATAAGTTCAAACCCCTAGGAAAAGAAACTCAAGACCCACTGGGCAAAGGAGAATGGCCAAGGGGACAAGGACAGTAGTAAGAAAAGTGGGAGTCTAGGCTAGGCTGGGGCAGAGTCTCAGCAAGGGATTTCCTCAGATGCTGGAGAAAACTGGGAAAAGTCACAGGCACACCAGGAAGACTGGTTTCCCTAGGGCATAAATCTGAATGTGTCAGTCACTGTGTTTATTACCACTGTAATTCCTTTTTCTATATATTCAGGTAATTATGGTAGGGCATACCACCTTGAATAAAATTAACAACAAAGCTGCCACTGTGGTACAGACCTAGTACACATATGTTCCAAACATCTAGGGTGTTTTCACACATCATCATCTAATACTTACAGCAACCCTAGAATGTGGATCTCCTTTCACAGAGGAAGACATAAACTTGCTTGAGGTCATACAGTAAATGACAGAACCGAGACCCAAACCCAGCTATGTCTGACTCAAAAGACCTCATTCCATTTCTCAAAAGACCAATCTGTGCTGTCTTTCCTGTGCTAACTCACTTCTCCAAGCCCTCAGACTGCTTGAAAAAGTCTCCTGAATGTTTTGTTCTTCTGTTCAGATCACTTCTTCTATGTTCTTCAATAATGGAGTAACCCCCTCAAATCTGGAGACCTAAACTTGCTTCTTGAAGATTTATCTGCAAAGATGAGTCAATCCCACCAGGGCATCTCTCCCAGAAGTCAGGACATTTCCTTGGATTGCTTTTAGCCTGGCATTTAGAGCTTTTAGGTTCTGATTTCAAGCTCCCTTTCTGTTTTTTTTTTTTTTTTTTTTGAGACAGAGTCTCATCACTACCCTAGATAGAGTGCTGTAGCATCACAGCTCAGAGCAACCGCAAACTCTTGGGCTTAAGCCATCCTCTTCCCTCAACCTCCAAGTAGCTGGGACTACAGGCGCCTGCCACAATGCCTGGCTATTTTTTAGAGATGAGGTCTTGCTCTGGCTCAGCCTGGTCTCGAACTCGTGAGCTCAGGCAATCCACTCATCCTGGCCTCCCACAGTGCTAGAATTACAGGCCTGAGCCACCACATCCGACCCAAGCCCCCTTTCCACTTTTTTTTGAGACTGAGTCTCACTGTGTTGCCCTCAGTAGAGTGCTGTGGTGTCACAGCTCACAACAACCTCAAACTCTTGGGCTTAAACGATTCTCTTGCCTCAGCCTCCCAAATAGCTGGGACTACAGGCACCCACCACAATACCCAGCTATTTTTAGTTGCAGTTGTCATTGTTTAGCTGGCCCAGACCAGGTTCAAACCCGCCAGCCGTGGCATATGTGGCTAGCGCCGTAACCACTGTGCTATGGGTGCCAAGCCCCAAGCTCCCTTTTGAAAGCTCTTTCTTCCTACTTCCTCAAATGCACCTTCTAATCCCACCAACTGGTACTCTTCACTGACCCCCAGATACCCCCATGGCCTCCTATCCACTTCCACACTGCTGCCTGGCTCCTCCCTCCTGTCCTAGGATTCCCAGTCCCATCTTCACTGTTGAATTCTCACCCCTCCTCATCAAAGTAGAATGGAACTTCCCAACCTCAGCCAACCTTGGTCCCAAGGTGGTACTCACATGACAGAACATTGGGCAAAGGATAGGTAATCCACCAGCACATCCAGACCTTTGTTTTCATCATTCAGAAACTCCCGCACCCACCTGCAGATAAAGAAAACCCAGTGAAGGCTCGGCGCCTATAGCTCAACCGGCTAAGGCGCCAGCCACGTACACCTAAGGTGGCGGGTTCGAATCCCCAGCCCGGACCCGCCAAACAACAATGACGGCTGCAACCAAAAAATGGCCGGGCATTGTGGCGGGCGCCTGTGGTCCCAGCTACTTGGGAGGCGGAGGCAGGAGACTCGCTTGAGCCCAGGAGTTGGAGGTTGCTGTGAGCTGTAATGCCACGGCACTCTGCCCAGGGGGACAGCTTGAGGCTCTGTCTCAAAAAAAAAAAAAAAACCCAGTGAAGAGGATCTGCTAGAGTGAGTCAAGGGCAAGGCAACCCTCCTCCTGGCTCCTTCTGAAACCTAGCACTAGGCTATTAAAAATCTGTAGATCAAAATCCATGAGAGACCCATTCATGGACGCCTCGCCAGCCTAGACCTCCCCTATTCAGGGGAGCAGGAATGGAGAAAGTATAGGCCCTGCCAAAATCCTTCATTTTAAAGTGAAAAGGCTCCAGTCAAACAAGCTTCTAAGCACTCCTTGCTTAAGGGCAGGACCCTGGCTTAGTCACCTTCTGTACCCACATCACCCATGCTCAGTGTTTTTTGGAAGAACTGGGGAGGTATCAAGAACATTCACCACCAGCCCATGTGCAGAGCTGTGCTTGACAACAGGTCCCAACTTGACTGTAGTCTCAGTCAAGACGCAGGCAGGCAGGGTCATAGACAGCTCTAGGATAGGAGCATACTGGGCCAAAGTACTCACCACCAAATGCAGGAAAGGAGCTTGGGGAAGCAACAAGCAAACAGGAGTATATAGGAGCTCTATGTTTAGTCAGAGTGAGTTTGATAGGAACTCCAGAATGCCTGTAACCACTTGGAGCCATACTGGGGACTTGGGCCCTTCGGTCAGGGAGGCAGGAAGGCAGACAGCAAGGCACCTGAGGACAATGCCCAGGGTATGTTTGCTCTTCTGCCTTCAATTCTTTGGGGCAGACATATCCTTGGAACGAAAGTCAAGAATCTAGGGGACTGTTACATGACAGGTTCGTTCCAAGGCAGAGAGAGAAAACCCTTAGGATGAAACTCTTACTCTCCAGAGCGCTCTACTCTCTCTGAACATCCAGGGGTCTTTACAGGCAAGCTGTGCCCAAACTGCCCTGCAGGGCCACTTCTCCCCAACAGCTAGAAAACCAGCACCTTGTTGGCCAGCCACACCCGGAAGACCAGGCCTGGCTGAGATTTGGCAGCAGACTCTGGCTGAAGCTGACTGACACCGGAGCTGCCTGAAGTTAGCTTCCTCTCTGGGGGCCGACAGGCCTCCTGTTTCCTGTCTGTCTGCTCTCCAGCTCCCCACCCCCTTCTCATTTCCTGTCTGAGTCTATACTGCTATTTCGGGATCTTGACACTTTGAGGAGAGGTTAAAGGGCACTTAGACAAGGCAGAGAAACCAATACAAATCAGGGAGAGAGGAGGAGTCAGAGAGGCTCTAGAATCCCACTTCTCAGCCTCCCTCCCAGCCTGCATTCTGGTCTGCTGCCCCTGTGCACCCAGTTTCCACAGGTCCTGGGCCGTGACCGTGGCTCTTCTACTCTCTACCCTGACCAGGGTTCCTACTACCCCAAAGTACCAGCTAGCCTGACAGTATGACAGTCTGGCAAACTTCTTGTCCAGAAATCCAGAAGGGATGCTGGCCCTTCCATGAAACTCTACCTAGAGGAGCCTCAGTTCAGATGGCAGGGCTTCCTAAAATGCCAGGTACCAAGCTGTTCCCAGGGAATCAAGGCACAGGTCCAGACCTCTAAACTTGTATTGCCAACTGCCCAGGGGGCCTGCTCCTCGGAACCATGCTGCTCTAGTCTGGGCTTCTGGCTAGCAGCCATGGTGGCAGGCACCAGGTAGAGGGGGAGAGCACAAGAAATAGTCACATGCTTTTCTGTGGCTGTCTCCCAAGAAGAGCAAACCTCACCCTCACCCCGATACCAGCGGAACTTAATGCAGAAGACAGAAGAGCTAAGAGGAAGGGCCGGGCATGGTAGCTCACGCCTGTATCCTAGGTCTGGGAGGCCAAGGCAGGTGGATCGCTTGAGCTCAAAAGTTCCAGAACAGCCTAAGCAAGAGCAAGACCCCATCTCTACTTAAAATAGAAAAATTAGCCAGGCCTCGTGGAGGGCACCTGTAGTCTTAGCTACTCAGGAGGCTGAAGCAAGAGGATCACTTGAGCCCAGGAGTTGGAGGTTGCTGTGAGTTATGACACTACAGCATTCTACCCAGAGTGAGACTCTGTCTTTTAAAAAAAAAAAAAAAAAAAAAGGCAGGCGGTACCTGTGGCTCAAAGGAGTAGGGCTCTGGCCCCATATGCCAGAGGTGGCAGGTTCAAACGCAGCCCGAGCCAAAAACTGCAAAAAAACAAAAGGCTTGGCACCTGTAGCTCAGTGGTTAAGGGTGCCGGCCACATGCACGGATGCTGGCGGGTTCGAACCTGGCCCAGGCCTACTAAACAACAATGACAACTGTAGCAAAAAAAACAGCCAGGCATTGTGGCAGGAGCCTGTAGTCCAGGCTACTTGGTAGGCTAAGGCAAGAGTATCACTTGAGCCTAGGAGTTTGAGGTTGCTGTGAGCTGTGATGCCACAGCACTCTACCAACGGTGACAAAGAGACTCTGTCTCTTAAAAAAAAGGAAGGAAAGGGCCCTATGGAAGAACATGGGTGGGGGTGGCAGGTAATACTTGGGGCTCCCATCAGCATCACTCTTGCCCTCATGCAGGGCAACTGAGGAGCCTCTACTACTTTGTCCTTTCCAGGAAGGATTCACCAAAGGTATAGGCTTGGTCACACCATCACCAGTGGCTTGACTTATAATATCTCATTCACGTGTAAGATGTGGAAGCCATACTCTGGCCCTAGAGCACAGCTACTGAGGCCAGGAACCATCCTCTTCCTGTTCTCTCTTGGGTATTTCCCTTGTGACTGCTGCTACAGCCAGCAACATGCAGGCATCCCCTCCCTCTAGAACCCTGGGCTGGCTCAGCCTGGGCGTGGACAAGTAGGCAGCTGCCATGACATAGGGAAAGGCTGATTGGTCATTGGCTCTTTCTACCCTACTCTAAGAAGCCCAGGAATCCCACACACACCGAGGCTCTATTCCTCACTCATGTAAGTTCAACATTCACATCAGGCTCCTCACCAGATCTATGACCCCCTCTGCAGCTCTACATCAGGTATCCCTCACTATCCTTTCTGTGCGCACACGTACACTTCTCTCTCTCTTTCACTACATATACCCTTACTGGTATAGTTTCCTAATATTAAGGCCGTTGCCCTCTTTCACTGTACCTCATACCATTGCCCTCAGCAATTCCTGGTTCCATAGGCAGAGATTGGAAAGAAAGACTCACACAGTTCCTAGGGGCCCTGTCAACAGTTCCTGGGCCCCCTACCCCCACCATCTTAGATTTTCTTTCTTTGTGTTTTGGGAAAGCTGTTTCTGCTCATGAACTAAGATTGCCTTTTCTCAAACAAGCAAATAATCTTCCAGGCACCAAAAAGTCCACATAGTCACTGAATAGGAAGTAGGTCTCAGTTATCCAAAGCAATGTTTTCCCCCACCCCCATCCCCCTCTGGGCCTTGCTTGGCCTAGCACCAGGCCACAGGCAGACTCTAGTCTCAGCTGCTATGGGAATGTCTTCCACTCAAAGCCACAGGCTGAGGACCCCAGGAGAGGCCCCAAGCTTGCCAGAAGCATCCAGTCAGCAGCTGGCAGGGCTGAGAGGGAAGAAAAGCCAGAAAAGGAATGGTCTGAGGCTCTGGAGGGCCAGAAGGCATTCAAGAGGCAACTCTGCCCTGTGGTAGGGAGGATAAACAGACAAACCCTCCTCAGAAGATACCAGATCCTGCGCAGCCTGCCAACCCTGTGGGCCCAGGTGAAGAGGCTGCAGTGACCAGATCCAACTCACCCAATGTGGTTGGTGCGAAGTGAGATCTCCAGCTCTCGTAGCACTTTGGTTGACTCCTGCACTCTCCTCCTGAACTTCTGTAAACATGGAATTTTATGTCACTGATGGAGGCTCCCAATCCAACTTTATAGTATAAACAAAAAAGTAGAAAGGGAAAAAGAAAGGATACAAGAGGACAATTACAGACCCTCCTTCAATTACTGGCCAGCCACTCCAGGCCCCTCACTGCAGGACCCAGAAATCCAACCCCTATTGCTCAGAAACAGATGTCTGAGCCACAAGTCAAATCCCCATGGGACTATAGAGGCAGCAAGATAGGACCTCTCTAGCTCATACTTTACCTTCCGAGTTACACTGGGGTCCAAGAAGCTCTGGAGTTTCTGGATGTAAGTGTGGGGAGGATTCTTCACCTGGAATCGCTCCTGTAAGGGAAACACACATATGTGTGCACACACAAACACCCAGAGACCCAACCAGGGCCCTGAGGAAGTGGAGCACTCAGAGCATTCAGTGGAAGGGGACACAGACTCTCAAAGGTGTCACCTGGCTTTAAACATGGCTCAAACCTAAGTTTCCCTTCCTTGACTTATTATCCCCATGTGCTTCCCATCTATTGCTATCTTACCTTTCTCCAATTAGTGCTCCCTGAGCCTAAAATATTTTTCTATGTCAAACTTATTTTTAAGTCTGCTGTTTTCCAAGAAGATGGGGGGAATGACAGAGGATGAACAATATTCAAAATAAGATATGTCTGGGAAATGCTGCTTACCTGGCCATCTGATGGACAGGGGTTTAGGAAGGCCAAAGGGAGAAGAGCCTGGCCTTGTGGAATCCAGCTTTCTTATTCCTGAACCCTACAGTCAGAACTAGACTGGTTTTGCAGTGATGACATAGCTCAGGGCTACAAACACACTATTTCTTACCCAGACCCCAAGCCCCAACAATCCCAAGCAACTTCAAACACTGAAGGGCACCTTCAGCAAGGTCATCCCTCAATCCCTTTCTATATAGTACACAGGATCACATCCCTTCTATGTTGGTCCAATCCCTCCATCTGACTCAAGAAGAAACTCAGAGAAATCTTGCAGCACTTTGGTCCTATAAAAGCACTTTGGTCCTATAAAAGTCACCACCACTGGCTCAGCACCTGTAGCTCAGCAGCTAGGGCACCAGTCACATAAACTGGAGCTGGTGGGTTCAAATCCAGCCTGGCCCTGCCAAACAACAATGACAATGACAATTAAAAAACAGCCAGGCATTGTGGCAGGCACCTATAGTCCCAGCTACTTGGGAGACTAAGGCAAGAGAATCGTTTAAGCCCAAGAGTTTGAGCTTGTTGTGAGCTATGACACCATGACACTTTACCCAGGGTGACATAAGAATCTGTCTCAAAAAAAAAGAGGCTTGGCACCTGTGGCTCAAGTGGCTAAGGCGCCAGCCATGTACACCTAAGGTGGCGGGTTCGAATCCAGCCGAGGGCCTGCCAAACAACCATGACGGCTGCAACCAAAAAATAGCCAGGCGTTGTGGCGGGTGTCTGTGGTCCCAGCTACTTGGGAGGCTGAGGCAGGAGACTCGCTCGAGCCCAGGAGTTGGAGGTTGCTGTGAGCTGTGATGCCACAGCACTCTACCCAGGGGGACAGCTTGAGGCTCTGTCTCAAAAAAAAAAAAAAAAGAAAAAGAAAAAGAAAGCCACCACCCCTAAGATATCTGAGGAGCTCGGGGGTGGAGGGGCTGGAAAAGGTCCAGTACAATGGATATAAGGTTAGAAAATAAGGCCTAGCTGGGTATAGTGGCTCATGCCTGTAATCCCAGCACTTGGGAGGCCAAGGCAGGTGGACTGCCTGAGCTCACAGGTTCGAGACCAGCCTGAGCCAGAGCAAGACCCCCATCTCGAAAAAAGAAAAATAGCTGGGCATTGTGGAGGGTACCTGTAGTCCCAGCTGCTTGGGAGGCTGAGGCATGAGGACCACTTGAACTCAAGAGTTTGAGGTTGCTATGAGCTATGATGCCATGGCACTCTACCAAGGGTGACAGAGTGAGACTCTGCCCAAAAAACAAAAGAAAAGAAGGCCTAAAAACAAATGAAAGAAAGAAAAGCTTGAGAAAGAGCTGAAATTTTGTAATCTAGAAAAGACTGAGAGGTCATTCATTAAAGAACCTCAATACCAAAGAGCTACTATTCTCCAAACCCCAAGCAGGTGCTAACCAACTCCTCTTTGTGAAGAATAAAAGGACATGGGTCTTAGTTGGAGAAGAATGGACTTAGACTAGTCCAGGATCTCTGAAACAAGCAGCATGTCCTGGGGAAGGCATGGAACAGAACAATTAGTGTGGACTTGGTATCTGCTTGCCTGAGCCCCACCCTAGCTCCATCACTTACCAAAATTAGGCAAGTTACTGAGCCTTGGATTCTTCATCTATAAAATGTAACAGTGCCCTCTTCAGAGGGTTTTTATGACAATTAAATGAGATATTTCAGTATGTGTACAGTACTTGGTTCATAATAAACATTCAATAAAGCTAGCTATTGATTTTATTGAAAAGAGCTTGAAAGAATAAAATTTTTCATGACAAAGTCTCCATGGTAAAGTGCTAAGTAAACACATTGCCCACACTTTGTGCCAGATACTTTCATACCTAAATGATAAGAAAGTAATAGCTAACTCCCCCAGCCCTGCAGACAGGCCTGTTTGAGTTCACAGACTTATGATTCATGAACTTCACAAGTGTAAGGGGAAAGAGCCAGGTCACAGGTGTTACAAGATGTCAATTCTGAGCAAAGTAATGACCTTTATTCTCCAGTTCTAAAAACTATTCACACAGGAAAAGCTTCCAGTTGTTGACTATTCTGAGATTTGGGAACAGAGGGACTGGGCTTCTCAATCCTACAGGCCTATAGATAATAAGAAACACTCTGCTATTTGCCAGGTCTGGAGCAGAGGGAGATATCAATGGTCCTTTGGAGTACCCTGCCAGGTACAGCCCTCACCCTGGGGAAAGGCAAAAACAGGCTCTGCTGGGAAAACCACCAAACTCCATAGCCAACGGACCCTACACTTCAGGCCTACACGCCACTGCCCACTAGTAGAAATTAAGGCAGCTCTTGGAAGGAGCCGCAGGGGAACTTGGCCTACTGGTTCTGTCTCTGTCATGGGAGTTCTCTATGAACAGAAAGTGAGTACAGACTGAGGCCAAGCCCAGGCCAAGGGACCCAGGGCTGCAGTAAAATGCCTTTGGCCCTGCTGCCTTGTTCAACTCAAGACACAACTCCCTACCCTTCCTGCCCTTTCCCAAACCCCATACCTGGTCACAGATCAGATCCCACTTCTTCTCATTGTCATACTGCCGCAGAAGCCGGGCCTTGTCGGGAGGCAGGTTCATGGAGCTCTGAGGAGAGAAGCTGAGTCAACAGGGCTAAAACCACCATCCATCTGGAGAACAGAAAGGCTGGATGCCCATCCCTTTCCCCTTCCTGGGCCCTCAGACTTCACCCTGATACTCTATCATTGGGAAGGGAGGCATGGAAAGGGAGCAGTTTTTCTGCCTTCTCATTTACCTGAGTTTGGTAGAGTAATGTTTTCTAAACCATAGGTCATGGAATCAATTTAATGAGTCAAGATTAACTTTAGGCTGGGCATGGTGGCTCATGCCTGTAATCTTACCACTCTGGGAGGCCAAGCCGGGTGGATTTGCCTGAGCTCACAAGTTCAAGACCAACCTCATCTCTAAAAATAGCTGGGTGTTGTGGCAGGTGCCTATAGTCCCAGCTACTTGGGACACAGAGGCAACAGAATCACTTGAACCCAAGAGTTTAAGGTTGCTATAAGCTGTAACTCCATGAAACTCTACCAAGGGCAACAAAGTAAGACTGTTTAAAAAAAAAAAAAAAAGATTAACTTTACTCTTTACTTTAAGGCCAGTTGTGGTGGTTTACACCTATAATCCTAGCACTCTGGGAGGCCAAGGCAGGTGGACTGCCTAATCTCATGAGTTCTAGACCAGCCTGAGCCAGAGTGAGACCTCATCTCTAAAAACAGTCAGGCAGTGTGGCAGGCGCCTGTAGTCCCAGCTACTTGGGAGGCTGAGGTAAGATAATCACTTGAGCCCAAGTGTTTGAGATTGCTGTGAGCTATGACACCACAGTACTCTACTGAGGGTGACAAAGTGAGACTTTGTCTCAAAATAAAAAAATATTAGTATTCTATTCTATTATTTTGAGACAGAGTCTCACTTTGTCACCCTCAGTAGAGTACTGTGGTGTCATAGCTCACAGCAACCTCCAACTGTTGGGCTCAAGTGATCTTCTTGCCTCAGTTTTTTCTATTTTAGTAGAGACAGAGTCTCACTTTTGCTCAGACTGGTCTTGAACTTATGAGCTCAAGCAATC
>NW_003852465.1:9901289-9902351 GCF_000181295.1 Otolemur garnettii
GGCTATTTTTTGGTTGCAGCCGTCATTGTTTGGCAGGCCCGGGCTGGATTTGAACCCGCCACCTTGGGTGTACATGGCTGGTGCCTTGAGCCACAGGCGCTGAGCCTCTTTTTTCTTTCTTAAGACAGAGTCCCTGCTCTGTCACCCACGGTAGAGTGCTCGAACTCCAGGGATCCAGTGATTCTTCTCCCTCAGCCTCCCAAGTAGCTAGAACTATAGGCATACCCCATCACACCCAGCTAATTTTACTTTTTTTTTTTGAGACAGATTCTCACTATGTCACCCTCGGTAGAGTGCCGTGGCATCACAGATTACAGCAACCTCAAACTTTTGGGCTCAAGCAATTCTCTTGCCTCAGCCTCCCAAGTAGCTAGGACCACAGGTGCCCACCACAATGTCCAGCTATTTTTTGTTGCAATTGTCATTGTTGGTTAGCTGGCCGAGGCTGAGTTCAAGCCCCCCACCTTTGGTGTATGTGACTGGTGCCATAACCACTGTGCTATGGGCGCCAAGTTAATTTTACTATTTTTTGTAGAGACAGGGTTTTGCACTTGCTCAGTCTGGTCTCAAACTCCTGAGCTCAAGCAATCTTCCTGCCTCGGCCTCCCAGAGTGCTAGGATTATAGGTATGAGGCACTATGCCTGGCCAGTCTGACACTTTAATCAGATCACTGCACCTGCCTCTCCCCAACTCCTGAATCAAATATGATCCCCTGCTTAAAGTGTCATAGCTGTCTGATAACCCACATGACTTCCCATAGATACAGCCTCTTCCCCAAGCACACTGCCAGCCACCTGGAAGGCATTCCTCTGATCTTTCTGTCCTTTACCTACTGCTCTGAGGTCGGCTCTAACTCCCTGAAAACCCAAACATGCCACTGGGCTTCACCCCTGCCCACTCTTTGACATCTTCAGCCCTGGGGACATGAATCATGTGCACCCAGGGTCCCTGAGGAGTCACAAAGGCCCTGCACTATTCCAGATACAAAAGAATCCTGGGGAGCAAGTCAATTACTTTCTAAAGAACCAAAAGAAACTTTCCTTTTTTTTTTTTTTTTTTTT
>NW_003852465.1:9902372-9919765 GCF_000181295.1 Otolemur garnettii
GTCTCAACTCTGGTTCCCTGACTAGAGTGCTAGAGTGCCATGGAATTATAGCTCACAGCAACCTCAAGTTCTTGGGCTCAAGCAATCCTCTTGCCTCAGTTTTTCTATTTTTAGTAAAGTCAGGGTCTCGCTCTTACTCAGGTTGGTCTCAAACTCCTGAACTCAAGCAATCCACCCATCTCAGCCTTCCAGAACTAGGATTATAGGCGTGAGCTGCCATGTCTAGCCAAAAGAAAATTTTAAACACCATTTATTTCTGCAACACTACTCATCTGATGTACTTACCTCACACACACTATTAAACCAGCTATATTCTCATCTACCTCCTGAAGGGCTGTGTTGCTGTGTTTATTCTTACTGTCTCCAGCTCCCAAAATGAACATACTGAGGAGTAAGGAGATGGTAACCCTATGAGTAAAAGTTCCCAGTGCTGTGCTTTAGGCCCAGCTACTGGCTACAAACAAGGTCACTATGGCTCAAAAAAGAAAGTAGGGTTGAGGTCTCTGGTTGGGGGTTACAAGTAGAAGAATTTAGGACTGCAGAAGTGGGGTAAATGAGATAAGAAGGGCAGAGACCATGACATCAATCTCTCCCCAGGGTTTCTGTTGCCCCATGAATCTGACTGAATTTCCATAGGAAAGAGGGGCTACCTGAGTTTTTCCTGTAGCTATTGTGGCATGGATGGCAAGATGAGCAAATGCAAGCCTGAAATGTTCTCTCTGGAACTAGGCAGCATATCTGTGTGGATAGCAGGATGGAAGCAAGAGGCCTCAACCAAATAGGGACCCAGTGGTCAAAGGCAGGGCCAGAGCAGGTCTCTAGCCTAACTGGGGCCAGGCTGTGGCCAGTTGAGAACAAGACAGAACTGAGCAGAAACAGTCCTCAACTCAAGACTGGTCCTGGCTCCGTGCACATCACTCCCATCTGTTTTCACCAAGTCTATACCATGAAAATAGTTTTCTATTGTCTCCCCTGGAAGAAAGCTGCTGAGTGGGAGGGGGGCAGCCTGTCTCTACTGTGGCAGATATTGCACCTGTCTATACCAACTTCCTCCCTCAGCTACCACTGTCAGCTGCTGTGGCTCACACTTCCCCCCCAGGTAAACTGGTTAGGAAATGCTTGGTCCCCTCTGGGCTTCACAGACTGAGCAAAGTCACCCCCTTTGGGAATACTAGCCTAGGAGCAAGAAGCATCAAGCACCTGTTCAAAACTAGAGATACTCAGGAAAGATGGACCCCAGAGTACAGAAATGGTTGGCGCATGAAGCAGCTCTGATTACAGGCCACTTCTCCTGCCTACAGCTTTGGGTGGTACTTTCTGGACAGTAGCCACATCCTTCTCTGCTTCTTTAGGAGAATCAGATGGGGAAGGGGAATTTCCCCAGTCTCTAAGACTCTCACAGGAAACCTGAGAGTGGGAGACACCTGCCACAAAGGCAGGACCAGGGCCTGGCCAGGACAGTTCTCTTCCTGCCAGACAAGGGCATCAGGGGTTCCAACTCCACCTGAGAATGTACGTGAGTCCGGCAGGACCCCACTGTCCTGAGGAAGCTCCGCTTGGCTTCTTGGGAAGGCCAACTTCCTGAGTTCCGGGGACAGCCAAGGAGCAAACTAACACAGTTCCGGTCTCAGTCAAAGGTTTGTTTCCTTGACTTTTTTCCTCAGTGGTTCCACAGAGACTGTGGGCTCTCAGAAGGCAGAAGCCAGGCTGAGTTTTTGCTAACTCCTGGTTGAGACACTTACTGAAAAGAAAGGACCTGGGAGAGGCAAGGGCATTGAATGTGAGTGGCGGCAGAGGTCCAACATCAACTTTGGGTTCTTCAGAGTTCACTTAACCTCACAAAACTCATCCATAAATTGGAGATAATCTCACTACTTCACAGAGTTTTATGACGATTAAATAATAAATATTTTGTATCCATGTCTGGAATTTTGTGAGTGTTCAACAGTTCCCTTCTCCTTCCTCCTGAAAATCCTGTGTAACATTCTGACATCGTAGGGACCCGTGCTCTTATTTCTGGATTGCCTCTGTCTCTCTACCTTAATCCCTCTTTCAGCACCTGTTTCTCAACACTCTGACTACAAAGCAATCCCTTCCCCCTCTACTGACCCCACTCTCCTTTCCTCTAAGATTAGGAGACAATTTAAGTACCCAAGCAGGGAGTGGGTACTTTGACCATAGCCAAAACAGCTGTACTAGGATATGGGAGGAGAAGGGGCGGGGAGGTTAACTCAAACTGAAGCAATTCTGGGAATGATTCCTAAATCACAGGGTATCAGCAAGAAGTCTAATAATAAAAACCTATAATGGGAAGAAGCGGAAAGGCATGGATCTGATGCTTCTCCTGCAAGGCTGCTCTGGTTGGCTGCCAATTTGAGGCCAGGGACAGATCACCCTGCTCTAGGGTTCTCAGTCCTTCCAGTAAGGTTTCCTTACTCTTCAGCCACCCCGTTGGCCTCAGGGAAGCAGAAAAGGAGGGAGGCGGCTCCGGCTGCAGAGGTTCCCTTCCCTTTCCTGCTCTGTGTCCCAGAGCAGTTAGCCCCCCCTTGTTTCCTTCCCATTGCAGGAGAAGGGAAATGCCAGTGGGGTTTGAAGTTTCCTTCAAAGCTGTGGGCCTTGCTCTGGGACGTGCCCCTATTCTGCCAGTTTTCTTGGACCAGGCCTGGGGAAAACCCAACAAACAAATATGAATGACCAAAAATTCCAAGTGATATTCTGTTAGTCCTAGTTGGTATAGCTTCTTTGAGAGGGAGAAAGACATCTGAAATGCTCCTGGGAAAGGGACTGTAGAGGCGTAGGGAAGCTCCAGTAGGGGCTTTTTGAGCAAATACAGAAACTGAGTGGTAATTGTATTAATGTTTTGCTTTTGGAACCACCTCCCACCAAGTTTTCTATGGTTGGACCTTTCCCCCACTTCCCAACGAATAGGAAACCCTGAGAAGGATCTAGGAGAGCCTGGCAGATAAAACAAGGCACTGTCTCATCACCACATGCTCCTTGACACCTGGCTGCAGGTGCCACAAGTCCTCCCTGTAATCTACAAGTCAGCCCACTGGGCAGATGAGCAGAGATGGAAAATGGTGGGAAGGCACCATGTTTGGGAATCCAAGAGGCTGCTATAGGAAGAGCTATAATACTGTGTTCCCACCCTCTGTTCCTACTACCATCCTCCTCACAGACCAATGGGTTTGTCCCAAAGCCAATGGCAAAGCAGGCAACACAAGGCACAAAGGCCCATTACCAGCCACCAAAAGGACAGAGGGCCCAGTGTGCCATCCACATGTCTCTGCTGTGGGCAGCAGGCACAGCTGTGGCCAGCTGGGCACTGTTCCCAAGGGCAAAAGCCCAAGAAGGTGGGAGGTACCAGCTCCTACTGCCTTGGCCCCTTGGCGGCCACAGCCAGCCCTGCTGCAGTAGCAGCTCCCAGACAATGAGAGTTATTTTCAGCCAGTGCTTTAACGCAAGCCAGCTGGCCAGTGTGCAGGGCGGGAGTCCTCCTCCACCCAGCCCGCCCAGACGGCAGGCTGGCCCAGCCCACTGCCTACTTCAGCACTGCTGCTGCCTCCACGTCACTGTTTGTTTATCTCATTGTTTCACACCTCCTAACTCCCCACCCCCACCCCCCAACTGCAATCCTGTTAAAAAGAAACAACAACAACAAAAATCAGAGTTTGACCAGAGGTCTAAGAGCTAAAATTTTCAAAGGTCCAGACATGGGAAGTACATCAGCCCCTCCAAACACCCACACTTTTCCCCAGCCCCGTGACTGGTTGGAATAGTGCAGGGGAGGAAATGGAACAGATTGATGGCCAGATCTCACTGCAGTGCTCACAGAGCAAGATCAAGCCTGGCTTCATTGCCAACCTGGGAAGATGAAGCTTGACTGTTCTCCCAGCCTGATTCCCTCCCATCCTCCTCTCCAGAGTCCAGGCTTGGAGATGATAACTTGAGAAAGACATCCCATAATGGGCCTGAGTTAACCATGAACAGTTCTGGGCAAACTAAATCTCCTGCGGCAGAAAGGAAATCACAAGAACAGTCAACAGCATGCGGCTGGAGGGAGAGGCAGCCCTCTGTCTGGCCTTGATGGGGTGGAGGTAAACACTTCATCCAGCCCTCACATCAAAGAGCTCAAGAACATAAGGGTAGAAGGAAGCAGTGACCTCCCTGCACTCTAAGCCTCTAGCCCTGGTTCTGCTGAGCTCCACACATCACTGCCCATCTCCTCCCTATGTGACCCTGTATGTGGGAAGAACCATGTGGGTACCACACATTCCAGCTACACAAAATGCCCTGTGAGATATATGGGAAAGTTGCTAGAGTACCACATGACAAAAGGCATCAGAAAAGTGGGATGCTTCTTGACTTATGCATCTGTAGTGGCTTAGGTCTGGCTTTTTTGTTGTTGTTCTTTAACTGAAGCTATCACTTTGGAGACGAGCTGCCAAGGACAAACCAGGTTTCACAGGCTTGGAACTATATCTGAAGAACATGCTTCTGTGGTCACTGATGACTATATTACCAGAAATGACTTGCTGAGCAGTTTTAGGCCACATCCCTGAGTATCCCAGAGGGAAAAGAAATGGATTCACCAGATATCTCAGGCTGAGCTCTGCAATTCACACCAGGGCAGTCATAGGAAGTATGAAGGGGAGGTCCTCAAAGGCCAGCATCACTCAAATAGATGCCTTTTTCCAAATACGATTACACATGAGGGCTCTTCTTCACTAAAGGATTCCCACATTGGATCCTGAGAAGGCAAAAGAAACTGGCTATGTCCCAAATGCCAGTAAAGCCCCTAGCTCTACCCTCTGCCATATTATTGGCCTCACACCTGATAGCAGATCACTCCACAGGTAACCTGGCCCCAAGACCGGGGCTGCAGCCTCCCCTTCTGGCTTACCCAGTCAAGAAGTAAATTATCTCAGATAGGAGAGCCCCTGCTAGTGTCTTCCAGAGGAGTCCCGAGGCCCCAGCTAAAAAGCCACAGCCACAGCAACTTGATCTGCCTACTGGCTTCTCAGCCCCTCCTCACGGTTAGCCAGACCCACACACTCCCCAGTTACGCAGAATGGAAACTATTCCTCTGGGGGCAGCTGGTTTTCCAAAGCCAAAAAGTCTTAGGGCAGAGCTTCACATTCTCCCTGCAACCAACTTATGTCACCTCTTTCTTCATGAAGTTCTGTCTTCCTGTCTAGGGAGACCAAGAAACAGTACTACCTCTGAGAGGAAACAATATTTCTGGGGTCATCCCCCTCTCCCCCAACACCACAGCCCAGTGGGTTTCCCTCCCAAGGTCTCTCAACTATACAATCCCTTCTATCTCACCATCACCACCTTGACAGGCACATATTGTTCACTCTCAGTCCGCTGGGATAACCTTCTAGCTGGCATCCCTACTTTGAGAACTTTCCTCCTCCTCTGCTCTGCACATGGATGAAACTTCCAAACTTCCAAGCACATGAGATAAATCATGCTTCTTCTTGGTTCATAAACTTTTTTGACTCCTTATCATTTACACAAGAAAACCTGACCCCCTTGGCCTGTTGTTCTTAGCAACTTAAAGTAAGAAAAGAGCTTCAGAGGTAAGATCCACTCCACCCCTATGGACTATCTCTCTCCTGGGACTCTTGCCATTCTTGCCATTCTCTAACCCCAGGATTTGCATGTAACTGATGTTTCTTCAATCTTCTGAATCCCTACCTACTACTACCTAACTTAAAATCTGACAGTTCTGTGACTACCTCACCTAAAATAATCAGCCCCTCTTCCTTGCTCCAAGTACAATCATACGTGAAGAATGATATGGCAAAGATTTGCTTATTGTCACCCAACCTCTTCTCACCTTCTTTAGTAATGAATCTCCAACACTCAACATTCAGTTCAACACTCAACAGCCTAGAATTATTAGTAATATATTTCTCAGCTTCCCTTGCATTTAGGTATGGTTTTGTGATCATACAGGATATAAACAGAAGTAGTGTCATTAAAGGGAGAAAATAAAATATACTCTTCTTTCTTCTTTCTGCTGCTAGCTGGTAGAAACGTAGAGCCAATAGCTGAAACTCTAGCAGCTACTTTTGGACTATGACATAACCTTGGAAATGAAGTCCAATTGGGTAAAATAACAAAAGAGAGAATACAATGGTCATTAATGCCATGGACCTTTATTACAAAGCGAATGTTTTATATGGTGGTTTTTTTCTCTCTTTTTTTATATATATATATGGTGTTTTTTAATGTGTGTTCCCTCCATTCATAACTACAAAGAACACAAACTCGTTGAGGGTAGGGGTCCTGCCTTAGCCTTCTTTGAATCGTAAAGAGGTACTTAATAATAATCCTGCTACTACCTCTTCCTACCACCAAGTTCCTTGTTCAGCCCCTGGTTATCTAGGGTGAAGGAAGAAAATTCTTTAACTTCTCACCACTGACCTTGCCATTTCTGCGCCTTCTCACCTATAATCTTGCCTCAGCCTCCCATGTAGCTGAGACTATAGGCGCCCACCACCACACACAGTTTTTCTATTTTTAGTAGAGGCTGGATCCTGCTCTTGCTCAGGCTGGTCTCACATTTCTGCACTCAAATGATCCATCTACCTCAGCCTCCCAGAGTGCTAGGATTATAGGCATGAGCCACTGCACAAGGCCCACTTTCTTTATATGTTGCTTTTCCTATTCTCATATAGAAGCAAACTCCTACTTCTCATTCTGAGTTTCAACTCTGTCTTTAGTTCATGCCATAATCTAAGCTATGTCCCTGCCCTTCTCTCACCAGACTCATCTTATAACCTGCTACACCACAGGCTTCTGAGTACAGGGATCATCCTTGACTTGTTTACCACTGTAGTGGGTGCTTACTAAAGGCAGGGAAAATTCAATTTCTCCACACATATATTTTTCTTTCTTCTATCCCTAAGTTTTATACTTCACTAAACCCCAAAGAGATTACCTCCTTTCCAATTACTAGCCATGCCCTGCCTCCAATTCACAGCAGGTGAAATCCACCATCTCCAGCCAATCTTTTTTTTTTTTTTTTTGAGACAGAGCCTCAAGCTGTCGCCCTCAAGCTGTCACAGCTCACAGCAACCTCCAACTCCTGGGCTCAAGCCTGCCTCCGCCTCTCAAGTAGCTGGGACTACAGGCGCCCGCCACAACACCCAGCTATTTTTTGGTTGCAGGCGTCATTGTTGTTTGGTGGGCCTGGGCTGGATTCAAACCCGCCAGCTCAGGTGTAAGTGGCTGGCACCTTAGCTACTTAAGCTACAGGCACTGAGACCTCAGCTAATCTTTAATAAGTGTGAGTGGTAAGATCCACTCCCACAACAGTGCCTCCACACATTTACTAACTCTTTTAAAATGTGTTCATAGAGCTGTGAATCATGACTAAGCTTCTTCATCTTTTCTTGGAAATTTAATAAATATCCTTATCACTAATCTTAGTGACAGTCCTAAAGGCACATATACAATGCAGTGGTTAAAGCACTAACTGAAGCCACACTACCTGGGTTTGAATCCTGGTTTCACCACTCATCGGTTGTTTGTTCTTGGGAGAGTTATTTAATTTCTGTGAACCTCAGTTTCCTCACCTGCAAAATGAGGGTAGGAATAGTACCTACCTCACAGGGTTGCTGTGATGATTATGTAAGTTAGTATATGTAAAACATTTAAATCAGAACCTAGGTAGTGGCAGTCTGTGTTACACATAATGATAGCTACATCTTTTTGTTTGGGCTTTTTATTCAACATTAGCTGGGCAACACCTATATGCCATGCAGTAAGCTTGAATCTGGGGATATCAAAATAAACAGGGCATGATCACTAGCTTTCAGGAAGTTGATATATCCTGTCTGAGGAAAGTCAGACAAGCAAACCAAGGGTAAGCATGGACAGCGCTGCTGTGAAAGAGACGCAAACAGGCCTGATGGGACCCCAGGCAGGGACCATCTAAGACCAAGCAATCAAGAAGACTTCATGGAAGAATTGTTACAGGATTTAGTTTTTGGTTTTGGTTTTGTGGGTTTTTCTTTGGGACAGGGTCTCACTCTATTGCCTAGGTTGGAATACATTGACATTGTCATAGCTCACTGCAACCTCAAACACCTGGGCTCAAGCAATCCTCCTGCATCAGCCTCCTGAGGAGCTGGGACTACAGGTGTGAGCCACTGTGCCAGACCAGGATTTAGTCTTAAACACTGAGCAGGAAGGAGTAAGGCAAAGACAACTGAAGAAGGGAAGATGGTGATAGTGATATTCTAGGCAAGGAGACAGTATGTGCAAATATGTGGAAGCACAAAACACCGTAACAAATCCAGAAGTCTGTAAGTGATTTGCTATAAAGGAATGGAAGTATGTAGGAGGAAATTACAGCAGGCAGGAAACATAACAAAGGCTCTGACGAGCTGAGCTAGGTAGGTGGGTATAAACATGATAACAACAATAATAATACTATTAAAATAATAGTGACAAACATTTATTGACAGAACTGTGATAAGCACTCTATATGAATTATCTCATTTAATTCTCACAATAGTAAGAAGTCCTATGAAGTAGGGACTATCATTATCCCTCTTATACATTCAGAGACAAAGGCTTGAGGAACTTGCCTGTGGTCACAAAGCAAGTACCTGGTGTAGCTGAGTTTAGAACTCAGGTTTGACCCTAAACCCCAAACAATGCCTTCTATAAAACAATGAATTTCATTAGCCCTTCTTTACACCTGTGTAAATTGTACACATTGGCCCAGAGCTACACAAGTGGCTAGGGCGCCAGCCACATACACCAGAACTGGTGGGTTCAAGCCCAGCCCAGGCCTGCCAAACAACAATGACAACTACAACCAAAAAATAGCCAGGCGTTGTGGCAGGTGCCTATAGCCCCAGCTACTTGGGAGGCTGAGGCAAGAGAATCGCTTAAGGCCAAGAGTTTGAGGTTGCAGTGAGTCGTGAGGCCATTGCACTCTACCAAGGGAGACATAGTGAGATTCTGTCTCAAAAAAATAAATAAATAAAAAATAAATTGTACACATCCTTCAAGACCAGCCAATACAATCTCAATCTTCCCATGGAACCACTCCCAAACAACCCAGACCTCTGCACACTCCTTCCTCTGAATTTCTGCAGGGTTTACTGCTCTTACCACCACTAGACCTTTTACTTACAAGATATCTTGGGGGAAAAAAATTGCTTCTCTCTCTTATTGTTATTCACTGTTCACATTTTGTATTATTTCCCAAATGAGACTATAAGCTCCTTGAGGACCTTGCCTTGAACACACTTGTTCCCAGACACAGAAGAAGTTTAGGCTGGGCACAGTGACTCGCACTTGTAATCCTAGTACTCTGGGAGGCTAAGGCAGGTGCATTGCCTAAGCTCACAGGTTCAGAGACCAGCCTGAGCAAGAGCGAGACCCAATCTTAAAAAAAAAAATAAGCTCAGCGCCTGTGGCTCAAGTGGCTAAGGTGCCAGCCACATATACCTGAGCTGGTGGGTTTGAATCCAGCCTTGGCCTGCCAAACAACAATGACGGCTGCAACCAAAAAATAGCTGGGCGTTGTGGCAGGCTCCTGTAGTCCTAGCTACTTGGGAGGCAGAGGCAGGAGAATTGCTTGCGCCCAGGAGTTGGAGGTTGCTGTGAGCTGTGATGCCACAGCACTCTACCCAGGGCGACAGCTTGAAGTTCTGTCTCAAAAAAAAGCCAGACGTGGTAGGCACCTGTAGTCCCAACTACTCAGGAGACTGAAGCAAGAAAATCGCTTGAGGCCGCATTTGAGGCTGCTGTATGCTACGACTCCATGGCACTCTACTGATGGCAACAAAGTGAGATTCTGTCTAAAAAAAAAAAAAAGGCTTGGAGCCTGTGGCGCAAGCAACTAAGGCGCCAGCCACATACACCTGAGCTGGTGCATTGGAATCCAGCCCAGGCCCACCAAACAACGATGGCTGCAACCCAAAAATAGCTGGGTGTTGTAGCAGGCGCCTGTAGTTCCAGCTACTTGGGAGGCAGAGGCAGAAGAATCACTTGAGCCCGGGATTTGGAAGTTGCTGTGAGCTGTGATGCCACAGCACTCTACCCAGGGCGACAGCTTGCGGCTCTGTCTCAAAAAGAAACAAAAAGAGAATACAAAAAAGAAGTGTAAGAGATGCTGTGACCTGCCCGGGTAGACAGCTAAGGCTGCCTGGGAGGGGGGCAGTACCCCTGTACTGATGTAGGGCCCCACTCTGGCTTTCCAGGAGTCTCATTATAAATCCAGGAACTTATCAACAAAACCATAAAACTTAATGAATCCCTTCCTACTTCCAGACATATGTGGGAGGGACATGACTTCTGCTTTATGGAAAGGTAAACTGAGACTCAGCATATGCACACATCTATCACAAGCCGTATTTGTCAGGGAGAGGCACTATTAAGTCCTCCAGGTCTCCTTGCTTTTTTACCTGCTCTCAAATGGAGGTCCACCCTCAGTGCAGTGCTTCTATCCTGTTTTGGGATGAATCATAATGATCCCAGTCTGCTCTAGACCCATAAGCTGCCCCCCCAACATTGTCTCCCCTATGTCTTTAAAGTTAGAGCTTGACATAGAGATCTTGGCTACCAACACCCTAATGCCATTTTTCACTTGTTACAGAAGTTTATTTTATGTTATTTGATTGTCCAACCAGAAATAAACACCTTTTTGGAGACAGTCTTCTGAGATTTTCTTTCCGATGACTCAAAGAGACCTCAAATTTTCTTTGCTTCCTGAAATGTCTGGCATCATAAGTGTCATGTTCTTAGAGGCCAGAGATAGGGAGAAAACCATCACTGAGCATCTCTTATACATCAGGTATTTTTCTCACATTATCTCACTCACTGCTGTCTCAATAACTAATGGTAATAAATATTATTATGCCTGTTTAACTGGTGAGGGGATTAAGAATCTGAGATCCGCCAGTCATGGTGGTATAAACATGTCATCCCATCTACCCAGGAGACTGAGACAGTTGGAGGATTATTTGAGTCCAGGAGCTCAAATCTGAAATGAAGTATGATCCCACCACTGCACCCGAGGCGGGATGACAGAGCAAGACCTTGTCTCTAAAGAAAAAAAAAAAAGGAATCTAAGACCAATCAGCTCTAAGTCATACAGAAAGTAAAAGAACCAAGATTTAGGCTCGGTGCCTGTGGCTCAAGTGGCTAAGGCGTCAGTCACATACACCTAAGGTGGCGGGTTGAAATCCAGCCCAGGCCCCCCAAACAACAATGACGGCTGCAACCAAAAAATAGCCGGGCGTTGTGGCAGGTGCCTGTGGTCCCAGCTACTTGGGAGGCTGAGAGACCCGCTTGAGCCCAGGAGTTAGAGGTTGCTGTGAGCTGTGACGCCACAGCACTCTACTCAGGGGGATAGCTTGAGGCGTTGTCTCAAAAAAAAAAAAAAAAAAAAAAGATTTAAATCCAGATGTGTGGCCTCCAACATATAGGTTTTTCTATCATGTCCTGCAGCTCCTTACAAAGCAAACAATCTCTACTTTTCACTTGGGAAGGTCCAACTAAATCTGTCTGACTAGTTTTGGTTGATCATTACACAACACTTTCCTTTCCAGCACAACTGGGTAAAACTTGCTGAATGAGGTATACGGGACAGACACCTACTGTTCCAGGCTTCACAGAGTAAGAGGCAGACTATGCAGAGCACAGGGACAAGGAAACCATGTGGACAACCACAACATGACACAGATCTCTTACATCTGAGTGTCATTTTAAACTTTCCAGAATGCTCCAAAGCATGGTCTTTGGAATCAGGGATGACCTAGATTTGAATTTTTAAAGTTATTAAACTTTTCTGAACCTCGGTTTCTTCATTTATAAAACATGGATTATGTCTACTTCTTACTAATAACCATTAATTGAAAGGATGAATGAATGAAAAGGACCTAGCACGGTACCTAGCATGGGAGAAAGATTCCATAAATAGTAACTGGAATGACCCACTCCAGGAGGTGCAATTGATTCAAGTTAGCATCTAAGTACACCTGCAAAATACGATCTCATAGTACTTTACGATACACAAAATGGAGAGCATACAGAGACAGCTGAATGTATGTAGGATACAATTTTATTGTCTCATGTGACCCAATAATTCCCTAGGTTAGAGTAGAAGTTACACCACAACCCGTCAAAAGATAAAACTGAGACACCAACAGCGACCCCGGAGATTCACAGGAAAGCTGGGACCAGAATTTAGGAAGACACAATTGAGTCACTAAGCTGCTCTGCTATTTGAGCAGCTGAGTGATCTGGGACAATTCCTCGAAACTTTGTGGGCCATAGTTCTGTTATCTGTGGAGATCTGGAATTTTTTGCCAAGTTATCTGGCAAGTGTACCTGGCTCATCTCAAATCCCTCACTTCCCCAAATGTCTCTTGACTTCCTCAGGTTAA
The DNA here is from genome assembly GCF_000181295.1 of Otolemur garnettii. Taxonomy (NCBI): domain Eukaryota; kingdom Metazoa; phylum Chordata; class Mammalia; order Primates; family Galagidae; genus Otolemur; species Otolemur garnettii. The sequence continues at coordinate 9,914,792 of NW_003852465.1, forward strand.
ACCTGTAGTCTGCAAACCTGAGGTCTGACTCTGCCACAAATTTCTATTTTACTTGACCAGTAGACACTGATGACTCTCAAAGATGTATCTCTAACCCAGACTTCTCCTTTGAGCTTCAGCCTTAAATATTCAGCTGCCCATTAGACATTCCACTCAGATTCCAATGGCACTGCAGCCTCGGGTGTCACAAAGTAGCCTCATCACTTTCTCTTCTAATGTATTTCTCCTCCTCCCAACTGTTCCCCTAAAGATGGTAGCTCCATCTAACTAATTTAGCAACCTAGAATCTGGGTGACATCCTAAATTCCTCCCTTCTCCCTCATTTCCACCCTCATAAGGCCAAATCTGATTACTCATTAAGTCATGAAAATTTAATCTTTTGACTCTTTATTATCAGTTGACTTATCTGACTCTGTTCCTATCATCTCTACCATGCAAACTGGCTCCAGTTCCAGCTCCCATAATCTTCACCACTCTACCAAGGCCTTCCCCTTGGCTGCTCACCTCCAATTCTGATTCCCTCCCATGGTTGCCAGACTGACCCCTCCACAACTCACAATCTGAGTGTGCCATGCTCCTACAAAACTTGAAACACATGAGTACAGTCTCTTCCATGCGGCATTCAAAGCCTTCCTTACCGCATTAGCCCTGCCCCCCTTCAGCCTTACCCTCACACTTCAATGGCTCTGAGCAGCTCTACAAGGGTTCTAAACACATCATGCTCTGTCTCACCTCCATGCCTCTGCTCATGCTGTCCCTCTACCTGGAATGTTTTCTCTCCCACACTACTGTCCAACTCCTAATTACCCTTTCAGCCAGCAGAGATTTCCTCCTCCAGGCAGTATGCTTCAAGCCCTATCTCTCCTCAGTGTTCCCCGATGTTTCCTATGTATCTATCTAGACCAGCAGTTCTCAACCTGTCAGTTGCAACCCACAGGAACTGTATTAAAGGGTTGCAGCATTAGGAAGGTTGAGAACCACTGATCTAGACCATTGCACTTACCCAGCTGCATGTTATAATTATTTGTTTAATATAAATTCTAGACTGAACTCCTGCAGGCGGGATGACTGTCTTAGTCATCTTTATTTCTCCGCCTCTTAACATAATTCTAAGTGCTTGCTGAGTGAATGAGTACCAAGCTGCACCTGGTGAGTCTTGGAGGGCTGGTTTCTTGACCCTCTCCCTTGTCTCTAGCCAGGGAAAATGACACCTTAGTCACTCTCAGTTCACCCATCAGGGCCCCTCCAGAGCACTGAAGTGAATCTTCAGCTGCCTCCAGAATAAGGCTGCAGTAAGCTCTCTGGCCTCTTACCTTCAAGACCTCAATCAGAAGCAGCTGGTAGTGCTTTTATATTGTTATGACACCATACTGATGTGTCTCTGGGCATCTGCAGGTAATAAGATTCCTTTACAATTCTTGGAAAGAATCAACTAGGAGGTCAATTGCTACCTGACACTGTCTAAGCTGGCTATCCCTCAACTCCTAGGGTTATGCTCACAACTTTTTTTTTTTTTTTTTTGAGACGGAGCCTCAAGCTATCCCCCTGGGTAGAGTGCAATCGCATCACAGCTCACAGCAACCTCCAACTCCTGGGCTCAAGCGAGTCTCCTGCCTCTGCCTCCCAAGTAGCTGGGACTACAGGCGCCCACCACAACGCCTGGCCATTTTTGGGTTGCAGCCATCATTGTTGTTTGGCGGGCCCGGGTTGGGAATTCGAACCCACCACCTTAGGTGTATGTGGCTGGCGCCTTAGCCGCTTGAGCCACAGGCGCCGAGCCAACTTTTAACAAGGATATTCTGGGGAAATGAAAGGTAAATAAACGCTTTGGGAGGTCACCAGGACCTGTTGCCCCATAAATGCAGAATTCCTTATCACACACCATGCCAGCAATAATTAAACAAGCCCAAAAGGAGCAATTAATAGCTGCTATTGGACTGTCAATGTGGAACTCATGCCAGATACACCAGAAAACAATCTGCAGACGTGAGCACTTCACAAGGGAGCAAGATTCACCAAGTGTTCTGCCTGCCAACGGCCTGAGGATAATGAGAGCTTGTGTGATGCTGATTCTGCTGAGCAGCAAGTAAAAACAAAATAACCACAACCACAAACAAAAAGTCAGTCCAAAGGAAGGGGCCCAAGCATACTCTGGACAAAGAAGGTTCGAACAAATATACTCCTTTCTAGTCAGATAGCTCTAGTTCATTCATTCCAGAACATTGTCTGGGCCTCACTCCAGGGCTGGCATTGAGGGTAGGTAAGGTGGGATCTCCAGTCTACAAAGTGAGCCCACATAACAGTCTCTCCACCATCCCAGAGTTCAGTACAATCCTAAGAACACAGGTCTTGACCTTGGCAGGCCCATGATGGCTGTTCTAGCCTTGGTAAAAAGCTTCCAGTTCAGAAGACTCTAAAAGTTGGGTAATTCCATGGCTGTATCAGAGATAAAATGTGCTAAAGTGGAGGCCAACAAAAGCCAAGGATTTCCCTGGTTCCTGAAGGTCTCTAAGGCCTGAGGAGAGGTCATGACTAGGACAATATCATGGAGTAGAAAAGAAAGATGACTAATGCGTGAAGTTCAGTGATTTTACAACTTCAAGGTACAGAGAATCAGTCTCTACCCATCAACAATAATTCATATTTCTTGAATATTTTCATCGAGCTCCTCCATACCAGACTTTCCATTTAAAATGTACAGAGCATCCACTATGCCACACACTGCCCTGGACCCTTTACATTTGTTATTTAATCCTCACAAAATCCCTAAAAGGTAAGTATTATCAACCTGGTTATACAGATAAAACAATGTGGGCCACTGATAGGCATGCCAGATAAATAAAAGGTTCAAGGAGGTTAAGAAACTGTAATTCTAGCACTCTGGGAGGCCAAGATGGGTACACTGCCTGAGCTCACAAGTTCAAGAAGAGCCAGAGCAAGACCTCGTCTCTAAAAATAGCCCAGCATTGGGCAGGTGCCTGTAGTCCTAGCTTGAATCGCTTGAGCCCAAGAGTTTGAGGTTGCTGATAGCTATGATACCAGCACTCTACCCAGGTGACAAAGTGAGATTCTGTCTCAAAAAAAAAAAAAAAAAAAACTGGCCCCAAGGTCACAAAACTAATAAATAGTAGAGTCAGGATTCAGATTCAAATCTATTGAGCCCCAAAGCTCTTGCCAAAAGCCTTGATGAGTGACCAGACACAGGCACAAGGAATCCCTGCACTCTTTGCAGCTGTTTTCCACGCCAGACTTCACATCCCTCCCCAAACCCAGAACACATAGAACAACTTCAGGAAATCTTGATAGAATCAGGTTTGATGAGCCCTGGAAAAACAAGTATCTATTTATAGTTAATCAGTACCCTGCCAGGCGCTGCAGACAGTTCTGACAGCCATAAAAAAGCAATCATGAGGTCTGAATGGGGCCCACCTAGGGCTAGGAACTAGCTGGGCCCTCAGATGAGCACTGACTGCAAAGCCCACCCAGACTGGCTACGTTGTCATAGGGGCCCCTTCCTGGGAGGCACGGTCAGGCACTGAGATCCAGAGTCCATGCAAAGCTACCTTTCACTACTTCGCTTTCTCTTATACCTCAACCTCCCAAACTTCCTGACCATCTTTTTTTTTTTTTGTAGAGACAGAGTCTCACTTTATCACCCTAGGTAGAGTACCATGGCTTAGGCGATTCTCTTGCCTCAGCTTCCTGAGTAGCTGGGACCACAGCCACTGCCCGCCACAACACCTGGCTATTTCCTCCTGGCCATCTTATCTAAAATGTCACTCTCATCATTTTTCCAACCTACTGGTACTCAACCTTCCTAATGCCCCGACCCTTTAATACAGTTCCTGTGAGTCGCAACCCTCAAGTTGAGAACGGCTATTCTAACCCCTTGTCTCACCTGCTTCTTCTTCGTGGCACTTTTTGCTATTTAATATTATATACCCATGTATTTGTTTATTGTTCTCCCCAACAACATGAAAGCTATGAGGCTGGTCTTTTGTCGCTTTTGTTCACTATCCGTAGGTATCCCTAATATGCCCATTAGGTATCCCTAATGTGTAAAATACAGAATAAACAAATAGCTGTTAAATAAATAAATGCATGATCACACAAACATTTTAAAATTTTACTTTCATCCCACTGGGCTATGTGAAAAGCAAGAATGAATGATGCCTACTTCTCAAGAAGCCCAATCAAACATGTTGCTGAACCCCAATGTCCCCTCCAAATATCTCCCTAAAGTCCCCCACATCTCACCCCCACAAACCCTAGCCCACCCCAGAGTAGGTACTAAAGAGAGAAAATGGAGCAGCACCTCGGGAGGAAACACATTTCTCCTCCAGTTAAGTACAGCCCAGAACCTCTGCAAATTAAAAGCTCCCTCTTCACTGAATCCACTCAGCTTTAGTTATAGGTCGCATTTTTTATTTTTGTAACCAGCCAACCCACCAAATTATAGGCTCAGGCCACCAGTAAGCAAGCTAAACACTGGGGCCAGCCTAGCACAGCCTTTCTGGCCTGAGGGTAAATACAGACAGGAGTGAGGGCTGAGCACCAGTCAAACCTGAAAGGGCAGAGGGTACCATCACCCTGCTGGGTCTCACTCAGGCTAACCTGCTGCCCAATGGGCAGACAGAGTCCAGGATTCTCCACATAGCAGCCACAGTGAACCCTATAAAGCAGACAAGGTCATTACCATGCCTAAACTTCCCTCTAGAATTAATGTAATTTCCAAACTCCTTTCCAAAGCTGACAAGATCCCATGTGGGCTCAGCAAACATAGCATAGTGGTTACGGCACCAGCCATATACAACGAGGCTGGCAGGTTCGAACCTGGCCCAGGACAGCTAAACAACAATGATAAATGCAACAAAAAATAGCTGGGCATTGTGGAGGATGCCTATAGTCCCAGCTACTCAGGAGGCTGAGGCAAGAGAATTGCTTAAGCCCAAGAGTTTGAGGTTGCTGTGAGCT
>NW_003852465.1:9919813-9927184 GCF_000181295.1 Otolemur garnettii
AAAAAAAAAAAAAAAAAAAAGATCTCATGTGATCTGGGCCCTGTTCACCTACCTCTTTTATGCCTTCTTGTCAACCAATATAGCTTTTCAGTTCTTCAAATGTGTCAAGTTCTTTTCCACACACAAAGCTCTGCATAATTTCTCTCTTCCTAGAAAACCCTTCCCACTGGCTATGATGCTGGCTTGGAGTAGGTGGGTCTGCAAGACCACAGTAAAGAGATCACTAAGGGGTCCATCACAATAGACCAGGCCAGATCAGGAGTACGGGTGAAGGGAAGGTGAGGGAGCAGTAGTATAGAGTGACTCCTACATGCTTGGCCTGGATATTTAGCTGCCCATGCTGCCCAAAATACAGTGTGCAAGAAAACATCAACCAGCAAGTAGGATGGGTGCAGTGGCTCACACCTGTAATCCTTGCACTCTGGGAGGCCAAGGCAGATGGATCACCTAAGCTCAGGAGTTCAGGACCAGCCTGAGCAAGAGTGAGACCTGGTCTCTAAAAACAGCCAGGCATTGTCCCAGCTACTTGGAAGAATGAGGTAAGAGGATAACTTGAGCTCAAGAGTTTGAGGTTGCTATGAGCTATGATGCCACAACACTCTCCTAAGGGCATCAAAGTGAGGCTCTGTCTCAAAAAAATAAAAAAAAATAGGCTTGGCTCCCATAGCTCAGTGGTTAGGGCGCCAGCCACATACACCTAGGCTGGTGGATTTGAACCTGATCGGGGCCTGCTAAACAACAATGAAAACTAAAATAAAAAAATAGCCAAGTGTTGTGGTGGGCGCCTGTAGTTCCAGCTATTTGGGAGGCTGAGGCAAGAGAATCGCTTAAGCCCAAGAGTTTGAGGTTGCTATGAGCTGTGACACCACAGCACTCTACCAAGGGCAACATAGTCAGACTCTGTCTCAAAAAAAAAAATAAATGATAAAACAACACACACTAGCAAGTAGAAAGTGGCTCACATTCTAAAGTGGTTATTATAGAATGAGATATATTTATTGAGCACCTACCATGAACAAAGCATTGTTAATAATACAAATTATTCAGCATAAGACAACATCTCACCCGAAGGAAAGGCAAGATATATTTAGCAATGGAAAGAATTAGCTCAAACTCAGTGACTAGAAATGGAAACTTCTACATTTGGATCTTTTCTATCCAGTTTTGCTTACATCAAATTATCCTGATTCTCTAACCTATGAGGACTGAGCATTTATTTCTCATAAATTTCAATCATTTGACTTTTAGGGGACAAACTCATGAATGGCCAGGGACCATTTACCAACTAATCTCTATTCCAGGGGTCCTCAAGCTTTTTAAACAGGGGGCCAGTTCACTCAACGGTCTGTCCCTCAGACCGTTGGAGGGCCAGATTGCGGGCCCCGGGACGAGTTGGCTGCTAAGCAGGACAGGAAGTGGCGGCAAAAACACCTGGCGACCTGGATAAATGTCCTAGGTGGGCTACATGTGGCCCATGGGCCATAGTTTGAGGATGCCTGCTCTATTCTCTGTTGAAAACCTAAGACCTCCACAACCTTTTCTAACAATCAGGAATTCATCAAACAAAACTCAGTGTGAATCAATGATTGGTCTCCCGATCCAAGCTCATCTCTGTCTACAATCAGGTTCCTCTATCCCAGCAGCAGGGCTGCTGGCTGCCCCTCACATAGCTACTTCAAGCCTACTCTTTAATCCCCTCCCAAAACACTGGGGCCTGGAACAACCTCCTCTCTCCTCATCCACACCTGTCACCTTTAAGACCAGACTATAAAGTTCATGTCCTCCTTAAAGCACTGCCTAATTAGTGATTCTATACTATGCTGGTCCTTCCCTAGCTCTCCAATCCTTCTCTGTTTATAGTTGTCTGGCACCACTTCACCACATGATTTCACTTGGTCTTCACAAAACATGTGATTGGGTAAGACAAATAGTATTCTCATGTTATGGATAAAATAGATATGGCACACAAAAAGCCTCATAGACAACCTGAGGACACACACTTGTTTTAATTCTGTTGTTTAAAATACAGTTTTAGGTACATATTTTGTCTCTCCAACTTAGATAAAGAACATTATCTTCTTTTCCTTGGTATACTCCAAAGCACTAGGAAACATGCTGTGTATACAATAGGCATGTAAGAAATATTTCCTTAATAAATCAAGAAGAAAAGGAAAAACAGAACGAACATTTAGAGTGGACTCAAGACTTCCCAAGCTAAATGAAGTCTTGTTATGGTCTTAACAACCTGCTATTTTCCTTCCAAGGACTTATAGTGTGTAATATTTGTTTAATATCTGTCTTTTCCTCTACACTCCATGAAGGCAAAGACATTATTTGTTTTTTCAGCACTAGTGATATCACTGGCATGTAGTAAGTTAAACCAAAAACAAACAAACAAACAAAACTTGTTGAATAGCAAATGTCCTAGTGGGATAGCTATGATTCAAACCCAAGTCTGGCTGAGCCCAAATATTTGCACCATACCTCTAGGCAAAGGAGGACTTATTCTGCTGAGCTTCCCTACATTCTGCCACAATCTACTCAATTCTCTCCAAAGCAGTACTAAAAGCAAGGGGCAGTCAACCCTGGACAGAGGAAATTATAACTGCAGTTAAGAATAGCCAGGCGTGGTAGCTCACACCTGTAATCCTAGCACTCAAGGAGGCCAAGGCAGGTGGACTGCCTGAGCTCAGGAGTTCAAAACCTGCATGAGCAAGAACAAGACCTTGTCTCTAAAAATACCCAAGTATTATGGTAGGTGCCTATAGTCCTAGCTACTTGGGAGGCTGAGGCAAGCAGATCTCTTCAGCTTAAGAGTCTGAGGTTGCTGGGAGCTATGACCCCACAGCATTCTACTGAGGGTGACAAAGTGAGACTTTGTCTCAAAAAAAAAAAAATGTGGGCTTTGGAGTCAGACTGCTTGGATTTAAATCCTGACTTCACTACCTACTACCGTGTTTCCCCGAAAATATTGCCACTTGCTTTTAATACACTGTCTTATATTTATTTTTTCTCAAGAAGACACACTAGGGCTTATTTTCAGGGGATATCTTCCCCTCTGCCCTGAAATGCATGGCGTGGCTATGCAGAAACGTTGCATAGCCACGCCCATCACTAGGTCTTATTATCAGGGGCAGGGTTTATATTTAACAAATGCATAGAAATCCTGCTAGGGCTTATTTTGTGGGTAGGTCTTATTTTCAGGGAAACACGGTATCTGTGTGAACATAACTGAGCTAGTTAACTTCCCTGGACCTTAGTTTCCTCTTCTATAAAATGGAGATAATAACAACTACTTTGCAGAATTGTAATGATTAACTGAGATAATGTGTGTAAAGTGCTTTGCATGGTTCTTGGCATACTATTAGCAATGAATAAAGGTTGGCTATTAAAATTAGGAGCTATCCTTATCCCTAGGAGATAAGAATCTAGAGAAGATGATTGTCATGGTAGTCAGGGCTTCTGATCTGACTTGACTTTTGAGAAGCTTAGGTATAGTGAAGCTTAGAGTTCAGGTTTATTCTCTTTGCTGACTTTACCTGCTATGGCTCTACTAATGCAGGAGATGCAGCTCCCACTGGCCTGAAAATGAAAGAGGCTAAAAATAGACAATTTGCCTGTGCCTGAAGGCCCAGGACCATGCCTACATTTAAGAATTAAAAATATAGCCTTAGGGCAAAAGAGAATCTCTTAGGATTCTTTCTATATGAAAACTAGTGCCAACCTCAGCAAGGGCAGGAAATGGACAGTGGCCAGTTGTTGACCCCACTGGTGTCCTTTCTCTCTCTTGAGTGAGAGAGAGGAACATTCTTTTTTCATCTTGAAAGTTAAGGAGAAATAAATACATAAGTAAATACTGTAAAAAAATTCAATCAACTCAAAAGCTTACAGAATAAAAAATGAGTCATTCTTTAGACCCCAACCCTCCTCATTCCAGAGTTAACAGCATAACCAGAGTTAACAGCATCTTCCGGGCTTATTTTCTACACGTATACATGCAAATGTGCTTTTATAAAGCATTATATTTGGCCTTGCCTTAATTGCCTTTTTAGATTATTATGTTTATGCACACACATATCTTAGAGGTTCCATTAGCCACATCTATTTATTGAGTGCCTACCCTGTGCCAGGTATTCGGCTGCAGTGATAAGCAATGTCCCAACCCTAATAAGAGTCAACAGTCTGGGAAGATGGATAATAAATACATAATCAAATAAGTAATTTCAAAGTAGAAAATCATACAAAAGAACAAATAGGATGCTAAGATGGAGAATAATAAGTGGGGGAGGCTTCTCTGAGAGATAGGGCTTTTAAAAACAGACCTAGAGTATAAACTAGAATGAATCATTTGAATATCCAGGAAAAGGGCATTCCAGGAGAGGAAATAGTTTGTGCAAAGACCCTCAGATAGAAAGGAGCTTATCTTGTATGAGTAAAGGCTAACATGAGCCTGGTAAACAGGAGGGCAAATAAGTTTAAAGAAATCAACAGGAATGAGAGATGCAATCTTACAGGTATCAGGAGTTTGCTTTTTTCCTTTTCTCTCTCTCTGTTTTTTTTTTAATACAAAGGAAGACAATTAAAAGTTTTTGGGCAAGAGAGTGATACCACTGGATTTCTATTTTGAATCTGGTTGCTTTGTGAAGAATGGATGCGAGGATGAAGAAAAAGACAATAGAGAAAAGGGGGGAGCAGTTGGTTGGCTATAATATAATTAAGAGCTGATATTTCCATGTTCATGGATTGGAAGAATCTATATTATTAAAATGTCCATACTATTCAAGGCAATCTACAGATTCAATGCACTCCCCACCAAAATACCAATGACATTCCTCACAAAAATAGAAAAAATAATCCTAAAATTTATACGGAATCACAAAACACCTAAAATAGCTAAAGCCATTCTGAGCAAAAAGAACAGAATTGGAGGAATCACAAACCTGACTTCAAAATATACTACTGAGCTATAGTAATCAAAACAGCATGTACTGGCAGAAAAACAGAAACATAGCCAGGTATGGTGGCTCATGCCTATGATCCTAGCACTCTAGGAGGCCAAGGAGGGTGGATTGCCTGAGCTCACAGGATCAAGACCAGCCTAAGCAAAAACTCTGTCTCTAAAAATAGCCAGATATTGTGGCAGGCACCTGTAGTCCCAGCTACTTGGGAGGCTGAGGCAAGAGGATCACTTGCGCCTAGGACCTTGAGGTTGCTGAGAGCTATTACGCCAGGGCACTCTACCTAGAGCAACAGAGTAAGACTCTATCTAAAAAGAAAAAGAAAGAAAAGAAAAGAAATTAAAAGAGTTGATATTAGCTGGGACAGTGTTTGTAGAAAGGGAATGGGTAAATTTGAGATACACATTTTTGGAGACTATAGATTGCTGGGTCATATGGAGTTTTTTTTTTTGTTTTGGGGTTTTTTTTTTGAGACAGAGTCCCACTACGTTATGTCACCCTCGGTAGAGTGCCGTGGCATCACAGCAAATTCTTGGGCTTAAGCAATCCTCTTACCTCAGCCTTGGGCTTAAGCAATCCTCTTACCTCAGCCTTACCCAAAAGCTAGAACTACAGGGACCCACCACAATACCCAGCTATTTTTTCGTTGTAGTTGTCACTGTTGTTTGGCAGGCCTGGGCTAGATTCAAATCCGCCAACTCCGCTTTATGTGGCTAGCGCCCTAGCCGTTTGAGCCACAGGCACCAATATGGAGTTCTATTTCGAGCTTTTGGAGGAAGCTCCATACTGTTCTCCATAGTGCTTACACTAATTTACACTCCCACCAAAAATACATAAGGATTCTCCTTCCTCCACATCCTCACCAACATGAGTTATTTCATCTTTTTGATAAGAGCCATTTTAACTGGGGTGAGATGCTACCTTGTAGTTCTGATCTGAATTTGTCTGATGACTTAATGATGTTGAGCATGTTTTCATATACCAGTTAGCCATTTGTATGTATTCTTTTGAGAAATGTATATTCAAATCTTTTGCCCATTTTCAATAGGATTATTTGATTTTTTTTTCTACCAAATTGTTTGTTTTGTTTTTTGTAGAGACAGAGTCTCATTTTATCACCCTCAACAGAGTGCTGTGGTGTCACACAGTTCATAGCAACCTCCAACTCCTGGGCTTAGGCAATTCTCTTGCCTCAGCCTCCCAAGTAGCTGGGACTATAGTCGCTTGCCACAATGCCCAGCTATTTTTTTACTGCAGTTTGGGCAGGGGCGGGTTTGAACTCACCACCCTCAGTATATGGGGCCGGCGCCCTACCCACTGAGCCACAGGCACTGCCCTCTACCAAGTTGTTGGAACTCCTATATATTCTATTTATGAATCCCTTGTCAAATGGGTAGTCAACAGAACTTAACTCACAAATTGGGCATAGAGAAAGAAGAAAAAATTAAGAATACTTCTAAGAGCCTGGTGCAGTGGCTCATGCCTATAATCCTAGCACTCTAGGTGGCCTAGAAGGAGTCTGAGACCAACCTGAGCAACAGCAAGATCCCATTCCTACTAAAAATAGAAAGGAAAACTACTAGCAGGCTTTGTGGTGGGTACCTGTACATATGATCCTCATATAAACGGACCCACACAGCCCAAACAGTGTTGTTCAAGATCAAGTAGCCTATTGCATTGTGTTGTGGTAGGCGCCTACAGTCCCACCTTTTGGGATGCTGAGGTAAGAGGATCACTTTAACCCGGGAGTTTGAGGTTGCTGTGAGCTAATCCTGTGCCACCGGACTCTAGCCTGGCAACAGAGTGAGACTCTGTCAAAAAAAAAAAAAACCAAGAATACTCTCAGGATTTGCCTTAAGTAACCAGGTGAATGAGAGAGAAACAGATTTAGATAAGAAATGGACAATCAGGTTGTTCCCATTTTTTTACTGTTAAACAATGTAGCCCTGAGTGTCCCTTATATGCATTGTAAACAGTCTGTAGAACAGTTTCATAGAAGTGAGATGGCTGAGTTAATGGATATAAACTTTTAAAATTTTACCCAGATGGTCAATATAAAAAATATATCCTCTAAATGTTCATTTCTTTGGTTTCTAGTGAGGTTAAGAATTTTTTTAACATTTAATTGTATTACTAACATATAAACACTTTCTCATTAAAAAATATAAACCACAGCCATGCATGGTAGCTACTCAGGAGGCTGAGGAGGGAGGATCATTGCAGCCATCACTCCCCCAGGAGTTTGAGTCCAGCCTGAGCAACACAGTGAGATCCCACCTCTACAAAACAATAAAAATAAATATTTTTTAAAAAACATTACAGAGGCTCGGTGCCTGTGGCTCAATAGGCTAAGGTGCCAGCCACATACACCTAAGGTGGCGGGTTCGAATCCCCAGCCCGGGCCCACCAAACA
>NW_003852465.1:9927731-9930117 GCF_000181295.1 Otolemur garnettii
TTTTTTGGTTGCAGCCGTCATTGTTGTTTGGCGGGTCCGGGCTGGGGATTTGAATCCGCCACCTTAGGTGTACGTGGCTGGCACCTTAGCCGGTTGAGCTATAGGCAACGAGCCCAGAAGTTGTTTTTCTAGCAGTCCTTTTAGCATGAACAAAAAAATCTAACCAAAAATGTTTTGCTTTAGGCCTGAGTGACATTTTAAGTTAAGACATTCCCCAGTCAGTTAGCCCCTCTAAGCCTTAGTTTTATCACCTGTAAAATATTGCCTTAGAGCAGTGATTTTCAACTGGTATGCACACTAGTGTGCTATGAGAGGATCTTGTATGTGGTGAAATTTTTTAAAACTCATTAATTAAATTATTTTTGAAATCCATTCAAAGCACAGTAAGTATATTCTTTTTTTTTTTTACTTTTTGATCAACATAATTTAAGTGTGCCCCGAAAGTTTATAGGTTCAAGGATGCCATTGAGATTAAAAAAAGGTTGAAAAACACTGCCTTAAAGAGTTGTTGTCAAGTTAAATGAGATAATACATGTCAAAACATGTAGCATATATTCAACCAATGTTAATAAGTCTTTCTTTAAATCCAGGCATATGGAGGGAACCATACACAGAGCCATTTCTCAAAGGATGAGATGGGGGAAATCCACCCTAAAGAAATAACTGTCATCTTGAAAAAGACTTTTTTTTTTTTTTTTGAGACAGAGTTTCACTTGTTGCCCTTGGTAGAGTTTGGCAGCATTATAGCTCACTGTAACCTCACACTCTTGGGCTCAAGTGATTTTCTTGCCTCAGCCTCCCAAGTAGCTGGGACTACAGGCACCCACCACAACGCTGGGCTATTTTTTGGTTGAGTTGTCATGGTTGTTTGGTGGGCCTAGGCAGGATTCGAACACGCCAGCTTGCTTGAGCTACAGGCTCCAAGCCAGAAAGAAAGGATTTAAGCACAGAAGCAACTGCTAGAGAGAGCAGATGTTCCCTATCCTTTCTCAAGCAAACCCTGGGAAGCCTGGGTATTCCCAGAGGACCTTAGGCCTGCAAGAGAGAGCTGCAGCTTTAGGCAGATAGTATCCCCAAACACAGAATATGATCTAACCTTTGGCCCTAATTGCAGGGGGCCAGTGGTTCCCTAGGACTTGTCAAAATACAGTCCTTCCTCAATATCTCAGGGGGATTGGTTCTAGGATCTCCCCTGAATACCAAAATCCATGATGCTAAAAGGCCTGATATAAAATGGTGTAGTATATATATTTGCATATAACCTATGCACATCTTCTTGTATATTGTAAGTCATCTCTAGATTACTTATAATACCTAATACAATTTAAATACTAAGTAAATACAATCATTGCATCGTATACACGCAGGACTGGTTCCAGGATTGGTCTACACATATTCAAATCCCTCAGTTGACCCTGGAGAACCCAAGTATATGAAAAAGGTGGCCCTCTAGCTGGGTGCAATGGCTCACAAGTTGAGGACCAGTCTGGGCAAGAGCAAGACCCTGTCTCTACTAAAAACAGAAAAACTAGCTGGGTGCTGTGGTGGGTGCCTATAGTCCTAGCTACTCAGGAGGCTGAAGCAAGAGGATTGCTCAAGCCCAAGAGTTTGAGGTTGCTTTGAGCTATGACACCATGACAATCTACCCACGGTGACAGAGTGAGACTCTGCCAAAAAAAAAAAAAAAAAAAAAAAGGTGGCCCTATATATATGTAGTTTTGCAGCCCACAAATGCTGCAATATTTTCAACCCTCTCTGGCTAAAAAAAAAAATCCACATATAATCAGACCCACACAGTCCAAACAGTGTTGTTCAAGATCAGTTGCAATTGTTATACCGTATCATCTATGATATAACAAGAAAAAGGCTGGGCATGGTGGCTCACGCCTGTAATCCTCGCACTCCAAGAGGCTGAGGCAGGTGGATTCCCTGAGCTCAGGAGTTGGAGACCAGCCTGAACAAGAGGGAAACCCTTCCTCTAAAAACGGCCAGGTGTTGTGGATGGTGCCTGCTGTCCCAACTACTTGGGAGGCTGAGGCAAGAGGATTGCTTGAGCCCAAGAGTTTGAGGTTGCTGTGAGCTACGATACCACAGCATTCTACTGAGGGTAACAAAGTGAGACTCTGTCTCAAAAAAACAAAAACAAAAAATAAATAACAAGAAAAAAATCTGTACATATTCAGCACATATGCAATTTTTTTTCAAGTATTTTCAGTCCAATTGTTGGTTGAATCCACAGAGGCAGACCCATGGATACAGAGGGCTGTACAGGTAGGCTATCAACTCTAGATAGATACTCTCAGAGGTTGAGGGCTAGTCCCTAACTTAAGGGGTAGACCATACCACAAAGGATTCTTTTTCTTTTTTTTTTTTTTTTTTTTTGAGA
>NW_003852465.1:9931329-9932538 GCF_000181295.1 Otolemur garnettii
GTGGCATCACAGCTCACAGCAACCTCCAACTCCTGGGCTCAAGCAAGTCTCCTGCCTCAGCCTCCCAAGTAGCTGGGTCCACAGGCACCTGCCACAGCACCCGGCTATTTTTTGTTTGCAGCCGTCATTGTTGTTTGGCCAGCCCGGGCTGGATTCAAACCCGCCACCTTAGGTGTATGTGGCTGGCACCTTAGCCACTTGAGCCACAGGCGTCGAGCCATAAGTAGTTCTTAAAACAGAATAACTATCTCCTAAAGTATCCAAACATCAGGCTCATGCTCAGATCTTCTGAAGAGGACTGTGATAGTCCCCATTCTGAATCTGAGCACAGCTGAGGAAGTAGGGGAGAGAGAGTTCATGTTAATGTGTAAAGGACCCAGAGCCCCAACTCCAGCTCTGACCATAACCCTGGGTGAGGGTGGAAAGATGGTAAGAGATTGAGGGGAGGGAGAGATGAAGATTCAATCATCACTGGCACCTCAGGGGTGTCCAACCAGCAGCCCACAGGCTTCATTTCACACAGATCATTTGAGGGCTGTTTTGCTTATCTGTGGTGTTGGATATCATGAACAGTATGCACAGACCCTTAGTTTGTTCATCAGCTTTTAGTCAACGTTTGTGTACTTAATGCATGGCCCAAAACAATGTTCCTTCCAATATGAAACACAGAAGAAAAAAGGTTGGACACCCCTGCTGAATTGGCAAACTTGCCTTGTAAATAATTCTATTAGACCCTCATGGTTCTGAACATTATTTAGAACATCCTTCAAGGACTTCAAAGTACCTTATCAACTAAGAAGAGTATGGATAGTAGTAAAGCTAAGGGAAAGGAAGACTCTGTTCCCCCCAAAACCCCTATCAACACTACCCACCACTAACTCCCAATCCACGACTTTATTTTGAGGAAGACAGGAAAAGTAAGAGAACCTGGAAAAAACAGGATTTGGAAAGAAAAAAAGAGAAGTAGCAAGGAGGCTGAGAGGTAAAAACAATAAGTCTCTCTAGGACAGAGGCAGCTTGACACTTCCATGTCTTTCTAGGGGGACTCACTCTTTCATGTGGAAAGAAAACAAGATAGAAACACACAGCTTTGCCAAGGGAAGCAAAAGAAAAAAGACTGGAAATGTGAACTCAGGAATGGTAGCTGCCCAGATCAGATCTATTCTGGAATCTACTTTTCTTTTCTTCTTCATGGATGACAACGTTTTT
>NW_003852465.1:9932687-9935180 GCF_000181295.1 Otolemur garnettii
TGCCTCCGCCTCCCAAGTAGCTGGGACCACAGGCACCCGCCACAACGCCTGGCTATTTTTTGGTTGTAGCCATCATTGTTGTTTGGTGGGCCCCAGCTAGATTCGAACCCGCCACCTTAGGTGTATGTGGCTGGCGCCTTAGCCACTTGAGCCACTGGCGCCTAGCCAAGGATGACAACCTTAAACTCCCAATGTTCCCATCTGCTACTATTCAAAAAGGGAGCCCTGAAGTACCCAGAGAGGAGCAAGAGAAAAGGAGGCTATGTGATGATAGTATCCTCTTGTATCTTCAAAGAAAAAGGTACATTTCCTTCTCTAAAGTCATTTCTGATATAAGACAAACCCCCACCCTTTCCCTGCCACTGCTGTAGCTCAGCTCAGACTTGAGAGAAATGTTTCCCCAGAATAGAAGTAACCAGCCTGGCAGACCAGATGACATGCTGACTTTAGGTAGCCAGTGTTGCTGTCCCCTGGGCTCACTATAGTCAGTTCCGGGGTGGATACTTTGGTCTGACCACAGAACCAGGGTCCTGACTCTGCCTGGACTACCCAAGCAATCTTAGAGGCAGGGAATGATCTATGGTCTCATTTCCTCTCCACTTTGGCTTCTTTTTTCACTGCATTGAAGATTAGTTGTTTCCATCAAGACCAGTTCCTGTTCTCACCAGCTGTAGCAGTTGTTTCCCCACAGACAGTTATGAAGCACTGGTGTGGCCGCCACCTGGACTATCCCAGCTGCAGAACACAGACCCAACAAGCTCTAAGCTAAAGGGCTTTTTCATCCCAGATGGCAGGAAGAAAATAAGGGGAAGGAAGCAATTGCAAGAACTCCACAGTGGATACACTGGTATTCATTTTAGTATTATTATTATTATAACCTTACATAATAGCTGTATATGCTCTTTCATATGTGAAAAACATTTTATAATGAAAAAGTGTGGAAAATGTATACATTTATTACATAGACATATATATATAATAAATCCTCAACAGAGAGCACAGGACACAAATGAAAGATGACCAAAACACTTATGATAAATGTTCAGAGAAATGCAAAGTAAAACAAGATATCATTTCTCTTAGCTGGGCATTGTGGTGGGTGCCTATAGTCCCAGCTATTTGGCAGGCTGAGGCAAGAGAATCGCTTAAGTCCAAAGTTTGAGGCTGCTGTGAGCTGTGACACCACAGCCTCTATCAAGGGCAACATAGTGAGACTCTGTCTCAAAAAAAAAAAAAAACAAAAAACTATACAGCCATGAAATCATGTTACTAAAGAATAAACAAATAAATGACCTTGTCTCTACAAAAAATCAGAAAAATTAGCCAGGCATGGTGGTGCCTGCCTGCAGTCCCAGCTATTCAGGTAGCTGAAGCAGAAAGATTGCTTAAGCTCAGGAGTTCCAGGTTGCAGTGAGTTATAACATTACTGTACCCTAGCAAAGATGACAAAGCAACACCCTGTCTCAAAAAATAAAGTATATGGCTTGGCACCTGTGGCTCAAGTGGCCAAGGTGCCAGCCACATACACCTAAGGTGGCGGGTTCGAATCCAGCCTGGGCCTGCCAAATAACAACGACGGCTGCAACCAAAAAATAGCCAGGGGTTGTGGGAGGTGCCTCTGGTCCCAGCCACTTGGGAGGCTGAGGCAGGAGACGCGCTTGAGCCCAGGACTTGAAGGTTGCTGTGAGCTGTGATGCCATAGCACTCTACCCAGGGGGACAGCTTGAGGCTCTGTCTCAAAAAATAAATAAATAAATAAAGTATATGAAAAGTCAGTTTACAAAACAATATACACAGTACGATGATCCTAATTGCTAAAATATATATATAAGTACCTCAAATGTTAGTAGATGATGAGATTACAGGTAATTTTAATTCTCTTCTTTATACTTTTCAGTAAATTCCAAATTTGCTTAATAAACATGTATTATTTTCATAATCAAGAGAAAAGAAACTGTTCTCAATCATCTTTCCTCCCCTTAAGGACATTCACACAGATCATTTGGTTAAAAAGAATTAGAAATACAAACATTTTATCCTACAATCTAGAAAGTTCAATTTTGGATTTCTATCCTAAGTAAAACTCCAAATATGGTATAACCAGATATTCATCACGGCATTGCTTACTACAATGGCAAACGGAAGCAAATAAACTAAGTGTCCTACAAAAGGTGTACAGTTAGGTAAACAATGGTACATTCACGTGATGGACCATTGTACAAGCATTTTAAAATGTTTACAATTACTAGCCTGGGAAAACAAATTAAATGACAAAAGAATGGCTCCACGCCTATAGCTAAAGCAGCTCAGGCACCAGCCACATTCACCAGAGATGGTGGATTTGAATCCAACCTGAGGCCTGCCAAACAATGACAACTACAACCAAAAAATAGCTGGGTATTGTGGCGGGTGCCTATACTCCTAGCTACTTGGGAGGCTGAGGCAAGAGAATCGCTTAAGCCCAGGAGATGGAGGTTGCTGTGAGCTGTGACA